>NC_059302.1:22283047-22293298 GCF_017591435.1 Portunus trituberculatus | reverse complement strand
ATTATTACTAATTACCATTACTACAATAGTATTACAGTAAAAATATCAATTTTATTATTATTTTTTTTATTATTATCATTATTATTATTATTATTATTATTATTATTATTATTATTATTATTATTATTATTATTATTATTATTATTATTATCATTACTGTTAGTATCACTATTATTATTATCATTATCACTATTATCAATATTAATACTATAAATGTTTTTATTATTATTTCTAATAATGATATCATAAAAAATAATAATGATATTATCAGTATTACTGTTATTATTATAATGATTTCTCAAGACAACCTGCCAACAATATTTTAAAGGCACAAGTGAATAAGTGACTCAAACAAATTACTGTGATATTGATCACAGTTAGTATCATTATTAGAGAGAGAGAGAGAGAGAGAGAGAGAGAGAGAGAGAGAGAGAGAGAGAGAGAGAGAGAGAGAGAGAGAGAGAGAGAGAGAGAGAGAGTTTGCAGTAGTTTTTCTTTTTGTTATGGAATACAACTACATTACTACAATTACTACTTTTTCTTATGTCATCGTGTATAGCGCCTGCAGGTATACCTGAAGTGTATGGAAAGCGCTGTCCAGCTTCCATCCATTAGCGGGGCAGGCAATTTTATTTATAGTGGTACCCATATTAGGGCTCATATCACCACCCAGGCGCATCTTTGGTGATAGTAGTAGTAATAGTACTAGCAGTAGTAGTAGTAGTTGTAGTAGTTGCTGGTGTTGTTGTAGTAGTAGTAGTAGTAGTAGTAGTAGTAGTTGTTGTTGTTGTTGCTGTTGTAGTAGTTGTAGTAGTATTAGTAGTAGTTGTAGTAGTAGTAGTAGTAGTAGTTGTTGTTGTTGTTCTTTTTATTGTTTTTGTATTAATATTACTATTAGTATTAGTGTTAGTAGTAGTAGTAGCAGGAAGAGCAATAGAAAATACAGCATTAGTAGTAGTAGTAGTAGTAGTAGTAGTAGTAGTAGTAGTAATAGTAATAGTAGTAGTAGTAGTAGTAGTAGTAGTAGTAGTAGTAGTAGTAGTAGTAGTAGTAGTAGCAGCAGCTGTAGTAGTAGTAGTAGTAGTAGCAACCCTCTTAAATAATATATTTCTTTAGGTATATAAGATGAATTCCATAGCTGTTGTAGTGAGGTTGACTAACGACCGCATTATTACTGAATTATATGGAGAGATTACAAGAGTAATATGTAAATAGAAATATAGAGATAGGGAGAGAGGGAGAGATAGATATAGTTACGTTACCAAGGAGAAGGGAGGGTTTCCTGAGGCGGCCTCACACCCAAGGAATGCCCTCCTTTGTCGAGTTCTGTAATCTCACCCACTACTACTGCTACTATTACTAGTACGACTAATATTACTATTTGTATTCCATGTCTGAGACTCACTTAACAGTCCACAGTTTGATGTAATTACCGCTGTGCTATTAAACATTCACATTGGAATCAGCAACAATACTTCTTATTGAACTCGTGATGTATTCAAATATATGTTGTTATCTTTACCTTAGAAGCAAGGCTGCCAGTACGGTACGGTACGTAATAAATATCGTGATTCCTCATGCTCAAAAATACCGTACCGTAATTTCGTACCGTAACCAAAAAACCGTACCGTACTAGTACGAAAAAATCAATTTCGTACCGAATTTCGTACCCAAAATCGTACCAATGCCATAAGCTACATCTCTAAAATTAACCAATTTTATGAAGTACTTGTGGAAACACTTCCTTATTGAGACTGAAGATTAAGTTCATACAACTGTTTTAGTTTTCTTGTTAGTGAACATACCTTTTAAATATAGTACGTATATTTATTTATCACTGTAAATATAGTAGGTATTAATATTTTTGTTTATATGATATATATTCCTCTTCCTATAAAATGAAATAGTTCGCCCAAGATAATCTTTAGTTGATTCTAAGACATATTATGTATGTTCATACTACCGCACCTATTAGAACTGGAACTTTTCACTAACAGTAAAAAGTTCCAGTTCTAATAGGTGCGGTAGTATGAACATACATAATATGTCTTAGAATCAACTAAAGATTATCTTGGGCGAACTATTTCATTTTATAGGAAGAGGAATATATATCATATAAACAAAAATATTAAATTTCACATGATGTAGAAAACTTAAACCTCATTTGTTTGTTGATTTAAATTAAAAATAATTTGAAACATACTTATCCTTTCATTATTTATTAAGGGCCCACTGAAACATTTCACATACAAGAGAGAGTGTTTATTTCAAACTGATCATAAGAAACACGAAAATGAAAAAAAAAAAAGTTGATTGTTGGCTGTTGTTTGCTGCATGGCATTGCATGGTCACCGAATATGCCATCAGTGTAGCAACTTCTTAAGTGTTGCACCGTAAAAACATTATAGATTCAATTATATCTTCTTTCAGCCCTAGCCTCAGTTCATCTAGGATATACCTTAAACCTGAAAAGGTACGCTCTACACTGACTTGGGAGACAGAAAGAGCCAATGCAACTTGTGCAAGTCTCTTTAGATCCTGATGTGGATGGCATTGCCACCACTGAAAATATCTTCATTTCTGTCCACCCTCTTACAGTTGTCAAAGTTCTTTACTGCTTGCCTAATGCCATCCATATCAGTCTTATCTCGCTCACCACACTCTTCATTGTTCTTGTCACTTGCAATCAGAAGCTGATTAATCACATTGTTGTACTTTTGTCTTCATGCACACGGTGTTATTTATTATCAGACTCTTCCATTTCCTTGCTCTTGTTGGTTTCTTTCTCAGATTCCAACATTAACATTCTCTTCCACAATTCATATTGATGTTGTTGAGCTACTATCTTCTGTAGTTGCCTAAGAAGACACTGAAATCTGGGATCTAAGTATATAGCAGAAAGAAGTGCTCCATTATTAAGGAGTGCCTACTCTCTCTTTTCCATAGCTTGAAGTACTGCAAGTGAAGTGACTGTTGCTTCCTTGGAGAGAAGAACCTTGCACTTCATCCATTCCCCCAAGAATTGCCCAGCAACGAGATTTCTGAGTTGCAGAGTCTTTGTTGTTTCATAGATAGGCTTAAGACTGTGTAGCACATCCATGATAATTTCCCATTCGTTTTCTAGCAGAAGGAGCGACTCATTAGCCAAAGCTATTTGATCCAAAAATGGTTTGCCGGCAACCACACTCTCTAGCATATCGTATGTGGATCCCCAACGAGTATCACAGTCCAATTTTGGCAAAGCTTTTCTGTTCTGTTTGAAGATAAGTCGCATGTTCTGTGTGTGTGTCTTGTTTACGACTTTACGCACTGCCCCTAGAACCTTCTTTATTCGAGTATTAGAGCTGATGACATCATGCACACACAGTTGAAGTGTGTGAACTGCACACCTTACAGAAATCACACCTTCTGCTGCAGTTTTTATTCCACTTAGAGTCTCATTTAATTCACTCACCCTACTTATCTCTTCCTCACTCAAGTTATCCACTTCATCATCATACTCATCACTTCCATAGCTCTCTTCAGTATCCTCAGGTGTTTGTCTTGTATTTTCTCGCATGATCTTTGCTGCCTTTATTACATTTGAGCCATTGTCGGTCGTTAAGGTATATATTTGCTGTTCCTCTATCCCTAGTTTCTGCAATGAAGAAATTAACATTGCACGGATTTCTCTACCAGTTGCTCGTTCTGTCATCTCCTTCACGGTAGCAGTAATAAGTTTCAAGTTTCCATTGACGACGGCTTGGAAATTAACACCTATGAAGTGGCGCCCTCGTCGTGTACATAGATCTGTTTTCACAGAAACCATGCGCTGACTAAACTCAGCTCTCAGGTCAATCCTTTTTTCATCTGCGGCTTTCATTGTTAGCGATCGCTAACCCCAGACTCTTCAAGCTTTCTTTTCTTTACTTGCTTTTCCTTTGCTTCATCAATTGCCGGGTTGTATTCTTCCAAATGTTTCCTTTTCAGGTGATCAATAATAGGCTTTTGCATGAAAGGGTCTTTTATGTTTAGAGGTCGCCACTAATTTCTAACCAAATTTTCATCATTAGTACAGTTTTTGGTGCTGAATACGAATATGACATTCATTTTCTCGAGAAATGAAAGACAGTGGGTATTCGGTGGTGTTTCCCTACAAACACCACTAAATACCCATTGTTGTGGCAGCATTCTTCCTTTTTCATACTTTCGTTTGCTGAAGCAAGTCTCGTCAATTTCAACTCTCATTCCCGGTCCCCCGATAGGTGTAGTGGCAGCGAGTAGAGATGAGGCACTTATCTGAAAAGGTTAGGTTAGGTTAGGGTTGGGTTAGGTTAGGTTAGGTTCGGTAAGGTAAGGTAAGGTAAGGTAAGGTAAGGTTAGGTTAGGTTAGGTTAGGTTAGGTTCACTCACCTCTCTTAGGTAATTGTTGAAATCAACAGTAGTAGCGCGACATATCCTCAATTCGTCCTTACAGTATTCAATACTGGAATACTCTTTTGCCCAGGAATAAATGAAGACGATGATTTTCTTCAATGGAATGGTACTGCCATCAAGCCAAGTGTTTTTTCTCACTGAAACTTTATCACGGCAAGCTCTCTTCTAACACATCCACGATACACTTTCGTTTGGCTTTTTAATTATCATTTGATGTTTCTTTTTACACCTTTTCTCTTTTCTATGATGTTAAAGTTCTGCATAAATTAAACAGCGTCTTCTTCGGTCAAAATATTGGTAAATAACTACTGGAAGTTGAAGTTCACATCCATCTTGTCCACGGTCGTCTCAAACGTGCCGCGTGACACCCGACTTGGTATTGTTGCTCCCGTTAATTACTACTGCATGAATTAATGCGTGTCACAAGGTAGTGCGCATTAAATCCTTTTTTTGTGTAACTATCTTTCATTTCTCGAGAAAATGAATGTCATATTCGTATTCAGCACCAAAAACTGTATTAATGATGAAAATTTGGTTAAAAATTATTGGAGACCTTCAAACATAAAAGATCCGCATGAAGGCCACTTCCTGATTTTGGTGCATATGTGTATTCACATCCATCAAGCTTGCATGCAGCTCTTTTTTTTGGTGCAGGTAAAATACTGGTTACCTATGAATTCTCGATGGCGACCCATGTTCTGGAAATCCTGTAAAGATAATAACTATTGCACTAACTCTTGGGTGGGTAAACAAGTTAAGACTATCCAATTTTCCAATTTTCTTTATCGGAGTGACTATAGCTTATTTATTAGTTAGAAGTAATCCATACGCACGAAATGTAAAAGCTGTAGAGAGTTACTGATAGACACATTTTTTACCCTTTAAAGTTAGTAACAGATAATTTCAGCTGTATACAGATGTCTGATGTTTGGTAACCAAAATAAAATAAATGACAAGATTATTGAGGTCATGTACAGTGGCAGATGTATTTCCATATAGGGTGACACACAGATTATAAAAAAAAAAAAAAAATCATATGTACTTTGTTTGCATATACTCTTTATGAAAGTGTTACTGGTTACTTGGAATCAGAATGTGCTTCGTATTCTTTCTATTAATAATATAAAACTCACCGCTACAGAAAAAAAACACTAAATGTTTACCTAAATTAAGCATGAAACCCGTCTATTTATAGAAACTATTAACCACGACTGTACTTGACCAGGGGAGGTGAGTGCGCAGCGCCTTCCTTCTTCTTGAGGGGAGCAAGGCAGGCGTGTATGCGCCTCCTTACTCCCCCGGGAGAGATGGGGAGGTGAGTGCACAGCACCTCCCTTCTCTCCCCACCATGGCTGACTGTGGCAACTGACCCTGGCATCTCTTAAAAACCACACTTCTGACTGACTCTGACAACCGACCCTGGCACCTGACTGATTGTTTGTGTGTGTGTGTGTGTGTGTGTGTTTTAGCGAGAGAGAGAGAGAGAGAGAGAGAGAGAGAGAGAGAGAGAGAGAGAGAGAGAGAGAGAGAGAGAGAGAGAGAGAGTGTGTGTGTGTAATTTTTTGTTGTGATGGAGGGCGAAGAGGAGGTGGAGGAAGAGTATAATAATGAAAAAAAGGTTTAAGATACTAAGAAAGTGAATAACGCTAATGATAATAATACAAATATTCTTTTTCCATAAGGGGAGTGAATGTGTGGAAGGAGGGAAGAGTTAGCACAAGGACTGTACAAAAGAGGGAAAGGCAGGTAAGAAGACCACACCTGCTGCTGGAGTCAAAGGTAACTGATCTGGTCTAACCTCACGCACGGATGTGTAGTTCGCGTGAGAGAAAAACGGCAGCCACTAATGGTCCGTTTGTGGCAAATCACTAAGAAAATAAGCGGGTGAGGGCAGGTTTCTTTTTAGCTTGTGGATGAGCACGTGCCGGCTTCAGTCCCCCACCACGACCATCACCACCCCGAAGCAGCGATTTGGTCTTACACTACTTCACCTTCACATTCTTTAGTTCACTCCAGTTATTCATCTTTTTTTTTGTTATATGAGTTCATTTCATTTAGAATACTCTTCCATACTTTTTTTTCAGTTATTTTTTAATTGTTGTGCCTTATAATTATCTTAAGTATATCTTAACTATGATATTACTATTTTGCCATACTTGTAATGCTTAAACTTGCATTTCTAAAACTTGTCTTCTTATTCACTTCAGTAAATATTGTGCTTTATGTTTTTGTGACATTACTCTGTCTTGTTTGTTACCTCCTTCCTGGTAGCAATCTGGCAAATACTACCCTCTATGTATCTCTCCGCCATACGCGCTTACTTACTTACTATTTTGTCCATCTCTTGTTTCTTGTTATTTTGCCAACCAAATCTTTCAAATAATACAAAAACATCCACCACTATTCCTCTATCTTCTTCTTTACTTGTAGCATCTAAGCCCTTCAAAACACTGCTCACTATCTTTCCTCCACAGGCCATTCCCTCTATCCATCTCCTTACTTTACTTGTTCCTGCTCCCTCAGCCCGCATTTGGAAACGCTTTGCTCTCTCACTTCGACTATTTTCAAAGGCCACAAAAATGATCTGCTATTTTTCTAAAGTGTTTCTTATGTTCGTAATAATGTTAATCTGTCACTAGAACCGTAAAAAGCACCTTCAAAGCCCCTTGTAACTTCATCACGACTGTTTTCTAAGGCCACAGAGGTGATCATCCTGCTTTTCATGGGTGTTTCTTTTCTTAATGATGAAGAAATCTTGTTAGTCTATCACTAGAAACGTTAAAAACACTTAAAAACCTACATAATTTGAAAGTGCTCTGCTCTCTCACCATGACTGTTTTCAAAGGTCACAGAGAAGAATAGCCATGTTCTCACGAGTGTTTTTCCTGTTTATAATATAGAAATCTTGTTAATCTGTCATAAGGATGGTAAAAACACCCTTTGAAATCTGTGTACCTTCAACTAGAGCCTTTTGAAATGTTCAGCTTCTGATCACGACTACTTTCAAAGACCATATAGATGATTAGGCGGGTTCTCAAGACTGTTTCTCCTGCTGGTACTGTAGAAATGTAGTTAGTCTGCCTCCTAGAACCGTAAAACGTCGTGTAACCTCAACTAGAAGACATTCCCTAATACATTCCTAGCCACACCCTCTTAGTTCTTTTCCCTCCTGCTTCCTAGTATCCTCTCTCGCTTGCATTCATTAGTCCTTGTATTTTCCTTGTTATTATTTAAAGTATTCTCTAGTATGTTCATGTTTCACCTCCTCCTCCTCCTCCTCCTCCTCTTACTCCTCTTCCTCTTTTTAGATCTTTTTTTCCTATTATAAACAGTACAGTATCTCCTCCTTCTCTGTTATGTTCCTCCTCCTCCTCCTCCTCCTCCTTTTCTTAAAACTTCCTTCCCTACCATAAAATGTACGGTACCTACTCCTTCTCTGTTATGTTTCTCCTCCTCCTCCTCCTTTCCTCCTCCTCCTCCTCCTCCTCCTCCTCCTCCTCCTCCTGCTGCTTCTCCTTCTCCTGCTCCTACTCCTCTTCCTAAAACTCCCTTCTTTACTCTAAATAGTGTTATATTTCCTATTTCTCTAGTATATTCCTCCTCCTCCTAATCTCCCCTCCTTGTTAGTAGATGTTCCTCCATCTACTCCGTCTTTTAATCCTCCTCCTCCTCCACTCCTCTCTCTTCTCGTAAACTGAAGCCAATAAAAAAGTCAATATATTGTTATGTATAGGTTATTATTAATTGTAATAGGTTCATATTTTCTCATGTGTTCACTATGCCAAGGTCGCGTGTGGTGTTCCCACGGTTTAGGGTGCTTTGTCCTCGTATACCTTCGAGAAAAATCTACGTGCCTATGCCTGGGTGAGGGGGGGAGGTGGGGTCCAACCCACCCTGCCTCACTCGTTGCAGCCGCTGATTGGCTAGTTTCCCGCCACGAATCTCCAGGCTCCGTAAGGCCCTCATTGTGTTTAGACGCTTATCAGACGGGACTTAGGCAGGACGTGTGGTCCGAGGGGAGCTGGCCTGGCATTCTCTATATTCGTATATTGTATCATTTTATCTTTGTGAAAGTGGCACTGTCGGGCTAAGTATTTTGTATCTTCGTATATTTATATATATATTATTATTGTAAAAGTCATCTCCAGCAAATATCAATACTGTATTATTAACAACGTAAGTTAGGCTCTCGTGAGGTTAGCTTCATCACCCACGAATGATAGTGTTTCTAAGTAATTTCCATATTTCATTTATTATCGCGTGCATTTATATTCTTTTGGCCAGATTATTGTGTTTTCCCACCGAAGGTCTCAGGTTATCATATTTCTTTCGTTAATTCATATTATTCTTCGTCATATGTAATTTGTAATAGTGTATCCTAAAATCCCATCAATAATCAGTTCTCTATATTTTACGTGGTGTTTGGTTACTCCCAAGGTCATTCAATTCTTACAATATCATTCGAATCTGGAGTGTTGCTTTTCGAAACGTGGTGTTCCTCCTAATTTATCTTAATATTTAATAACGCAGTTAGATTCATTTATCCAATTTTTCCTTACCATTTATTTTACGCAGTCAGATCAGTTAATCAGTTTCATTGTATATCGGGAACCCACAGCCGGAAACGTAACAATATCTTGTAGTGCTCGGTATTGTTTTTAAAAGCACTGCCAAGATTAGTAGCGGGATAAAACTCGCTTAGCTGGGCAGCTGGAACGTGTGTCTGATGTAATGGTGGAGGTGGTGGTGGTGGTGGTATGAGAGAAAGAGGAGAGGGAGAGGAAGTGAGAGTGGGACTAGAGGAGGAGAAAGATTAGGGTTTGAAAGGGAGGGGGGTGTTTGAAAGAGGAGAGAGAAAGAGAGAGGGTAAATGTAGAAAAGTTGCAGTTACGTATAGAATGGTTTGTTTAGAGAGAGAGAGAGAGAGAGAGAGAGAGAGAGAGAGAGAGAGAGAGAGAGAGAGAGAGAGAATTTTTTAGAATTTATTGCCATATTCCATTATTACAATGGTTTTTCTCACATGTATATACTAAATTCAGCGATAGGGCTACAAAAGAATAATGAGTCAAGTTCACATGAGTGGTAAAGTTTACACATAAGAAGTGAAACAAACACAAGATTAAAACTGGAAGTAGTAAATACTCAAAGAAAGAGATTAAAAACAGTAAATCAAATTTATAAAGCAATAAATTTACGGGAAGGACATAAAAACTAATAAGTAAAACTATAAAATAAAAAATAAGTATGATCAAGAAGATAAACAGATATTAGAATGCAAGAGGAAGATGATGGTGCAGCATGTGATCCCTGAGGCTTCTTCTAAATGTGTGGACATTTGTTATATCTTTAACTTCTTGAGGCAAGGCGTTCCATATTCGTGGCCCTTTAATAAACATTGATTTCTGGCCGTAGTCAGTGTTAGCTCTTGGTGTGTAGAAATTATTTTGTTCCCTCTTGTTTCTCTGATTAATTTGAATAACCAGTTAGGATATCTATGTGATACTATGTTGTGCATGAATATACAATGTTCATATTGAATTGTTTTGGTTATGTTTAGCCATTTTAGTTCCTCTAGGATAGGGAAGCATGATCTTCCTCCCACAGCCACTTTAGCAGAGAAGTTATACAATTTCTGGTCTCTTTTTAGCTGTGACTTATTTGTAGTACCCCATATCAATTCAAAAGACTGAGAACAAGTGTTTGATTAACAATCTTTCTGGCCTTACTACTGAAAAACGCTTTTATTCTATTGATGAACATCAAAACGCCAAAGGCTTTCTTAGTCATTTCTGTTATGTGTGTGTCGAACAGCATGTGTTTATCAAAGAAGACACC
>NC_059302.1:22268047-22273047 GCF_017591435.1 Portunus trituberculatus | reverse complement strand
GTAGTAGTAGTAGTAGTAGTAGTAGTAGTAGTAGTAGTAGTAGTAGTAGTAGTAGTAGTAGTAGTAGTAGCAACCCTCTTAAATAATATATTTCTATAAGTATATAAGATGAATCCCATAGCTGTTGTAGTCTGGTTGGCTAACGACCGCATTATTACTGAATTATATGGAGAGATTACAAGAGTAATATGTAAATAGAAATATAGAGATAGGGAGAGAGGGAGAGATAGATATAGTTACGTTACCAAGGAGAAGGGAGGGTTCCCGGAGGCGGCCTCACACCCAAGGAATGGCCGCCTTTGTCGAGTTCTCTAATCTCACCTACTACTACTGCTACTTTTACTAGTACGACTAATATTACTATTTGTACTCCATGACTCACTTAACAGTCCACAGTTTGATGTAATTACCGCTGTGAGAATAAACATTCACATTGGAATCAGCAACAATACTTCTTATTGAACTTGTGATGTATTCAAATATATGTTGTCTTCTTTACCTTAGAAGCAAGGGTGGCAGCACGGTACGGTACGTAATAAATATTGTGATTCCGCATGCTCAAAAATACCGTACCGTAATTTCGTACCGTAACCAAAAAACCGTATAGTACTAATACGAAAAAATAAATCTCGTACCGTAATTTCGTACCCAATATCGTACCAATGCCATAAGCTACATCTCTAAAATTAACCAATTTTATGAAGTACTTGTGGAAACACTTCCTTATTGAGACTGAAGATTAAGTTCATACAACTGTTTTAGTTTTCTTGTTAGTGAACATACCTTTTAAATATAGTATGTATATTTATCACTGTAAATATAATAGGTATTAGAACTGGAATTGTTTACTGTTAGTGAAAAGTTCCAGTTCTAATAGGTGCGGTAGTATGAACTTACATAATATGTCTTATAATAAACTAAAGATTATCTTGGGCGAACTATTTCATTTTATAGGAAGAGGAATATATATCATATAAACAAAAACATTAAATTTCACATGATGTAGAAAACTTAAACCTCATTTGTTTGTGGTTTTAAATTAAAAATAATTTGAAGCTTACTTATCCTTTGATTATTTATTAAGGGCCCACTGAAACATTTCACATGCAAGAGAGAGTGTTTATTCCAAACTGATGATGAGAAACACGAAAATGAAAAAAAAAAAAGTTGATTGTTGGCTGTTGCTTGCTGCCTGGCATTGCATGGTCACCGAATATGCCATCAGTGTAGCAACTTCTTAAGTGTTGCACCGTAAACACATTATAGATTCAATTATATCTTCTTTCAGCCCTAGCCTCAGTTCATCTAGGATATACCTTAAACCTGAAAAGGTACGCTCTACACTGACTTGGGAGACAGGAAGAGCCAATGCAACTTCTGCAAGTCTCTTTAGATCCTGATGTGGATGGCATTGCCACCACTGAAAATATCTTCATTTCTGTCCACCCTCTTACGGTTTTCAAAGTTGTTTACTGCTTGCCTAATGCCATCCATATCAGTCTTATCTCGCTCACCACACTCTTCATTGTTCTTGTCACTTGCAATCAGAAGCTGATCAATCACATCAATTGTTGTACTTTCGTCTCCATGCAGACAGTGTTCTTTATTATCAGTCTCTTCCATTTCCTTGCTCTTGTTGGTTTCTTTCTCAGATTCCAACATTAACATTCTCTTCCACAATTCATATAGATGTTGTTGAGCTACTATCTTCTGTGGTTGCCTAAGAAGACACTGAAATCTGGGATCTAAGTATATAGCAGAAAGAAGTGCTCCATTATTAAGGAGTGCCTCCTCTCTCTTTTCCATAGCTTGAAGTACTGCAAGTGAAGTGACTGTTGCTTCCTTGGAGAGAAGAACCTTGCACTTCATCCATTCCCCCAAGAATTGCCCAGCAACGAGATTTCTGAGTTGCAGAGTCTTTGTTGTTTCATAGATAGGCTTAAGACTGTGTAGCACATCCATGATAATTTCCCATTCGTTTTCTAGCAGAAGGAGCGACTCATTAGCCAAAGCTATTTGATCCAAAAATGGTTTGCCGGCAACCACACTCTCTAGCATATCGTATGTGGATCCCCAACGAGTATCACAGTCCAATTTTGGCAAAGCTTTTCTGTTCTGTTTGAAGATAAGTCGCATGTTCTGTGTGTGTGTCTTGTTTACGACTTTACGCACTGCCCTAGAACCTTCTTTATTCGAGTATTAGAGCTGATGACATCATGCACACACAGTTGAAGTGTGTGAACTGCACACCTTACAGAAATCACACCTTCTGCTGCAGTTTTTATTCCACTTAGAGTCTCATTTAATTCACTCACCCTACTTATCTCTTCCTCACTCAAGTTATCCACTTCATCATCATACTCATCACTTCCATAGCTCTCTTCAGTATCCTCAGGTGTTTGTCTTGTATTTTCTCGCATGATCTTTGCTGCCTTTATTACATTTGAGCCATTGTCGGTCGTTAAGGTATATATTTGCTGTTCCTCTATCCCTAGTTTCTGCAATGAAGAAAGTAACATTGCACGGATTTCTCTACCAGTTGCTCGTTCTGTCATCTCCTTCACGGTAGCAGTAATAAGTTTCAAGTTTCCATTGACGACGGCTTGGAAATTAACACCTATGAAGTGGCGCCCTCGTCGTGTACATAGATCTTGTTTTCACACAAACCATGCGCTGACTAAACTCAGCTCTCAGGTCAATCCTTTTTTCATCTGCGGCTTTCATTGTTAGCAATCGCTAACCCCAGACTCTTCAAGCTTTCTTTTCTTTACTTGCTTTTCTTCTGCTTCATCAATTGCCGGGTTGTATTCTTCCAAATGTTTCCTTTTCAGGTAATCAATAAGAGGCTTTTGCATGCTTTTATGTTTGGAGGTCGCCACTAATTTCTAACCGAATTTTCATCATTTGTACAGTTTTTGGTGCTGAATACGAATATGACATTCATTTTCTCGAGAAATGAAAGACAGTGGGTATTCGGTGGTGTTTCCCTACAAACACCACTGAATACCCATTGTTGTGGCAGCATTCTTCCTTTTTCATACTCTCGTTTGCTGAAGCAAGTCTCGTCAATTTCAACTCTCATTCCCGGTATCCCGATAGGCGTAGTGGCAGCGAGTAGAGATGAGGCACTTATCTGAAAAGGTTAGGTTAGGTTAGGGTTGGGTTAGGTTAGGTTAGGTTCGGTAAGGTAAGGTAAGGTAAGGTAAGGTTAGGTTAGGTTAGGTTAGGTTAGGTTAGGTTCACTCACCTCTCTTAGGTAATTGTTGAAATCAACAGTAGTAGCGCGACATATCCTCAATTCGTCCTTACAGTATTCAATACTGGAATACTATTTTCCCAGGAATAAATGAAGACGATGATTTTCTTCAATGGAATGGTACTGCCATCAAGCCAAGTGTTTTTTCTCACTGAAACTTTATCACGGCAAGCTCTCTTGTAACACATCCACGATACACTTTCGTTTGGCTTTTTAATTATCATTTGATGTTTCTTTTTACACCTTTTCTCTTTTTCTATGATGTTAAAGTTCTGCAGAAATTTAACAGCGTCTTCTTCGGTCAAAATATTGGTAAATAACTACTGCAAGTTGTAGTTCACATCCATCTTGTCCACGGTCGTCTCAAACGTGCCGCGAGACACCCGACTGTGTATTGTTGCGCCCGTTAATTACTACTGCATGAATTAATGCGCGTCGCAAGGTAGTGCGCATTATATCCTTTTTTTTTTGTGTAACTGACTGTGAGAGAAAGAGAGAGAAAGAGAAAGAGAAAGCATGGGATGTGTGTGTGCAGCACATCCCTACCCTATCTGACTGTAAGAGAGAAAGAGAGAGAGAGAGAGAGAGAGAGAGAGAGAGAGAGAGAGAGAGAGAGAGAGAGAGAGAGAGAGAGAGAGAGAGAGAGAGAGAGAGAGAGAGAGAGAGAGAGAGAGAGAGAGAGAGAGAGAGAGAGAGCATGGGATGTGTGTGTGCAGCACATCCCTACCCTCTCTGACTGTGAGAGAAAGAGAGAAAGAGAGAGCATGGGATGGGTGTGTGCAGCTCATCCCTACCCTCCCTGACTGTGTGTGAGAGAGAGAGAGAGAGAGAGCAATGGACCACCCACCTGACTGTCACTGCCAACTGTTGAGGGCCATCTACCTGACTGTCTGACTGGGCAGCCCCCCCTCTCCCCCAGTCAAAGTCAGGCTATAGGACCTAACTTAGCAGATGCAGAGAGAGAGAGAGAGAGAGAGAGAGAGAGAGAGAGAGAGAGAGAGAGAGAGAGAGAGAGAGAGAGAGAGAGAGAGAGAGAGAGAGAGAGAGAGAGAGAGAGAGAGAGAGAGAGAGAGAGAGAGAGAGAGAGAGAGAGAGAGAGAGAGAGAGAGAGAGAGAGAATTTATTGCCATATTCCATTATTACAGAGAGACTAAATTCAGCGACAGACAAAAGAATAATGAGTCAAGTTCACGTGAGTGGTAAAGTTTACACAAAGAAAGAGATCAAAGAAAGAGATTAAAAACAGTAAATCAAAATTATAAAGCAATAAATTTACGGGAAGGACATAAAAACTAATAAGTAAAACTATAAAATAAAAAATAAGTATAAGCAAGAAGATAAACAGATATTAGAATGGAAGAGGAAGATGATGGTGCACCATGTGATCCCTGAGGCTTCTTCTAAATGTGTGGACATATGTTATATCTTCGTGGCCCTTTAATAAACATTGATTTCTGGCCGTAGTCAGTGTTAGCTCTTGGTGTGTAGAAATTATTTTGTTCCCTCTTGTTTCTCTGATTAATTTGAATAACCAGTTAGGATATCTATGTGATACTATGTTGTGCATGAATATACAATGTTCATATTGAATTGTTTTGGTTATGTTTAGCCATTTTAGTTCCTCTAGGATAGGGGAAGCATGATCTTCCTCCCACAGCCACTTTAGCAGAGAAGTTATACAATTTCTGGTCTCTTTTTAGCTGTGACTTATTTGTAGTACCCCATATCAATTCAAAAGAAGTGT
>NC_059302.1:22255547-22260547 GCF_017591435.1 Portunus trituberculatus | reverse complement strand
TCCCTCTCTGGCACACTATGTAGAAAACACATATAGTGACCCCTCGGATTTGTACATATGTAGTAATAGT
Source organism: Portunus trituberculatus (assembly GCF_017591435.1). Lineage (NCBI taxonomy): Eukaryota > Metazoa > Arthropoda > Malacostraca > Decapoda > Portunidae > Portunus > Portunus trituberculatus. The sequence continues at coordinate 22,260,477 of NC_059302.1, read as the reverse complement.
GGTAATAGTGTTAAGGTGTTAAAGTCCATGGAAGAGACAACACAAGGTGACCCAGCGGCCATGGCGATGTACGCCCTCGGACTTTCAGTGCTGCAACAAGTTATTTCATATGAGAAAACGAGTGTGAAGCAAGTGGCGTACGCGGATGACCTGTCAGGGGCCGGCAAAATAACAGACTTGAAAAAATGGTGGGGCTTAGTGAACGATAATGGTCCCATCATAGGGTACACACCCATTGCCGCTAAGTCCGTCCTTATTGTAAAGCCTGAACACTATGACAGTGCAGTGGATAGCTTCAGTGGCAGTGGAGTTATAATAACAAAGGATGGACAGCGGCATTTGGGTGCTGTCATCGGAACAGAGGAGTTCAAGAAGGAGTACATAGGAGAGAAGGTGAAGGAGTGGATACATGAGGTGGAGGTCCTGTCTGACATGGCCAGGACTGAGCCTCATGCAGCCTACTCCGCCTACACCCACGGCTTGCAGCATCGATGGAGATTCGCCATGCGCACCATCCCAGGCATCAGCCCTCTCCTTGCACCACTGGAGGTCTCGATAAGGAACACCTTCATCCCAGCGTTACTGAGATCCCACACCATCGGAGATGGGGAGAGGCGCTGCTCGAACTTCCACCAAGACTGGGCGGGATGGGAATCACCTCCCTAAGAAATTAGCGACTGTGGAGAACCTCAACTCCCTCAAGCTCACCAGGTCCCTCACAGAAGATCATTGCTCAGGACGCACATGGTGAAATAGCCCAAAGTGCAGTCACTGAGCAAAGACGAATTATATCTAGAGACAGGCAACAACATCAACGAAACTGTCTCGAAGACCTGATAAACATCCTGCCTGCAACCACAGTGAGAAAAATCCTCACTGCACAGGAAACGGGAGCCTCTAACTGGCTAACGTCACTGCCCATTGGAGCGAAGGGCTTCAGCCTCAACAAACAAGAATTTGTCGACGCCATTGCTCTGAGGTACGGCTGGCCGGTGGAAGGACTCCCAGTACCTGTGTGTAGTTCCCCAATGACGTCAACCACACCATGACGTGCAAAAAGGGGGGATTCGTATGTATCAGGCACGATGAGGTGAGAGATCTGACCGCCAGCATGCTCAGGGAGGTGTGCCACGATGTCTCCACTGAACCGACCCTCCTACCGCTAGACGGCGAGCACCTGCGCTACAGAACAGCCAACACCACCAACGAGGCTCGAGTCGACGTCAGCGCACGAGGGTTCTGGACAAGGGACAGAAAGCATTCATGGACATACGGATCTTTGACCCGATGGCCGCCTGTCACCACGAACTCTCCCTGGAGGCCGCCCACCGCAAGAATGAGCAGGAGAAGATCCGAGCGTATGGGAGAGAATCCAACACGTTGACCAGGGCAGCTTCACACCTCTGGTCTTCACCACATCTGGCGGGATGGGCTCCAAGGCTCAGTGCTTCTACTCAAGACTAGCCGACCTAATGTCAGAAAAGAAGCACCAGCCAAGGAGCCATGTCGTCGCATGGATGAGGTGCCGTCTTTCATTCTCCTCCTCAGATCAGCCCTCCTGTGTCTCAGGGGGACAAGGCATTCCACTCCCACACCTGCAGATTTAAGTGGCCTTGACTGTGAGGCTACAGTGGTGGAGAGTGGCATAAGAGTAGATAGAGTAGAGGTAGAGTGAATTTATAGCTAACAACTAATGTTTATATTATAGAGTATTAGATATGGTTGGATGCCACAGTCATTAGCGAGAGTTGGGGCTAATGACCTCCAAGTAGTGGAGCCCCTAATTGACGCATCAATAAACATGGGGTGGAGGTATTTTATGTAGTAGTAGTAGTAGTAGTAGTAGTAGTAGTAGTAGTAGTAGTAGTAGCAGTAGTATTAATAGTAGTAGTTATTGTTGCTGTTGTTTTTGTAGTAGTAGTAGTAGTAGTAGTAGTAGTAGAAGAGTAGTAGTAGACATCAGGCAAGGACGCCCCGCAGGATAAGGAATCTTGGTGGTGGAATAATGAGGTGAGAGAGAAAGTTAAGGCAAAGAAGGAGGCAAAGAAAACATATGACAGAATGGGAAATGAAGAAACAGAAAGAGCCTATAGAGAAGCAAATAAAGAAGCTAAGAGGTCAGTAGCACAAGCGAAAGCTAGAGCAAGGGAAGGCATGTACGATAAATTAGAAACCAGGGAAGCAGAGAAGAGGATATTTGCACTAGCAAGACAGAGAGAGAAGTCAACAAAGGATTTTACGCATATCAAGCAGGTTAAAAATAAGGAAGGTAGAGTTCTAATTGATGACAATGAAATAAAAGAGCGATGGAAAGAATATTTCAAGACACTTTTGAATGAGGAAAACCCAAGAGGAGTGATGGAGGATGGGGAACCAAATGACAGGAGAACAACAGCAATTTCAAGGGAGGAAGTCAAACAAGCCTTGAGGAGGATGAACGATGGGAAGGCAACAGGGCCGGATAACATACCTGTAGAGGTGTGGAAGAGTTTAGAAGAGGAAGGGCTTGAGTGGCTGTGTTGGTTGGTAAATAAGATCTATGAGAAGGAGAAAATCCCAAATGCATGGAGATGCAGCGATATTGTCCCAATATACAAAGAGAAAGGAGACATACAGGACTGTAAAAATTACAGAGGAATTAAATTAATGTCGCATACAATGAAGCTGTACGAAAGGATAATTGAGAGAAGAGTAAGGGAGAAACACAGGTGGGAGAAGAACAATTTGGTTTTATGCCGGGAGAAGTACTACCGATGCAATCTTTGCGCTAAGACAACTGCTGGAGAAGTATGGGGAGAAACAAAGAGAGTTACACCTTATTTTCATTGATTTGGAAAAAGCTTATGATAGAGTACCACGCCAGGAAGTTTGGGCTAGTATGAGAAGAAAAGGAGCATCAGAGAAGTATGTGAGAGTGATCCAGGACATGTACGAAGGCTCAAGGACGAGGGTAAGGAGCAGTGTGGGAGCAACAGAGGAGTTCTGTGTGAGTGGGCCTGCACCAGGGATCTTCTCTGAGCCCATATCTGTTCAACCTACTCATGGATGACAGTATTCAAAATATAAAGGAGGAGGCACCGTGGACTATGTTGTTCGCGGATGACATCGTCTTGGTGGATGAAAGTAGAGATGGTGTGGAGAGAAAGTTGGAGAGATGGCGACGAGCATTGGAGGAGAGAGGTTTGAGAATTAGCAGGAGAAGACGGAGTATCTGAATTTTAATGGTCGACAGGAGAGTGAAGTATGGATGCAAGATATGAAGTTAAAGGGTGTGAAGGAGTTCAGATACTTGGGCTCTCATATATCAGCGGACGGCAACCTGGATGGAGAGATCATTCACCGTATCCAATCGGGCTGGAAGAATTGGAAAAGAACAACTGGAGTGCTCTGTGACCGAAAAATTAGTGCAAGAGTAAAGGGAAAAGTGTTCAAATCGGTGGTTAGACCTGCCATGTTATATGGTGCGGAGACGTGGCCAATAAAGAAAGCACAGGAGAATAAGTTGGAGGTTGCTGAGATGAGAATGTTAAGGTGGATGCTTGGGGTGACAAGGAGGGATAAAGTGAGAAACAATTTTATAAGAGGAACAGCCAAAGTAACGGAGGTGACAAAGAAAGTACAAGAAAGGAGAATGCGATGGTTCGGTCATATCAAAAGGCGAGAAGAAGGATATGTCGGCAGAAGGATATTGGATATGGAAGTGGAGGGAAGAAGACGACGTGGCAGGCCAAAGAAAAGATGGAAGGATCGTATTGGAGAGGACCTGAGGGAGAGAGGATTGAGTGGAGAGGAGTTTGGGGACAGAGCCTTGTGGAGAAGACTAGTGAGGAACAGCGACCCCATATGAACATGGGAGCAGCTGCAGAAGAAGAAGAACGGTGGTAAGCAGTAGTGCAGTATAATGTAGTAGCAATAGTCACCAGCAGTGAATTAGTAGCAGTTGCAGTACCAGTACCTGACTGTTTCACGTTGCTGCAGTAGCTGCTGTAGTAGACTAGTAGCAGTAGTATAGCAGCAGTAGCTGCTGTTGCTGCTGCCAGCAATGGTAGTAGTAGTAGTAGTAATAATAGTAGTAGTAGTAGTAGCAGTAGTAGCAGTAGTTTCGGGAGTTCGTTGCAAGTTGCAAGTTCGTGTTAAATTCTATGAAGAGTTATTCTTAACCAAGTGAAATGCCTATTCTTATTATAGGCAGGTATTGAATATACATTATACAAGTAATCTTTATTCGTAATCTAAGATTCAATTAGCACCACGTGTTATATATCATTAACAGATCACTGGTGTTACGTCTCATAATGTCACATAAATTCAATCAATGCCCTTAGAAATGTTAAGCTCATCTCCATAAATCCTTATCTCTCGTAAATGTTGTTTCAATCTCCATGAACATTATTAATCAAAATCTCACAAATCCTAGATTATCATCGTTTTTCAATCAGTTCCTGAAACCACAAACAGCATCTCAAGGTATCAACTCAATGCTTGACTTCTATAAATGCCCATATATGAACTCATACACCACTCAATGCTATCATATGATCATTATCTCCCTCAATATTCATATATCCTTAATGTATCAACTGTGGAATTGCACCACACATACATAAAAATCTTCTATGTAATATTCTCAATCCGTCAAATATCCTATTTAGCATCAACTGTGGGAATTGGGTACCACATACATAAAATTTATAATATGACATAAACATTTGTCTAGACGTGCATTAACAACTAAAATAATCAATACAAGAAAGAGTCTGTCCATATCGAATGTTTGTTCCCTCCTCTCGGCCACTGCACTTCTGAAATGTTTCTGCCGATTCTAGATCTCTTCTTGCTGGTTTCTGCTTATTTTAAATACTCAAGGTTTCGTACCTTTTCTCCACGCCCATTTTACCATCTACCATTCAGAGATCAGACATGTGAGGTC
>NC_059302.1:22249241-22255047 GCF_017591435.1 Portunus trituberculatus | reverse complement strand
AGCGTCACGGAGCGACCGTTGAAAGGGTCGAACTAGGTCGGAAGGGTTATCAGGTGATAAGTTGCGTAGGGAAAAAAAAAACTCCAAGCGCGGCTGTCCATCCACTCTCCGTCGGGGATACAGGTGCCACCTACTCCATATATTTCTATATAAATCTTACTATATACTATAGACTGATATCTCTGTTATAATACTAGGTATAAATCTTTCTGTTTGATTTTATTGGAGCCATGCACACCACGTGAGTACCCAAAAGTACAGATCTTCATTAAATTTTCAGTAGTAATATACTATCACTCTTTAACTGTTGTAACGGTACTCCTAAGACTGCTGTTGCCGCTACTACTGCCGCTAAACATTGTAGGGAATATTTAGTAAAGTGCCTGTAATACATATCTAAGTCCCATATTTACCATAAATGTTTCTCTCTCTCTCTCTCTCTCTCTCTCTCTCTCTCTCTCTCTCTCTCTCTCTCTCTCTCTCTCTCTGTCTCCTTCCCTCATCTCTCTCTCTCTCTCTCTCTCTCTCTCTCTCTCTCTCTGCTATCACTTTCCCCTCCCCTATTCCTCCTCCCTCTACCCTCCCTCCCTCCTTCCTTCCCTTCTCTCTCCCTTTCTCTCTCTCTCTCTCTCTCTCTCTCTCTGTTGCCGCCTCCCCCTCCCATACTCCTCCTCCCTCCTACCTCTCCCTCTACCATCCCTCCCTCCTTCCTTCCCTTCTCTCTCCCTATCTCTCTCGCCCTCCTCCCTCATACTTCTCTCTCTCTCTCTCTCTCTCTCTCTCTCTCTCTCTCTCTCTCTCTCTCTCTCTCTCTCTCTCTCTCTCTCTTTCTCTCTCTCTGTTGTCACTTTGTCACTTTTCCTTCCCCTATTTCCCCTCCCTCCTACCCCTCCCTCTCCCCCTGCTTCCCTTCTCTCTCCCTCCTCCCTCCTACCTCTTCCCCTACCCTCCCTCCTTCCCTTCTCTCTCTCTCTCTCTCTCTCTCTCTCTCTCTCTCTCTCTGTTGTCACTTTCCCTTCCCCTATTCCCCTTCCCTCCTACCCCTCCCTTTACCCTCCCTCTCCCCCTGCTTCCCTTCTCTCTCACTCCTCCCTCCTACCTCTTCCCTCCCTCCCTCCTTCCTTCTCTCTCTCTCGCTCTCTCTTTCTAATAATGTCATGTTATTAATACAATGTCTAACCCACCTGCACAAAGAAGATGTTGTCAGTGTACAAAAGAGGAACACAGATGTGTTAATTGTCAATGTGTGAGACAAAACAAAAAGTGTATAAATTGTAGAAAGGGAGATGGATGCCAAAACCCCCTGGGACGTGACCACCAGGGCAGGGAGAGGGAGGAGGAGCCGGGGGACAGCCAGGAACAGCAGGATGAGGAACAGGAGCGAACGATGGAGACAGAGATGGGAGGGGAGGCAGCCCTGCCATCAACATCGTCACAACACACCCCATCGCTACCGCAACACAACGTGTACGCCGCGAGACATACAAACGGGAGGAGAAACTTAGTCTGGAAAGGACTAACAGAAGAAGAAACAACCATGTGGGTGAACAACACTTACATAGAATTAGCTGGGTGGTCTACATGTCATCTGTTCGATCCACCAAAGTGTGCAGCCACCAACAAAATTGTACAAGAGATGGTCATCCTCCTCAACAATTACTTACAAGAGTCACCCCTCGCACCGTATGCGATGAAATTATTCTTCACACTGCCAAAACTCTTCTTTCAAAAGACACATAGGAATGCGAAGGTGGCGGAAAACGTGAAAGCCGTCGCAAGAAGAGTGGGTCTATGGCAGAACAACCAACTGGATGAGCTCCTGGAGGAAGCCCGAGCCATCCAGAAGAGGCTGCCAAGACCATCAGGAAACCAACAAAGGCAGGAAGACAAAGCCCGTAATTTCGCTGGCAATATGCGGCAAGGACAGGTGTCCAAGGCTCTGCGGGCACTTAATGAACAGCAGTCAGGTGGTGTGTTGCCCTCACCAGGAAACCATCCACCTGCTGAAGGAAAAACATCCTCCCCCCAGTGACGAAGAGGGCCTCAGGATGCAGGGGCCTTTCCGCAAGCCCAATGATGTCATCTACGAGGTGATAACTGGAGAGATGATCTGGAAGAAGTCTCCAGACACACGGCAGTGCTGGTCCCTCAGGACTAGACGCTGAGGGTGGCGTCGCCTGTTGAGCGGCGCACTCTGTGGCAGTGCCGCTAACGACCTATGCGGCGCCCTGGCAGCACTGGCGAGGAAGCTTGCCACCACAAATTGTCACCACGTCGAGGCCCTCACCGCATGCCGATTAATCCCGCTGGACAAAAAGCCGGGATGCAGACCAATTGGCATCGGCGAGGTGATAAGACGCATCGTGGGTAAATGCGTCATGACGGTGGTCAAGGACGACGTGAGGAGAGCAGCGGGGAACCTGCAAGTGTGTGCAGGGCAGCAGGCAGGAGGGGAAGCCGCCATCCACGCTATGAGGGAAATATTCAGTGAAAACAATTGTGAAGCGGTGTTATTAGTGGACGCCAAAAACGCTTTCAACACTATTAACAGAAAAACAATGCTTCATAACATTCGAGTAAAATGTCCCTCTCTGGCACACTATGTAGAAAACACATATAGTGACCCCTCGGATTTGTACATATGTAGTAATAGTGGTAATAGTGTTAAGGTGTTAAAGTCCATGGAAGGGACAACACAAGGTGACCCAGTGGCCATGGCGATGTACGCCCTCGGACTTTCAGTGCTGCAACAAGTTATCTCATATGAGAAAACGAGTGTGAAGCAAGTGGCGTACGCGGATGACCTGTCAGGGGCCGGCAAAATAACAGACTTGAAAAAATGGTGGGGCTTAGTGAACGATAATGGTCCCATCATAGGGTACACACCCAATGCCGCTAAGTCCGTCCTTATTGTAAAGCCTGAACACTATGACAGTGCAGTGGATAGCTTCAGTGGCAGTGGAGTTATAATAACAAAGGATGGACAGCGGCATTTAGGTGCTGTCATCGGAACAGAGGAGTTCAAGAAGGAATACATAGGAGAGAAGGTGAAGGAGTGGATACATGAGGTGGAGGTCCTGTCTGACATGGCCAGGACTGAGCCTCATGCAGCCTACTCCGCCTACACCCACGGCTTGCAGCATCGATGGAGATTCGCCATGCGCACCATCCCAGGCATCAGCCCTCTCCTTGCACCACTCGAGGTCTCGATAAGGAACACCTTCATCCCAGCGTTACTGAGATCCCACACCATCGGAGATGTGGAGAGGGCGCTGCTCGAACTTCCACCAAGACTGGGTGGGATGGGAATCACCTCCCCTAAGAAGTTAGCGACTGTGGAGAACCTCAACTCCCTCAAGCTCACCAGGTCCCTCACAGAAGATCATTGCTCAGGACGCACATGGTGAAATAGCCCAAAGTGCAGTCACTGAGCAAAGACGAATTATATCTAGAGACAGGCAACAACATCAACGAAACTGTCTCGAAGACCTGAAAAACATCCTGCCTGCAACCACAGTGAGAAAAATCCACACTGCACAGGAAACAGGAGCCTCTAACTGGCTAACGTCACAGCCCATTGGAGCGAAGGGCTTCAGCCTCAACAAACAAGAATTTGTCGACGCCATTGCTCTGAGGTACGGCTGGCCGGTGGAAGGACTCCCCAGTACCTGTGTGTGTAGTTCCCCCAATGACGTCAACCACACCATGATGTGCAAAAAGGGGGGATTCGTATGTATCAGGCACGATGAGGTGAGAGATCTGACCGCCAGCATGCTCAGGGAGGTGTGCCACGATGTCTCCACTGAACCGACCCTCCTACCGCTAGACGGCGAGCACCTGCGCTACAGAACAGCCAACACCACCAACGAGGCTCGAGTCGACGTCAGCGCACGAGGGTTCTGGACAAGGGACAGAAAGCATTCATGGACATACGGATCTTTGACCCGATGGCCGCCTGTCACCACGAACTCTCCTGGAGGCCGCCCACCGCAAGAATGAGCAGGAGAAGATCCGAGCGTATGGGAGAGAATCAACACATTGACCAGGGCAGCTTCACACCTCTGGTCTTCACCACATCTGGCGGGATGGGCTCCAAGGCTCAGTGCTTCTACTCAAGACTAGCCGACCTAATGGCAGAAAAGAAGCACCAGCCAAGGAGTCATGTCGTCGCATGGATGAGGTGCCGTCTTTCATTCTCCCTCCTCAGATCAGCCCTCCTGTGTCTCAGGGGGACAAGGCATTCCACTCCCATACCTGCAGATTTAAGTGGCCTTGACTGCGAGGCTACAGTGGTGGAGAGTGGCATAAGAGTAGATAGAGTAGAGGTAGAGTGAATTTATAGCTAACAACTAATGTTTATATTATAGAGTATTAGATATGGTTGGATGCCACAGTCATTAGCGAGAGTTGGGGCTAATGACCTCCAAGTAGTGGAGCCCTAATTGACGCATCAATAAACATGGGGTGGAGGTATTCTTTAGTAGTGGTAGTAGTAGAAAAAAAAAGTAATAGTAGTAGTAGTAGTAGTAGTAGTAGTAGTAGTAGCAGTAATAGTAGCAGTAGTAATAGTAGTAGTTGTAGTAGTAGTAGTAGTAGTAGTAGTAGTAAAAATAGTAGTAGTAGTAAAAATAGTAGTAGTAGTAGTAATAGTAATAATAGTAGTAGTAGTAGTAGTACCAGTAGCAGTAATAGTAAGAGTAGTAGTAGTAGTAGTAGTAGTAGTTGTAGTTGTAGTAGTAGTAGTAGTAGTAGCAGTAGTAGTAGTAGTCATATATATATATATATATATATATATATATATATATATATATATATATATATATATATATATATATATATATATATATATATATATATATATATATATATATATATATATATATATATATATATATATATATATATATATATATATATATATATATATATATGACGTTTTAAGAAGTATAGTGTATATACTTCTTTTGACTACTTTTCCGAGATTTGGTGCCTAATATGCTGTAAACGACCAAGAAAACAACTTTTTTTTTTTTACATATTTCAGTTTTTTAAACGAATAGTGTGTATGTACGTGCTTTCCCTGCATTACTGTGTTTTGGTGTATAAAAAACAGAAAAGCACTGAAATAACACGTCTTTGTTACTGATGTTTCGTTTCTCTATTTTGACGTATTTTCAACAATTTTCTCCTTTTAAAGTGTAACAATGTAAAATGACAAACAAAATTTTTAATCGATATAGCATTTTTTTCATAAAACACCTGAAAACATAATATAAAAAAGACGTTTAAACAAAATTGTGTATACACTTTAAAAAAAATAAACAAATAATACGTTTTAACAAATATAGTGTATATACTTGTTTTGCGTGTTTTTCGGAGTTTTGGTGCATAAAATGCAGGAAAACGCCAAAATAACCCATTTCTTACACATTTCACTTCATTAAACAAATAGTGTGTAATTTTCCGTTTTGACGGTATTTCAGTGTTTTGGTCTAAAAAAAAACATTGAAAACTACTAAAATAACACGTTTTGGTTACTTTTAGTTTGTTTCTTTAGATTGGATTTTTTTTTTCATCAATTTTATCGTTTTAAAAGTACAACAATGTAAAATGACTTCAACGAGATAGTTTTTTTCTTCAGAAAACACCTTCAAAACACATAAATAATACCTCTTAACAAATATAGTGTACATACTTGTTTTGACTGCTTTTCTGAGTTTTGGTGCCGAAAATGGTGTAAACCACCAAAATAACCAATATTCTTTTACACATTTTAGTTCTTTAAACAAGTAGTGTGTATATACGC
>NC_059302.1:22230680-22242861 GCF_017591435.1 Portunus trituberculatus | reverse complement strand
GTTCTTCATCTCACACTCCAGCTCTTTCAATCCATTTGCACAATCTCTCTTTCAGCACTGCACTAAAGACTTTCCCAACTGTATTTAATAATGCTATTGGTGTATAGCTCTTCAGCTCTTCCTGCTTTTATATCCTCCCTCATGCAACAGAGTCAGCCTGCATTCATTCCACATTCTTGGCACTCTTTCTTCTTCCCACACTTGGTTAAATAACTCAGTCATCCTATCAGTCACAACTTCCCCTCCATTTTGACACATTTCATATGGTATCTCATCTGGCTCTGCTGCCTTCCCATTTTTCTGCCCTCTGACACATTTCTCCACCTCCTCCCTTCTGATTCTCTTATTCATTTCATCCGCATCCTTCCTTTCCAGTATCACACATCCTTCTCTCACACCAAATACCTCACCTACACCTCGAATCTCTTCCCAAAACTCTTTAATCATCCTTCTCATATCTTCTTTGTCTGTCACCAGTGCCTCATTCACCCTCAGGCTCTCTACACTCTCACTGTCAGGCATCCCCTCACCCCTCAGGAACCTGTACCATTCTCGGCCACCTTCCACACCTTTAGCTCTCAGGGACTGAATCACCTTTCTCTCACACCTGGCTTTAGCATTCATTATCTTCCGCTTCGCCACTCGTTGCTGATTCACATATGCTGTCCATGCATTCTGGTACTCACTTTCGGCCTCCTCACTCTCATGCCTCCTCTTTTTCAGTTGCCTGCATACCCTATTTAGTCTTTTTCTCTCTCTCCTGGTATCCCTAATTTCATCATTTCACCACGGCTTACATGCACGCTTTCTGGCACCCGTTCTCACATACCCTATCTGGCTGGCTGCTGCATTCTTTACATTCTCAGCAGACCTATCATTCAGCTCATCCACACCATTCAAACGTTCATCCTCCCAGCTTCGTTCACTCAAGTCTACCTGAAAATTCTTCCATCCTACACCCTTCAACCTCCACTTTCTCCGGTTAGTGTTTGCACCCTTTCCTTTTCTTCCATACAACTTACATTCCAGCACCAGCACGTTATGGTCCGAGACAATGTCAATCGTTTCATCTTCATCGATCCACATGCGGTCCACAATCTCACGCATTCTCCCATTCACTAGCATATAGTCAATCGCAGACTCCTGGTTCCTAGCACACCACTTCACTTGTCCTTCTGCCAGGGTCTCATTTAGGTTCTCCAGCTCCATCTCATTCACAAACTCATCAAGCATCTCACCATTCCTATTCATTTGTTCACCTAAAACATGAGCAATCATATCTCCTATAACAATCACTTTCTCCATAGCATGCTCTCTCAAAGTCTTCTTCAACACACCATACTTCCTGCTACTGTCCCTGACTGCTCTATCACCTTCCACTGTCATGTACACTATCAACACCACCAACCTCTCACCTCTACCACACTCATTCATATACTCTACTCGGGCTACTAACACATCCTCACTTTCCACACTGTCTCCTACATCAAGTTCTTCCACACGCAGATTCTTCACTTTTCTGTGGAGTAGAGATACGCCTCCTAACCTTTCCTGTTTTCTGCGTCCCTTTCCTATCATCACATATTCGTCCCCTTCCATTTGCACTGCATCCCTGAAGTGCGTCTCAGTTATTCCTACCATATCTAGGTTCCACTCATTCAGCTCCTTACATACATCCTCGAGTTTTTCAATGTCCCATCCTCTCACATTCATACAGCCTAATTTCATGCATGTCTTTTACCTGTTGGGTGTGTTCTCTTCTTTGCTCTGGTACATTCTTCTCCTTTATTCAAGCGACTCCGGAGCGATCCCGAGCCATCTGTAGCATCAAGAACAAGATCAAGATGAAGAATGCAGGAGTAAGAGTGGGGAATGATGGGATAGGGGTGCTCCTTTATGCATATGACGTAGTGGTCATGAGTGATCAGCAGTTGAGTTGTAGAGTATGTTGGATGTTGTGGATGATACAGAAGAGACTTTGGAGTAAGCTTTAGTAGTGAAAAAAGTAAGGTGATGATAGTGAATAGGTGTGAGGATGAAAAAATACAGTATGGAGAATAAGAGAGAATGAGTTGAATCAGGCACGAGAATATAAGTACTTGGGGATGTGGGTGAGTCCAAGTGGGTGTGAAAAGACAAAGAATGAGAAGACAGATTTAGTGAATCAGTGGGTATAACGATTAGGGAGTGCAGCCAGAACATGAACAAGTAAATATGAAGTGCTGAGAGAAATGTGGAAGAGTGTGGCTGTGCCCAGTATAATGTATGGTATGGATGTGACTGCATGGAATGAAAGTGAAATTGACAAGCTAGAAGTGGGACAGAATAGAATAGGTAGAGAGGCACTGAACGCACACGGCACTTAGATACACAACAGTAGAAGCTCTGAGAGGTGATATGGGATGGAGCACTTTTAGGGAAAGACTAGTAACTAAAGCTACTCTTAGGTACAAGGTTAGCTTGGAGACAATGGACGATGAAAGAATAGTGAGAAAGGTGTACCTGTGGAATGAAAGTGGAAGCAAATGGAGCAAGAGGTGCATGAGAATGACAGAGAGAAGTGGATTACAAGTTGTATGGGAGATGAGAATGGCTGGAAGGAATCAGAATGAGCGTGAGTGGATCGTGACAAGAGGAGGCAGAGTAGGAATTGAATGGGATGCGAGGAAGTGGAAGAGTGAGATAGACAGAGAGTTGGAGTGGGTGGGACTGAATATATGGATAAATGAGAGGGAACCAAAGAGTACTCTGGAATGTTAGAAGGAAAAGAAAGCCCCGATGTATGAAAAGTAGTACGATGGTAGCCTTCCGAGCTAAGGCACAGTATATGGATGTGAGTGAAAGGAACTACAGGTGGTCTGAGTCCCGCAGCAAAGTGTGCCAGATGTGTGACACAGGGCATGTCATGCTGGAGTGTGAGAAGTATGAAAGAGACAGGCATGAGATGATGCAAGTGATTTTGACTGAATTAAGGCATAATAAGGATGAAGACAGTAGGAAGAGACAGTAAGGGAATGGATGGTGCTGCTGCTGGGACTGTGTAAACTGTAAAGCAGGGGTTCTCAACCTGGGGTACGCGTACCCCCAGGGGTACGTGAGAGGAATTTTTGGGGTACGTGGCGGGTTTCTCAAAATGCTTCAGTTTTAAATAGCAGCAAATTCGTTTGTAGTATACAATGTGTCCTTCACTAGAACCAGGACACGTTAACAACGTTAACAAGGAAACTCTTGGGGTTATATCACTTGAGAGGAAGCTCTCTTGGATTACAGTTGCCACACAACCTTGCAAACCTATAATATTTGCTCCGATTTCTTATTTTATATGTTATTCACACACACACAGTGACTTATTTATCACTATTACTAGTTACAAGTTGCAACTAGCTGCAAGCAACACTAGTTCACTGCCATAATGATCGAAAATTGTCTGATATAGTTCCTTTTGGTAAATGCATTGCATGTTAGTCACATATAGTGTCTCCCTGTGAGGTACCAGTTCCTATCGACACTACCTCATAGAAACATACTAATATTAATTAAAAATTGTGTCTGCTCCACATATATAACACAATTTAAACTTAATAAACTAAGTCAATAAACCATGCATTTATTGTTACCCTTCCTGACGCTGCATTGTGGGTAAGGGGTACGTGATCAATACTGAAAGACTTCGAGGGGTACATCACATTAAAAAAGTTGAGAAGAAGAAGAATTAACCTGTGCAGAAGCGAGGTGAAATGTGTGTTAAGGTTCCGTGCTGTATTTAATTAAGTCTCTAGAAATGAAAGATCTTGGTACACCAGACAATTATGTTTTGCTCTATATTATGATGTCAGTCGTATAAACTCAAGTAACTATAAAGAAATACCATGGTAGAATAAGAACAGAAAAATACTGGTAGGAGTAAAACCCTGGCTAATCAATAGATACATCGTAATACAGTGTTTAGAGACGATTACTCTGTACCGCGAGACGATACTGACTTTCTCCTGCGAACACTGAAATTGTGACAGTTTGGGTCCTCTCCTATTGATATTAATCAAAGTATTGCGATTTATTCACAATAGTAATATATTACACTCCGACGGAACACGGGCCTAATGTGTTTGAGATGTGGCATTTTGTTATAGTACATTTCGCTCTATATAGCGACTGTTTAGGACTAAAAAACTGTAGCTTCAGGTAGATATTCAATAATGTTATCTATCGATTTTCAGTCTTAAAGTAGGGAAAATTACGAATATTGATGTATTTCTTTTATAGTCCTCCTTGCTTCTCGAAAAGGTGCACGAATTTAGAAAAGGTTGAAGAACACTAAACTGTACCCTGAAAAAAATACAGTAAAAGAGATAAGATAAAATGACCAACATCTCTATTATTACGGAGGCTAATAATAATACCAAGACTAATTAAGTAATTCAGAGATAACGAAACGAACGACGATCACGAGAGCTTCCACGATAACAGTGTGTACGATAAGATTTGATTCCAGATTCCTCGATAGCGCTCCGAGTTTCCAAGATAACAATGGCATTCCAGTTTCCTCGATAGCGATGCAAGTTTCCAAAATGACGATGCCTTTCCATGATAAAGATGCCCTTCCAGTTTCCAAGATAATAATGCGAGTTTCCACGATCAAGATGCAATTCCAGTTTCCACGGGAACGATGCGGGTTTCCACGATGTCGATGCGGTTCCAGTCCTCACGATGCGATTTCAAGACACAATATTGAAGTCCACTTGCCTACACAGGTACTGGGACGAACCCTTTCACCCGTAAGGATCCACCCAACACCCTTGAGTGCGAGTAAAGTGACGTTGCCACCTTCCTGCGCTGCAATTGAAGTCCACTTGCCTACACAGGTGCTGGGATGAACCCTTTCACCCCGTAAGGGTCCATCCCACACCCTTAGGTGCGAGGAGAGTGGCGCTGCCACCTCACTGCGACGCAATTGAAGTTCACTTGCCTACACAGGTACTGGGGCGAACCCTTTCACCCCGTAAGAGTTCACCCCAGACCCGTGAGTGCGAGGAGAGTGACGCTGCCACCTTACTGCGCCTCACACGGGTAGCCATGAGCATAACCCGCCACACTCCACTCCCAAACACTGTCAGTGAGTCCTTTTCACCCCGTAAAGGACCACTGGTACGGTCAGTGCCTGGCTCATGGCGCACAGCGTGCCCTCGTTCATGGCGAGTTGTTCAGCCCGATGTCATTATAAGCAGAGGTCCTGTACACACCACTCACCACCAGACTCTATGCAAGGAGCCCTTATCACCCTTAAAGGCCCCTCACGGCATCATCTGATGGACGGTAGACACGGCACCCTGCTTAAGGCGACGCCTTGCCTAGTATGAGGCGCTGCAAGTTGACAACAATCAGTGAGCTTGAAGCCGCGAAGGAAAATGAGTCCACGCTAACAATGGGATTCCACGACAGGTTGCGATTCCAGTGTCCACGGTACAGATGTGTTTGTTGAGGATAACGATCCGTTTATCGAGGCTAACGGTGCGGCGATGGCGATGGCGAAACGATCCAAAGTATTATTACCTACACAGGTACTGGGACGAAACTTTTTACCCAGAAAGGGTCAACCCCAGTCCCGTGGTTATGAGAGCAGTGACGATGCAACCTTGCAATGCCTCACACAGGTCGCCATGAGCAATGACCCGCCACACACCACTCCCCAAACGCTGTCATGAAGTGAGTCCTTTTTACCTAACCTAACCTAACCTAACCTAACCTAACCTAATCTAACCTAACCTAACCTAACCTAACGTAAAGGACCACTGGTACTGTCAGTGCCTGGCTCATGGCGCACAGCGTGCCCTCGTTCATGGTGAGTTGTTCAGCCCGGTGTCATTATAAGCAGAGGTCCCGTACACACCACTCACCATCATATTCTATGCAAGGAGCCCTTATCACCCCTTTAGGGCCCCTCACGGTACCATCCGGTGAGTGGTAGACATTGATCTCTTGCTTATGGCGACCCTTGCCTAGTGTGATGCGCTGCAAGTGGACGACTAGTAGTGAAGCTTGAGGCCACCAAGGAAAAGCAGGACCTGCAGCCAGTTCCTGCCTTGGGCCCCAGGCCGGACCCGACGGCCACCTCCTTCCCCCGTGCGGCGCCCAAGGCCGTCACGGCCCTCAAACATCTTTAGGCCGAAAGTTCTCAATCGTCGTTTTAATTTTGATTCGAATATAAAATCGTCGATGGTAAATGAAAAATAGCTTTGGTGTGAAAGTGTGCAAGAGTTAGCTGATTAATGAAACAAGGTGAGGCAGCTTTGCTCCGGAGTATTTAGTGTACTTTGCATGTTGCTGCCTTGAATGTGTACGTGTTTGTAGGTAACTGGATAGAAACAGTAGACCAATGGTAGTTGTGTAGCTATTGGGGAACTTTTGAAAATTAGTTAAGCTTCTGGATAGAGTGGATGAGTGCACACAGGTTTGCGTGTCTTATACATAAACTGCCACTTGTAAACATAAATTTTTCTATTTCATGCTCTTAGAAAAAGCAAACTTAGTTTTCTTTATTTCCTGATCACAATGACGTGTAAATATCAATGTTCCAATCATAAGGAAACACTAGGAGAGGACCCAAACTCCCGTTGAAGTTGCCAGATTCAACAGATATCGTAATATTTCATAGAAAAGATGGTCAACTGCATATCGTATATTTTGGATATTCTTTTGTCACATAAGGAGATATCAAGATAGGTAAAGTATTTCTAAACATGTATCTACGACAAAAACGCTATAATAGTAGAGTTAGGTTATAACTATGCATTGTGTTTTTTATATACCATCTTGCTCTATTCCTGGAACAAAGATTACTTCTTCCTCAATTGATAGCTCGAAGTTAGTTTGATATTTTCTTTCCTTCTAGGTTAGTAAGTAGACTACAAGACACCATGAACCTATGAAGCCCCGTAAATGAGATTATTTTCATAACTTAGAAATCAAAGTCTGATAATGAGATTGTCTATTGCCAACCAAACCGTTCTGCATAGACGTCTTCAGCGTCATAGAGACCTAATGATGTTAGCTCATGGACAGTGGCCATCCTGACAGCGCGAAACCACAGGGGGTTCATAAGAAGATTTCCAGGGGTACTTAGATGGCTGATCTAATAAAATCCTTTGCAGTGCCATTGCATATTGAGTTCCATGTTCCATGTGACAATACTGGGGTACTGGTAGATGGTCTTATAACTCAGGGGGTTCTTAACGATAAAAAGGTTGAGAACCCCTGCTGTAAAGTAACGAGTGCAAGGATGATTGAGGCTGTGAAGGAAATTGATTGATTGATACATTTATTGTTGCATTAATAATGAAATACAACAAAGGAAGAGGATTGACCTTGCCTCGCACCCCCTGGGCAAAGACTTAAGGTTAAAGTATCAAAAATATTTAAATTGACAGTATACATAGCAAGAATACAAGTACTTAAATAGATAAATACTGATATTACACACCTTATTACATAAATATCCTACAGTGTGGGAGCAAACTGAGGATATTCCTTGAGTGTATCCCTGAGAGTGGCTGGCTGTAGATGGTCAATGAGGCTGTACAAGTCGTTCACCTTGTGGCCTAAATTTAGCAATGAGAGGACATTCCATGATATAATGACGCAGAGTATTATGTTAGTAGTTTTCAACATTATGTGCACCAAAACACAGAAATGCAGGCAAAATGCATGATTACACAACATTTATTCAAGGAACTGAAATATGTAAAAAAAAAAAAAAAAGGGCAATTTTGGTGTTTTCTAGCATTTTATGCACGAAAAAAAAAAAATGCAGCCAAAACAACTATATACACCATATTCATTAAATAGTCTTATATATGTTTTTTAAGGTATTCTAAGAAAAAAATCTATCTCGATTAAAAACTTTGTATATTGAAATTATTTTACATCGTTTCACGTTAAAACGAGAAAAAAATGATGAAAATAACGCAAAAGTAACAAAAACATGTTATTTTAGTTTTCTACTTTTAATGCATTAAAACACAGAAATGCAGGGAAAAAGCATATATACACACTATTTGTTTAAAGAACTGAAATATGGAAAAAAAATGGGATATTTTGGTATTTTACACCATTTTTGGCATCAAAACTCAGAAAAGCAGTTAAAACAAGCATTTATGTGTTTTTAAGGTGTTTTCTGAATTGTGTTTTCTCGATTGAATAATTTGTATATTCAAGTCATTTTACATTGTTATGGGTTAAACTGATAAAATGGATGAAAAGAAGCCAATATAGAAAAACGAAATAAAAGTAACCAAAACTTATTACTTTAGTAATTTTTAGTATTTTTTGGGGGGCACCAAAACACAGAAATGTAAGCAAAACGCATGTTTAAAAAATTGAAATATGTAAAAAATGGGTTATTTTAGTTTTTTTCTAGAATTTTATGCACAAAACTAAACAATGGAGGCAACACAAGTATATACTCCATGATTGTTAAAAAAAACTTATTTATGTGTTTTTGAGGTGTTTTATGCAAAAAAAAAAAAAAACTATCTACGCACATTGAAGTCATTTTACATTTTTACACTTAAACCGACAAAAATGATGAAAAATAAGGCAAAATAGAGAAATAAACCGTCGTGGTACAGTGGAACCATGCGTGCTTTGGAGTCCGAGGAGTCTCCAAGCGCACGGGTTCGAATCCTGTCCACGGTCCGGGTGTAGGTTGGGCTTCATCTCTCGGGGCAACGGTTTCCTAGCGGGTGGGCTTTGAGATAGGAGGTACCCCAAAAAAGTATCCCCTTTACATTTTACATTGTTAGAATTCAAATGAGAAAAATTATGAAAATAAGCCACAATAGAGAAACGAAATAAAAGTAACAAAAACGTGATATTTTAGTGGTTTTCTGCTTTTTATGCACCAAAGCACAGAAATGCAGGCAAAAGGCGTATATACACACTACTTGTTTAAAGAACTAAAATGTGTAAAAGAATATTGGTTATTTTGGTGGTTTACACCATTTTCGGCACCAAAACTCAGAAAAGCAGTCAAAACAAGTATGTACACTATATTTGTTAAGAGGTATTATTTATGTGTTTTGAAGGTGTTTTCTGAAGAAAAAAAAACTATCTCGTTGAAGTCATTTTACATTGTTGTACTTTTAAAACGATAAAATTGATGAAAAAAAAAATCCAATCTAAAGAAACAAACTAAAAGTAACCAAAACGTGTTATTTTAGTAGTTTTCAATGTTTTTTTAGACCAAAACACTGAAATACCGTCAAAACGCAAAATTACACACTATTTGTTTAATGAAGTGAAATGTGTAAGAAATGGGTTATTTTGGCGTTTTCCTGCATTTTATGCACCAAAACTCCGAAAAGCACGCAAAACAAGTATATACACTATATTTGTTAAAACGTATTACTTGTTTATTTTTTTAAAGTGTATACACAATTTTGTTTAAACGTCTTTTTTATATTATGTTTTCAGGTGTTTTATGAAAAAAATGCTATATCGATTAAAAATTTTATGTTTGTCATTTTACATTGTTACACTTTAAAAGGAGAAAATTGATGAAAATACGTCAAAATAGAGAAACGAAACATCAGTAACAAAGACGTGTTATTTCAGTGCTTTTCTGTTTTTTATACACCAAAACACAGTAATGCAGGAAAAGCACGTACATACACACTATTCGTTTAAAAAACTGAAATATGTAAAAAAAAAAAAAGTTGTTTTCTTGGTCGTTTACAGCATATTAGGCACCAAATCTCGGAAAAGCAGTCAAAAGAAGTATATACTATACTTCTTAAAACGTCATATATATATATATATATATATATATATATATATATATATATATATATATATATATATATATATATATATATATATATATATATATATATATATATATATATATATATATATATATATATATACTACTACTACTACTACTACTACTACTACTACTACTACTACTACTACTACTACTACTACTATTACTGCTACTGGTACTACTACTACTACTATTATTATTACTACTACTACTACTACTATTTTTACTACTACTATTTTTACTACTACTACTACTACTACTACTACTATTACTACTGCTATTATTGCTGCTGTTACTACTACTGCTACTACTACTACTACTACTACTACTACTACTACTGCTACTACTACTACTACTACTACTACTACTACTACTACTACTACTACTAGTACTACTACTTCTACTACTACTATTTCTACTACTACTTTTTTTACTACAGAATACCTCCACCCCATGTTTATTGATGCGTCAATTAGGGGCTCCACTACTTGGAGGTCATTAGCCCCAACTCTCGCTAATGACTGTGGCATCCAACCATATCTATTACTCTATAATATAAACATTAGTTGTTAGCTATAAATTCACTCTACCTCTACTCTATCTAATCTTATGCCACTCTCCACCACTGTAGCCTCGCAGTCAAGGCCACTTAAATCTGCAGGTATGGGGTGGAATGCCTTGTCCCCTGAGACACAGGAGGGCTGATCTGAGGAGGAGAATGAAAGACGGCACCTCATCCATGCGACGACATGGCTCCTTGGCTGGTGCTTCTTTTCTGCCATTAGGTCGGCTAGTCTTGAGTAGAAGCACTGAGCCTTGGAGCCCATCCCGCCAGATGTGGTGAAGACCAGAGGTGTGAAGCTGCCCTGGTCAATGTGTTGGATTCTCTCCCCATACGCTCGGATCTTCTCCTGCTCATTCTTGCGGTGGGCGGCCTCCAGGAGAGTTCGTGGTGACAGGCGGCCATCGGGTCAAAGATCCGTATGTCCATGAATGCTTTCTGTCCCTTGTCCAGAACCCTCGTGCGCTGACGTCGACTCGAGCCTCGTTGGTGGTGTTGGCTGTTCTGTAGCGCAGGTGCTCGCCGTCTAGCGGTAGGAGGGTCGGTTCAGTGGAGACATCGTGGCACACCTCCCTGAGCATGCTGGCGGTCAGATCTCTTACCTCATCGTGCCTGATACATACGAATCCCCCCTTTTTGCACGTCATGGTGTGGTTGACGTCATTGGGGGAACTACACACACAGGTACTGGGGAGTCCTTCCACCGGCCAGCCGTACCTCAGAGCAATGGCGTCGACAAATTCTTGTTTGTTGAGGCTGAAGCCCTTCGCTCCAATGGGCAGTGACGTTAGCCAGTTAGAGGCTCCCGTTTCCTGTGCAGTGTGGATTTTTCTCACTGTGGTTGCAGGCAGGATGTTTATCAGGTCTTCGAGACAGTTTCGTTGATGTTGTTGCCTGTCTCTAGATATAATTCGTCTTTGCTCAGTGACTACTACTACTACTACTACTACTGCTACTATTACTGCTACTACTACTACTATTACTACTACTTCTACTACTACTATTTCTACTACTACTACTACTACTACTACTGCTACTATTACTGCTACTACTACTACTAGTACTACTACTACTATTACTAGTACTGCTACTACTACTTCTACTATTACCACTCTGGTCAACTCTTGCACTCAACCCCGTAATAACTCCCCCCTCCCTCTCCTACAACACCCACACCCGGCACCCAACACTCTTATTTTCAGCACCCATCCATGCCAGTTTTTTTAATATTTACATGCTTGTGTGAAGACAGATAGCTAAGCGGGTAATTTCATAGGTTGATAGATAGGTAAATGGACAGTTAGATAGATAAACAGATGGATAAATGGATTGGTAAGCAGATAGATCCGTAGATAAATTCGTTTATATGTAGATAAGAAGATAGATATGCATGGGAAAATTCCTCAACTTATCATTACTTCACCCTGGTTTAAATAGACAGTTAGATAAATTAACGGATAGGTGGATAGATAGGTAGGCAGTTAGATAAGTAAATAAATTCGTATATAGATAAGAAGATATATATGCATGGAAAAGTGTATATATTCCTCAACTTACTAACATTTCCATTGTTTAATGTCAAAAATACTTGTATATCGAGAGGCAATAGTAATACAAAAAGAAAGAAATATCATAGTCTACCTTTTAAATACCTCGTTTATTTTTTTCGTAAGAGCACCAAACACTCGCCGTAAAAGTAGATACAATTTACTGCTTTGACACAACCATAGCTGGATACAATAACGAAAAGAAAGATGTCATAATAACCAATAATTCGATATGGAATATTTGCACAAGTATAG
>NC_059302.1:22204957-22227457 GCF_017591435.1 Portunus trituberculatus | reverse complement strand
ATGGTAATGGTGGTTGTGGTGGTAGTGGTGGTGGTGATGGTAGTGGCGGTTGTGGTGCTGTGGTGGTGGTGATGGTAGTGGGGTGTGGTGGTAGAGGTGGTGGTGGTGGTGGTTGCGGTGGAGTGAATGGAAATGGGTGGTGGTAGTGGAAATTGGTCAGTGGAAGTGGGTGAAAGTGGAAATGGGAGAGTGGAAATGGGTGATGATGAAAATGGGTGGTGTTGGAAACCAGTGATGGTGGAAATAGACGAAGTTATTATTTTTTTAATTTAAAAGACAACTTTTTAATTTGAAGTTTAATTTTTTTAATTTGAAAGTCAGTTTTTTTTATTTGAAAGTCAGTTTTTTTAAATTTGAAAATCAGCTTTTTTTAATTTGAAAGTCAGTTTTTTAAATTTGAAAGTCAACTTTTTTTAATTTTAAATTCAGTTTCTTCTATTTCAGTTTTTTTTTTTTTTTATTAAAATCCGTTGTTTTATTTGAAGTTCAGTTTTTTTTATTTGAAAGTTAAAAGGTGTAGAATGCCTAGTGACACGCTGGTGACTCAACCATAAAACCATCTGACTCCTTAAAGAACTTGGGTGTCTTCTTTAATAAACACATGGGGTACTACAAATAAGTCACAGCTAAAAAGAGTCCAGAAATTGTATAACTTCTCTGCTAAAGTGGCTCTGGGAGGAAGATCATGCTTCCCCTATCCTAGAGGAACTAAAATGGCTAAACATAACCAAAACAATTCAATATGAACATTGTATATTCATGCACAACATAGTATCACATAGATATCCTAACTGGTTATTCAAATTAATCAGAGAAACACAAGGCAACAAAATAATTTCAACACACCAAGAGCTAACACTTCCTACGGCCAGAAATCACTGTTTATTAAGGGACCACGAATAGTTTCGGAAGTTCGTTGCAAGTTGCAATCGTGTTATTCTAAGTGAAGACTTATTCTTACTGCAGGTAATATATTATACGGTATTGTATTTTCTAATTTTAATTCATCTAAGATTAATTACACCACTTTTCAAGATTGCTCATAATGTCACACAAATTCAATCAATGCCCTTAGAAATGTTAAGCTCATCTCCATTAATCCTTATCTCCGTAAATCCTTCATCAATGTTAATCACATACAATAAAACCACAAAACCTTGGTGCCAATTTCACAGCTGATGCATCTCAATATCAACTCAATGCTTGACTTCTATAAATGCCCATATAATGTATACACCACAATATATCATATGTAATTATCTCCTCAATATTATATATCTTAATGCATCAACTGTGGAATTGCACTACACATACATAAAATCTTAATATAACATCCTAATAAATACACATCCTATATTTGTTTCCTCCTTTCACTTCAATGACATAAACATTGTCTTAGACTGCATTAACAACTATAGAGCTTTACTCACTAATACAAGAAAGAGTCTGTCCATGACTCGAATGTTTCTTCTCCTCCTCTCGGCCACTGCCTTCTGCTTTCTCCTCTCGTTTCTGCCAAGATTCTCGATCTATCTCCTCTTGCGGGTTTCTGCTTATTTTAAATACTCAAGGTTTCGTACCTTTTCTCCACGCCCATTTTACCATCTACCATTCAGAGATCAGACATGTGGAGGTCC
Source organism: Portunus trituberculatus (assembly GCF_017591435.1). NCBI lineage: Eukaryota > Metazoa > Arthropoda > Malacostraca > Decapoda > Portunidae > Portunus > Portunus trituberculatus. The sequence goes on along the minus strand of NC_059302.1, from coordinate 22,225,820 downwards.
ACGTGTGACAATGTAAGGACGAGAACACATACGAAGGTAATGTAGAAACAACCTTAAACGTAGTAGAAACAACCTTAAACGTAGTATACACAACATTGCCTTACTGGTGTTTCATAGGCTCAACTTTTCCCTAGTCTCATAGCACGTTCCCCATTGGTCTAAACATGAAATACTGCTTGTTCATTGGCCATTTAAAACCACCCATCCTGTTCAACTACACGTGGGGAAACACGTCTTGACTATACCACTCTCCAACGTCGTAACCAGAGTATTTTGTTTTGAGTGTTTGTTTGGGTCTGCGTAATATCTGATGTCTGGCTTCCCTCTCTTGTTTATGTTAGGCCTCTCACTCTCGTGTTCAGTTCACAGTAGGGTCCCTTGTACAATTCTCCCGTAGACGTAATTATTTACATCCTTGTGCCACTGCTGCATCACGCTATGTCCCACCAGGCTGTGGCATGCCAGGGTATGACATACCCCCATCCTTAGTAGCGCGTCCCGGCGCGAACTGCTAGTGGTGAGGGCATGCGTGATATGCGGTGTCCTCTGGATTGAGCTGGCGTTGTGTGCTGACAGTCACCTGGGCTGGCGCAGCCTGTGCCAAGCCAAGGAGTGCACAGGGTCGGTAGATGCGGTAGGCCACCAGGCCGGCCGCGATGACCCCAATAGGCAATAGGATCCAGAGCCAGTCCTTCCAGTTGTGCCAGTCGAGTGCCGTAGGAGGGGACTGTTTCGCCAGCGGCTGCATATGTGCAATATATTTTGGGACAGACCAGGGCTCAAGACCAAAACTGTCGGGAATGCTGATATTAGTGGTATTCACAATAACAGAATGTTCCCAGGATGAGAAGGCAATGGGAGTAGTAAGGGGATAAGGTTGAATAACCATAGGAGCTTCAGCAATATAATGAGAGGAAGCAGGGGAGAGAAAATGTATCACTATGTATAGAACAACCCTGACTCACTTTCAGAAGGCCAGTACCATTAATAATGTGTCTAGTAGTAGGAATGGAGGAGTTGTTACAATTCACAGTAATATCTAGTGGTTTGCTTGTGGCATAATTCCACCCAGATGGCTGATCAACAAAAATAGGCTTGAAAGACTTCACAATCAGCGTGTTACATATATCAGAGACAGAAGGCTTGTGCAGAAAAATAGCAACCTCACAACAATCAGTGTTAGTGGAATATATAGGTTGGTTGGGAGGACATATCAATATATCATCAGACATCCTACAATCATCAAAATCATCAGTCAAAAAAATTGATTTCTTGCCTTGTTAATCACTAAATATTTCCTTGAAGGTTGATGCATTAAAAAAGCATCTGATTTAGAAATAGGAAAGGAAGGAGGTCATCCTGAAGACATCAAAGGTGTCAGCTGGAATTCCTCGCAAAGGAACGAGTAAGTAGAAGCTCAAGTCATGTAATGCAGTCTTATGGATTACACGAATAGCAGCTCTGTGTAATCCTAAATATTCTGGTTTAGGAGGAAACAATAACTCATGTTTAACTGATATCTCATCTAAAAGTTGTAGTAAAATGCATTTGTCACAATATTAGGAGAAATATGGGTTTCCATCATACTTTGTAATCCTATCTTAAAATTAATATGATCAGCTGCAATGGATGTCAAGGCTAGCTGGATATGCAGTAAAATCTCCAGTGAAAGAATGGATTTTCATTATTTTCTATATGTTTTTCCATCTTAGTCATAAGGGTCTTAGTAACACGGGTAGCAGTTTCTAGTTTTTCCAATGTTTGATGAACATTTGTTAGTTCATTGAGAGTGACATTGATAACATGGGAATGAACATTGAGGAGTTTTCTTTCCTCTTCTGTGAAGGAGTCTAACGATTGTAATCTTTTATGAATAATATCAACTTGATCTTGTGTAGCAGTCCCAAATAATGTGTTTGCAAAAGATCCTATAAAATTTATTGCTCCCCTTTTTTTCCTTCTAGGTTGAGGAATGTCATTGGCCACAATATGCATTAGGAAATCCTGCATTGAAGCATGCAAATTTTTTAATCTTTCTTGAAAAGCCAGGATATGCTGAGAAATCAAAGAGGTAAACAAGATAAAATCATCTCCCTCAATTTCATCTAAATTATATATCATATTCTGATTGATGATAAGATCATCTCCTGCAATTTTATCTAAATTATATATTATATTCTGAGTGATATTGATGGCTTTTTTAATTGGCTCATAGATATCCTCCAATTTCAACAAAAAAGGCACCACATAAGCTTGTCCAGTTACAAGTAGTTGATGGTCTTGGGAGAAACTCATCCCTTGTTGAGGAGGTGAGCTTTGGGGTACATCCCAGGCTTGAACGTATCCCATGCATAGCCCCACAGTCTGCAAAGGAACATTTCATTTTATTTTATTTTATTTATTTTCTTTTACCATATTCTAAGGGCTTATGCATTACAAACGGAAGATTCGGCACACTTGTCCTCGACCGTAAACTGTATGGGACTGACGTGGTAGCTTCACCTTGATATTCTTCTTGCAAATTCTCAGTTACATTATGAATTTCCTCATCAACACCATGACTCGCTTCTGATAGTGAATTGTCATCCGATTCTGAATCTACACAGTGCTCTACATCCCCTGAGAACACTGGAAAAGGATCTAGTGTCTGCAATGTCAACTTGGTTTCCCCTTGTTTCACCTGGCTCGTGTACCGGATATGCTCGTCTGACATTCGGGTTCATCTGAGGGGTAGCATTGTCTTCATGGATAATTCTTATTCTGTCAGTGTGTAATGTTGTCATCTTACCATTTCTAATGTTTCTTAATTTGACCACTACATCACTCACCTTTTCTGTCACTCTATAAGGACCTGTATATGCGGGTTGCAACTTTGCGGGGGTTCCTGCAGTGGGTACTCGGCGGACATATACTCTATCTCCAACTTGAATAGTCTTTATCCTTGCCTTCTTACATTGAGCCTTTTCATTTATTCCCTTAGCTTCTTCTAAATATTGCTGACACCTAGCATATACCCTATTTGCTTTTGTTGCCATCTCCTGCTTAAAATCATCAACATTATACCAAACTTGTTCCTCTTTCATCATTTCAAATGGGATGGTTGGATCTCTGAGATACATGAGATAAAAAGGACTTTCTTTTATACTTGTGTGGTAAGCACTATTATATGCAAATGTAGCTATTGGGAGCATTGTATCCCAGATATTCATATTATCTTGCACCAAAGTGCGCAGTATGTTAATCAAGGTTGCATTTGATCTTTCAACTATCCCATTTGCTTGAGGATGGTAAGCTGTAGTTTTGCTATGTCGGAAATGCAGTAACTCAGTTAATCCCTGTAATATAGAATTGACAAATTCCCTACCTTGGTCTGTCACTAACATCTCAGGTATACCATGTTTACAAATCACTTCATCAAAAAAATATTCTAGCAACTTCTGCGGCCGACTTGGTTTTCAGTGGTTTTGTAATCAAATATCTAGTAAGCACATCTATCACAACAAGACAATACATATATCCATTATCCGATCTACCCATGGGACCAACAATATCCATATGTATGCGCTGGAAAGGTCTCTCAACATCCGGGTATCTTCTCAGTGGTGCTGGGGCGTCCCCCGACCTCTTAAGCCTACGACAGATGAGACAAGACCTGCAATATCTTTCAATGTCCTCCTTCATTTTTGGCCAATATGCAAATTTCTGACACCTACTTAAGGTAACGGATGGCCCACCATGCCCCGCGGTTGGCAAAGAGTGGCCGAGGTGTACAGCAGTGTGCACAAACTGTTCGGGTACTAATATCTGACGCGTCATTTCTCCATATGTGTTGTGACTTACTCTGTAAAGCATATTATTGTCTAGAGACAATTCTGATATCTTTAACTTCTTATACCTCTTATCAATATTGTGCTTACTTAATTTTCCTTTTATTTCTTGCTCAGTTAAATTCTCTCTCATTAACTTCTTCAATAAGCCATAAAATTCATGGTTATCTTGTGACCTTATTAATTCCTTCAGATTCCAATCCACCATATTTTCTTCTGTGTTTTCTGTTATTGCTAACAAATGTTCATTTCCTTCATTTATTTCCACTTCCCTCAACCTGGATAAATGATCTGCTACCTTGTTAGCTTTTCCAGGAATATATTCCACCTTAATATCAAACTCTGCAACAGCTAATTGCCACCGAACTATCCTGCTATTTGCATTTGAGGTGGTCAACAACCATACTAATGGTCTGTGATCTGTGAGAATATAAATAGGGTAACCCAGGCACAAATCTCTGTTTACCTTAAGCCCATATACAATTGCCAGAGCCTCTCTTTCAATAGTACTATAATTAAGTTCAGCCTTGTTCAGTTTCCTGCTAAAAAATGATAAGGGTCTTAGGTTATTCATGCTATCCCTTTGTTGTATTAATCCCCCGATGGCAAAGCTCGAAGCATCCGTCGTTAAAAGAACGGCTTTGAGAAGTCTGGAAATTTCAAAACAACATTTTGTGTTAATTCTTGCTTCAAGGTCTTAAAAGCCCTATCAGCTTCTTCATTCCACATTATGTGGTTATTGTTCTTCTTTCCAGTCACCATTCCTGCTGTTAGTTTAGTTAAGGGAGCAGCTATCTCAGCATAGTTTCTCACAAACTTCCTATAGTAGTTAGCCATTCCAATGAAGGACTGTAATTCTTTCACTGTTGTGGGGCTGGCATGTTCTTAATAACTTCAATTTTGCTAGGCTGTGTTTTCAACCCTTCGGCTGATATAATATGTCCTAGATAATTTACACTATCCTTAAAGAAATTACATTTTTTCAGGTTTACTTTCAACTGAGCATCTTGCAAGCGTAGAAGAACCCTCTCCAAATTCTTTACATGATTTTCTAGATCTGTTCCTTGAACTATGATATCATCAATATAAACAAAAGTATCAGATCCTGTCAATCCAGCCAATACCTGATTAATAATTCTACAGAATGCCGCAGGAGAATCCTTTAAACCCATAGGTAGCACATTATGTTCATATAATCCATTTGGTGTTGCAAATGCAGTCCAGGGCTTGCTTTCTTCATTTAACTGTATTTGATGGTAACCTTGTTTCAAGTCAAGGCATGAAAACATCTTTCCTTTTCCCAAGTTATGCAAAATGTTATTCACATTAGGTAATGGGTAAGAATCATTCAGCACATGCTGATTTAAATTCCTGAAATCTACACACAATCTAATTTTTCCATCCTTTTCACTATGGGAACAACTGGGGAGATAAATGCTGATCTGGATGGTCTAATAATACCCTGGCTCTCCATTACTTTAATTTGTTCAGCTACCTTATCATAAAAACAAGCTGGGATGGGATAAGGTTTCTTGGACGTAGGTCTGGACTGTAACTGAATGGTGTGGTAGAAAAAGGGTGATATACTTGGAATGTCGTCATCACTAGCAAAGACAGAGGAGTATTTAACAACTAATTCTTTCAATATTTGATTTTTCCTTGTTCCCTCAGGATACATGTGATTAATGATTTCTGAAAAGGCCTTCATTTTGTCTGTTTCATTTTCTTCTGTCACACCATTCACTGTATATTCATCACTCCCGCTTGGCAGAACCTCACTCTGACATGACTGTAAGTAGCCTAATGTTTTCCCTGGCTCTAACGGCACATGTTCACTCGAGAAATTTATATACCTCACCACAAACCTAGATTTCTTCTTCTCCATGTCATTTTCTAATTTCACTAAACCTGGACATAAAAACTGAGACCCTATAACTCCTTTAACTGGCTCGAATATAGCGATATCACTATCCACTAACTTTGTTTCTAAGGTCACATAACTCACTCGTACTCCTTGTAATATTGATGTCTGAGCTACTGAGCATTTATAACTGGGATTATCCTTTGATTCATTTGTTACTGCTTCCTTTTCACTTCTCTCAGTTATCATGATGGCATGCATCATGGGTATTTCTACAATAACAATTCTCCTTCCTTCAATATATAATTGCAGAGGTTTGGTATTTAGATTCACATTATATCTTTTCATAAAGTCAAAACCTATTATTATCTGTGATGGCAAGGCTCTATCTTCACTGATCACAAAATCATGTGTGTATATCTTACCTCCAATTGTCAAAGTTAGCTTAGTCTTTCCTGAAGTCAACATTTCATCTCCACTCGCATTGCGAATTACCTTATTTGTTGGAGTAATGTGTTTCTTTCTAAGTTTGTCTACAACGTCACGCGATACAAGAGATACCCCTGCCCCGTGTCCATCAAGGCTAATACACTCTCATTTTCAATCTGAACTTCAATAGAAACATTTCCCGTGTCACTATTCACCGCTGTGATTACCACCGATTCATGTGGTTGCGTTGGTGGTAAATTGGCGTTTTTTTTGTGTTTGATATGTGGTGTACCTACGTGAGTTGTTCATGCAGTCCTTACTCGCATGCCCTTGTACCCCGCAGGTGAAACAAGTTACCGTGGGCCTCGCCCTTGGTGGTATTGGTGGTAATTTCACTGTGCACTGACTCGCGAAATGTCCCCACTTGTGACATCTAAAGCATTCTATGGTTCTACAATTTTGAATGGTGTGGTTATTTCGCCCACACCTCTGACAATGTATATTTCTGACATTCTGAGGGCGATACATCGTGTGATCTGTAGTAACAGCATTCACTGTCACTGCGTTTACTGGGACAACCCTATTTTCTTTGCGTACTGCAGCGTCGTGTAGCTGAAGGCTGGGGTGTGACGCTACATATTTGAGAGCTTTTTGTATACTAATAAAGGCTTTTTCATATCTGCATCAGCAAGGATATAAGAAAAATCCTTAGGCAAGGCATTCACAATGATGGAGACAAATATATCATTATATACTTCCTTACCTGTGGGTTTCATGCTTTCTAATTTTGCCACAATCCCTTCTACTCTGATATAGAGCTCTGTTATGGTTTCTCTGGGCTGTCGAGTTACTGATGACAATTCACTGATCAGGCTTGGAAGCGATCTATCCTCTGGATAAATATCAAGGAATGCTTTTCTCACATCATCCCAATCATTTTTATGTTGCGTTGCACAGTGTGTCATATGAGTATATGCACTGTCTAATGCATATTGCTTGGCCAACTCTATCCTCCCTTCGTCTGTCCAGTTTGTCATTGTTCTATTTTCTAAATCCTTTATCCATGCGTGAGCGCTGGCGATACATTTTACATTTGGTACCGACGGGCTTCTTTCTTCACCTCCACAAAAATATGGTAACCCAATTACCTTGGAAAAATTATCCCTTGCATTGTCAGTGATCGCTTCCGCAATTTCCCCGTACTGATGCAAGCCGGTTTGGGGAAAACGGAGATGTAGGGGTGACTGCGCCATTCTAGAGGTTGTGACGGCTGGCTGCTGATTCGCTTTACCGTTAAGCGATACCGAGCGCTGACGTAATTTATGAACTATATGTTTCATCTACAATTAAGCAACATTAAAAAGTTCTCAATATTTACTCGTTAACATCCGCTACATCCGTGACATCCAATGCACTTGATCGAAATTTTAATTGTCTTCACTCTCAACTATACGCCTGCAACGATTGCAATTGCAATAATATCAATAATATCCCACCGCTGCCACCAGTTTCGGAAGTTCGTTGCAAGTTGCAATCGTGTTATTCTAAGTGAAGACTTATTCTTACTGCAGGTAATATATTATACGGTATTGTATTTTCTAATTTTAATTCATCTAAGATTAATTACACCACTTTTCAAGATTGCTCATAATGTCACACAAATTCAATCAATGCCCTTAGAAATGTTAAGCTCATCTCCATTAATCCTTATCTCCGTAAATCCTTCATCAATGTTAATCACATACAATAAAACCACAAAACCTTGGTGCCAATTTCACAGCTGATGCATCTCAATATCAACTCAATGCTTGACTTCTATAAATGCCCATATAATGTATACACCACAATATATCATATGTAATTATCTCCTCAATATTATATATCTTAATGCATCAACTGTGGGAATTGCACTACACATACATAAAATCTTAATATAACATCCTAATAAATACACATCCTATATTTGTTTCCTCCTTTCACTTCAATGACATAAACATTGTCTTAGACTGCATTAACAACTATAGAGCTTTACTCACTAATACAAGAAAGAGTCTGTCCATGACTCGAATGTTTCTTCTCCTCCTCTCGGCCACTGCCTTCTGCTTTCTCCTCTCGTTTCTGCCAAGATTCTCGATCTATATCCTCTTGCGGGTTTCTGCTTATTTTAAATACTCAAGGTTTCGTACCTTTTCTCCACGCCCATTTTACCATCTACCATTCAGAGATCAGACATGTGGAGGTCCACGTGTGACAATGTAAGGACGAGAACACATACGAAGGTAATGTAGAAACAACCTTAAACGTAGTAGAAACAACCTTAAACGTAGTATACACAACATTGCCTTACTGGTGTTTCATAGGCTCAACTTTTCCCTAGTCTCATAGCACGCTCCCCATTGGTCTAAACATGAAATACTGCTTGTTCATTGGCCATTTAAAACCACCCATCCTGTTCAACTACACGTGGGAAACACGTCTTGACTATACCACTCTCCAACGTCGTAACCAGAGTATTTTGTTTTGAGTGTTTGTTTGGGTCTGCGTAATATCTGATGTCTGGCTTCCCTCTCTTGTTTATGTTAGGCCTCTCACTCTCGTGTTCAGTTCACAGTAGGGTCCCTTGTACAATTCTCCCGTAGACGTAATTATTTACATCCTTGTGCCACTGCTGCATCACGCTATGTCCCACCAGGCTGTGGCATGCCAGGGTATGACACTGGGCGGGATGGGAATCACCTCCCTAAGAAATTAGCGACTGTGGAGAACCTCAACTCCCTCAAGCTCACCAGGTCCCTCACAGAAGATCATTGCTCAGGACGCACATGGTGAAATAGCCCAAAGTGCAGTCACTGAGCAAAGACGAATTATATCTAGAGACAGGCAACAACATCAACGAAACTGTCTCGAAGACCTGATAAACATCCTGCCTGCAACCACAGTGAGAAAAATCCTCACTGCACAGGAAACGGGAGCCTCTAACTGGCTAACGTCACTGCCCATTGAGCGAAGGGCTTCAGCCTCAACAAACAAGAATTTGTCGACGCCATTGCTCTGAGGTACGGCTGGCCGGTGGAAGGACTCCCCAGTACCTGTGTGTGTAGTTCCCCCAATGACGTCAACCACACCATGACGTGCAAAACGGGGATTCGTATGTATCAGGCACGATGAGGTGAGAGATCTGACCGCCAGGATGCTCAGGAGGTGTGCCACGATGTCTCAGTAGTAGTAGTAGTAGTAGTAGTAGTAGTAGTAGTAGTAGTAGTAGTAGTAGTAGTTGTTGTTGTTGTTCTTGTTCTTGTTTTGTATTAGTAGTAGTAGTAGTACTTGTTGTTGTTGTTGTTGCTGTTGTTTTAGTAGTAGTAAAAGTAGTAGCAGTAGTAGTAGTAGTAGTTGCTGTTGTTGTTGTTGCTGTTGTTGTAGTAGTAGTAGTAGTAGTAGTAGTAGTAGTAGTAGTAGTTGTTGTTGTTGTTGTTGTTGTTGTTGTTGTTGTTGTTGTTGTTGTTGTTGTTGTTGTTGTTGTTGTTGTTGTTATTATTGTTTTTGTATTAGTATTACTATTAGTATTAGTATTAGTGTTAGTAGTAGTAGTAGCAGGAAGAGCAATAGAAAATACAGCATTAGTAGTAGTAGTAGTAGTAGTAGTAGTAGTAGTAGTAGTAGTAGTAGTAGTAGTAGTAGTAGTAGTAGTAGTAGTAGTAGTAGTAGTAGTAGTAGTAGTAGTAGTAGTAGTAGCAACCCTCTTAAATAATATATTTCTTTAGGTATATAAGATGAATCCCATAGCTGTTGTAGTCTGGTTGGCTAACGACCGCATTATTACTGAATTATATGGAGAGATTACAAGAGTAATATGTAAATAGAAATATAGAGATAGGGAGAGAGGGAGAGATAGATATAGTTACGTTACCAAGGAGAAGGGAGGGTTCCCGGAGGCGGCCTCACACCCAAGGAATGCCCGCCTTTGTCGAGTTCTCTAATCTCACCTACTACTACTGCTACTTTTACTAGTACGACTAATATTACTATTTGTACTCCATGACTGAGACTCACTTAACAGTCCACAGTTTGATGTAATTACCGCTGTGCGAATAAACATTCACATTGGAATCAGCAACAATACTTCTTATTGAACTTGTGATGTATTCAAATATATGTTGTCTTCTTTACCTTAGAAGCAAGGCTGGCAGTACGGTACGGTACGTAATAAATATCGTGATTCCGCATGCTCAAAAATACCGTACCGTAATTTCGTACCGTAACCAAAAAACCGTACCGTACTAGTACGAAAAGATAAATTTCGTACCGTAATTTCGTACCCAATATCGTACCAATGCCATAAGCTACATCTCTAAAATTAACCAATTTTATGAAGTACTTGTGGAAACACTTCCTTATTAAGACTGAAGATTAAGTTCATACAACTGTTTTAGTTTTCTTGTTAGTGAACATACCTTTTAAATATAGTACGTATATTTATCACTGTAAATATAGTAGGTATTAGAACTGGAACTTTTTACTGTTAGTGAAAAGTTCCAGTTCTAATAGGTGCGGTAGTATGAACTTACATAATATGTCTTAGAATCAACTAAAGATTATCTTGGGCGAACTATTTCATTTTATAGGAAGAGGAATATATATCATATAAACAAAAACATTAAATTTCACATGATGTAGAAAACTTAAACCTCATTTGTTTGTGGTTTTAAATTAAAAATAATTTGAAACTTACTTATCCTTTGATTATTTATTAAGGGCCCACTGAAACATTTCACATACAAGAGAGAGTGTTTATTCCAAACTGATGATAAGAAACACGAAAATGAAAAAAAAAAAAGTTGATTGTTGGCTGTTGCGTGCTGCATGGCATTGCATGGTCACCGAATATGCCATCAGTGTAGCAACTTCTTAAGTGTTGCACCGTAAAAACATTATAGATTCAATTATATCTTCTTTCAGCCCTAGCCTCAGTTCATCTAGGATATACCTTAAACCTGAAAAGGTACGCTCTACACTGACTTGGGAGACAGGAAGAGCCAATGCAACTTCTGCAAGTCTCTTTAGATCCTGATGTGGATGGCATTGCCACCACTGAAAATATCTTCATTTCTGTCCACCCTCTTACAGTTGTCAAAGTTGTTTACTGCTTGCCTAATGCCATCCATATCAGTCTTATCTCGCTCACCACACTCTTCATTGTTCTTGTCACTTGCAATCAGAAGCTGATCAATCACATCAATTGTTGTACTTTCGTCTTCATGCAGACAGTGTTCTTTATTATCAGTCTCTTCCATTTCCTTGCTCTTGTTGGTTTCTTTCTCAGATTCCAACATTAACATTCTCTTCCACAATTCATATAGATGTTGTTGAGCTACTATCTTCTGTGGTTGCCTAAGAAGACACTGAAATCTGGGATCTAAGTATATAGCAGAAAGAAGTGCTCCATTATTAAGGAGTGCCTCCTCTCTTTTCCATAGCTTGAAGTACTGCAAGTGAAGTGACTGTTGCTTCCTTGGAGAGAAGAACCTTGCACTTCATCCATTCCCCCAAGAATTGCCCAGCAACGAGATTTCTGAGTTGCAGAGTCTTTGTTGTTTCATAGATAGGCTTAAGACTGTGTAGCACATCCATGATAATTTCCCATTCGTTTTCTAGCAGAAGGAGCGACTCATTAGCCAAAGCTATTTGATCCAAAATGGTTTGCCGGCAACCACACTCTCTAGCATATCGTATGTGGATCCCCAACGAGTATCACAGTCCAATTTTGGCAAAGCTTTTCTGTTCTGTTTGAAGATAAGTCGCATGTTCTGTGTGTGTGTCTTGTTTACGACTTTACGCACTGCCCTAGAACCTTCTTTATTCGAGTATTAGAGCTGATGACATCATGCACACACAGTTGAAGTGTGTGAACTGCACACCTTACAGAAATCACACCTTCTGCTGCAGTTTTTATTCCACTTAGAGTCTCATTTAATTCACTCACCCTACTTATCTCTTCCTCACTCAAGTTATCCACTTCATCATCATACTCATCACTTCCATAGCTCTCTTCAGTATCCTCAGGTGTTTGTCTTGTATTTTCTCGCATGATCTTTGCTGCCTTTATTACATTTGAGCCATTGTCGGTCGTTAAGGTATATATTTGCTGTTCCTCTATCCCTAGTTTCTGCAATGAAGAAAGTAACATTGCACGGATTTCTCTACCAGTTGCTCGTTCTGTCATCTCCTTCACGGTAGCAGTAATAAGTTTCAAGTTTCCATTGACGACGGCTTGGAAATTAACACCTATGAAGTGGCGCCCTCGTCGTGTACATAGATCTTGTTTTCACACAAACCATGCGCTGACTAAACTCAGCTCTCAGGTCAATAATTTTTTTCATCTGCGGCTTTCATTGTTAGCGATCGCACTGCTTTCCGATTCAGTGAGATACCTAACTTACATATAATTGGGAGCAATCATTTTGGAGATCCCAGACTTTTCGAAGACAGACAAGGGCAGCCCATTCACTGTTACAGCTTCAACAGCTAAATTCTGGATATCCTCTTTGCTAACATTTATCTCAACATTATGTAATTTGGGTGTCTTTGAACTTGAAGAGGATTCTCCAACTGTACTGAAAAAATGAGTTATGTGCCCAGACTCTTCAAGCTTTCTTTTCTTTGCTTGCTTTTCTTCTGCTTCATCAATTGCCGGGTTGTATTCTTCCAAATGTTTCCTTTTCAGGTGATCAATAAGAGGCTTTTGCATGAAGGGGTCTTTTATGTTTGGAGGTCGCCACTAATTTCTAACCAAATTTTCATCATTAGTACAGTTTTTGGTGCTGAATACGAATATGACATTCATTTTCTCGAGAAATGAAAGACAGTGGGTATTCGGTGGTGTTTTCCTACAAACACCACTGAATACCCATTGTTGTGGCAGCATTCTTCCTTTTCATACTTTCGTTTGCTGAAGCAAGTCTCGTCAATTTCAACTCTCATTCCCGGTCCCCCGATAGGCGTAGTGGCAGCGAGTAGAGATGAGGCACTTATCTGAAAAGGTTAGGTTAGGTTAGGGTTGGGTTTAGGTTAGGTTAGGTTAGGTAAGGTAAGGTAAGGTAAGGTAAGGTTAAGGTTAAGGTTAGGTTAGGTTAGGTTAGGTTAGGTTCACTCACCTCTCTTAGGTAATTGTTGAAATCAACAGTAGTAGCGCGACATATCCTCAATTCGTCCTTACAGTATTCAATACTGGAATACTCTTTTGCCCAGGAATAAATGAAGACGATGATTTTCTTCAATGGAATGGTACTGCCATCAAGCCAAGTGTTTTTTCTCACTGAAACTTTATCACGGCAAGCTCTCTTGTAACACATCCACGATACACTTTCGTTTGGCTTTTTAATTATCATTTGATGTTTCTTTTTACACCTTTTCTCTTTTTCTATGATGTTAAAGTTCTGCAGAAATTTAACAGCGTCTTCTTCGGTCAAAATATTGGTAAATAACCACTGCAAGTTGTAGTTCACATCCATCTTGTCCACGGTCGTCTCAAACGTGCCGCGTGACACCCGACTGTGTATTGTTGCGCCCGTTAATTACTACTGCATGAATTAATGCGCGTCGCAAGGTAGTGCGCATTATATCCTTTTTTTGTGTAACTATCTTTCATTTCTCGAGAAAATGAATGTCATATTCGTATTCAGCACCAAAAACTGTATTAATGATGAAAATTTGGTTAAAAATTAGTGGCGACCTTCAAACATAAAAGATCCGCATGAAGGCCACTTCCTGATTTTGGTGCATATGTGTATTCACATCCATCAAGCTTGCATGCAGCTGTTTTTTTGGTGCAGGTAAAATACTGGTTACCTATGAATTCTCGATGGCGACCCATGTTCTGGAAATCCTGTAAAGATAATGACTATTGCACTAACTCTTGGGTGGGTAAACAAGTTAAGACTATGCAATTTTCCAATTTTCTTTATCGGAGTGACTATAGCTTATTTATTAGTTAGAAATAATCCATACGCACGAAATGTAAAAGCTGTAGAGAGTTACTGATAGACACATTTTTTACCCTTTAAAGTTAGTAACAGATAATTTCAGCTGTATACAGATGTCTGATGTATGGTAACCAAAATAAAATAAATGACAAGATTATTGAGGTCATGTACAGTGGCAGATGTATTTCCATATAGGGTGACACACAGATTATAAAAATAAAAAAAATCATATGTACTTTGTTTGCATATACTCTTTATAAAAGTGTTACTGGTTACTTGGAATCAGAATGTGCTTCGTATTCTTTCTATTAATAATATAAAACTCACCGCTGCAGAAAAGAAAACACTAAATGTTTACCTAAATTAAGCATGAAACGCGTCTATTTATAGAAACTATTAACCACGACTGTACTTGACCGGGGAGGTGAGTGCGCAGCGCCTTCCTTCTTCCCCAGGGGAGCAAGGCAGGCGTGTATGCGCCTCCTTACTCCCCTGGGAGAGATGGGGAGGTGAGTGCACAGCACCTCCCTTCTCTCCCCACCCTGGCTGACACTGGCAACTGACCCTGGCATCTCTTAAGGACCACACTTCTGACTGACTCTGGCAACCGACCCTGGCACCTGACTGACTGTGTGTGTGTGTGTGTGTGTGTGTGTGTGTGTGTGTGTGTGAGAGAGAGAGAGAGAGAGAGAGAGAGAGAGAGAGAGAGAGAGAGAGAGAGAGAGAGAGAGAGAGAGAGAGAGAGAGAGAGAGAGAGAGAGAGAGAGAGAGAGAGAGAGAGAGAGAGAGAGAGAGAGAGAGAGAGAGAGAGAGAGAGAGAGAGAGAGAGAGAGAGAGAGAGAGAGAGAGAGAGAGAGAGAGAGAGAGAGAGAGAGAGAGAGAGAGAGAGAGAGAGAGAGAGAGAGAGAGAGAGAGAGAGAGAGAGAGAGAGAGAGAGAGAGAGAGAGAGAGAGAGAGAGAGAGAGAGAGAGAGAGAGAGAGAGAGAGAGAGAGAGAGAGAGAGAGAGAGAGAGAGAGAGAGAGAGAGAGAGAGAGAGAGAGAGAGAGAGAGAGAGAGAGAGAGAGAGAGAGAGAGAGAGAGAGAGAGAGAGAGAGAGAGAGAGAGAGAGAGAGAGAGAGAGAGAGAGAGAGAGAGAGAGAGAGAGAGAGAGAGAGAGAGAGAGAGAGAGAGAGAGAGAGAGAGAGAGAGAGAGAGAGAGAGAGAGAGAGAGAGAGAGAGAGAGAGAGAGAGAGAGAGAGAGAGAGAGAGAGAGAGAGAGAGAGAGAGAGAGAGAGAGAGAGAGAGAGAGAGAGAGAGAGAGAGAGAGAGAGAGAGAGAGAGAGAGAGAGAGAGAGAGAGAGAGAGAGAGAGAGAGAGAGAGAGAGAGAGAGAGAGAGAGAGAGAGAGAGAGAGAGAGAGAGAGAGAGAGAGAGAGAGAGAGAGAGAGAGAGAGAGAGAGAGAGAGAGAGAGAGAGAGAGAGAGAGAGAGAGAGAGAGAGAGAGAGAGAGAGAGAGAGAGAAAAACTCAAAGAAAGAGATTAAAAACAGTAAATTAAATTTCTAAAGCAATAAATTTACGGAAGGACATAAAAACTAATAAGTAAAACTATAAAATAAAAAATAAGTATAAGCAAGAAGATAAACAGATATTAGAATGCAAGAGGAAGATGATGGTGCAGCATGTGATCCCTGAGGCTTCTTCTAAATGTGTGGACATTTGTTATATCTTTAACTTCTTGAGGCAAGGCGTTCCATATTCGTGGCCCTTTAATAAACATTGATTTCTGGCCGTAGTCAGTGTTAGCTCTTGGTGTGTAGAAATTATTTTGTTGCCTCGTGTTTCTCTGATTAATTTGAATAACCAGTTAGGATATCTATGTGATACTATGTTGTGCATGAATATACAATGTTCATATTGAATTGTTTTGGTTATGTTTAGCCATTTTAGTTCCTCTAGGATAGGGGAAGCATGATCTTCCTCCCACAGCCACTTTAGCAGAGAAGTTATACAATTTCTGGACTCTTTTTAGCTGTGACTTATTTGTAGTACCCCATATCAATTCAAAAGACTGAGAACAAGTGTTTGAATAACAATCTTTCTGGCCTTACTACTGAAAAACGCTTTTATTCTATTGATGAACATCAAAACGCCAAAGGCTTTCTTAGTCATTTCTGTTATGTGTGTGTCGAACAGCATGTGTTTATCAAAGAAGACACCCAAGTTCTTTAAGGAGTCAGATGGTTTTATGGTTGAGTCACCAGCGTGTATTATAGTGTCACTAGGCATTCTACACCTTTTAACTTTCAAATAAAAAAAAAAAACTGAACTTCAAATTAAAAAACTGACTTTCAAATAAAAAAAACTGACTTTCAAATAAAAAAAACTGACTTTCAAATTTGAAAAAACTGACTTTCAAATAAAAAAAAAAAATTAAACTTCAAATTAAAAAAGTTGACTTTCAAATTATAAAAAAAATTAATTTCATCTATTTCCACCATCACTGGTTTCCAAGAACACCCATTTTCACCATCACTCATTTCCACTCTCCATTTTCACTTTCACTTATTTCCAATGGCCCATTTCCACTACCAAAACACATTTCCATTCACCCATTTTCACTGATCCAACTCCACCATCACCTATTTCCACCATCACCCATTTCCACCACTACCCATTTCCACTCACCCATTTCCACTCACCCATTTCCTCCACTACCCATTTCCACCATCACCAATTTCTACTCAACCATTACCACAAACACACTCTCCTGACCTCACTCGGGTCGAAGTGTGACCTTGTGCGCTCTCAGGCAGCCACGGCCAGCCTGTTGGCCTCCCCCCCTTCCCCTTTGTATAAGTTATTAATAGGTTAATTTGTGCTCGCCCTAGTGTTATAATACAAACAATTTTGGATATTATAAGTGAGTGCACGTCTGGACAAACAGTGAAATGAGTGCTGCAGTGCTAAGCTACGGACGCGATGCCCTTATGCGCCGTAGACGTGAGGCTGGGTACCCTCCATCAGAGGTCATTCAACGCCTCAAAAACTTACATTTATTTCGGAATCGTGGATCTAAGGGAGGAAGGAGTGTGGTGCGTCCCATTAAAGTGATCACGTCTTCCGTAAGGAAGGGCGGAAGGTTGAGGAGAGGAATACAAACACTTCAATTTCCGCGCGTGTGGTATAGTCTTCCCTCTCTCCTCCTTTCTAACGTGACATCACTGGTGAACAAGATGGACGACTTGATAGTGTCAGTGAGATCTAACTGTGCAGACATTGTGGCGATCACGGAGGCGTGGCAGATAACTCCTGAGGTGCTCTACGGGTGAGATTTCCTGCTGCCAAGCTGGTAATCTGTGGTGACTTCAACCGCTTGGATATCAGTGAAATCCTGCACCAGCTACACCTCACCCAGGTCGTGGACTTCCCCACCCACCACCAGTCCACCCTCGACCTTATCATGACAGACCTGAGCCAGCAGTACTCGCCTCCCAAGCCACTCCCCCCCATGGGACGCAGCACCCACCTCTCCATCCTGTGGACACCCACCCCACCACCTCGGTTCCCAGGTCAACTGTCACCAGATCCCACAGGCCCATGCCTGACTCCGCCATGAGGGAATTTGGGCAGTGGCTGACACATCACCCGTGGACCGAGGTACTGGAGGAGGAAGACGTCCACACAAAATGGCGGAACTACTTCACCACCACAACGGAAGCGTTCCACCACTACTTTCCCACCAAGGACATCACAGTGGACCCATCTGATGCCCCTTGGATGACGCCCTGCATCAAACGACTCCTTCGTCAGCGTGACAGGGCTTTCCACTCTAGCCCTGACCAGTACAGGAGTTTAAGGAACAGAGTTATCAGGAAATTAAAAAGCCAAGGCAAGTTACTACCCAGACAAAATTCACCATCTCAAGCTTACTAACAACAGACAGTGGTACGACAAGATTAAGTCTTTGTGTGGTTTACAAAAACAAGCCTCTTCTCTTCCCTGTGTTTCACACCTTTCACCTGACAGCGCGGCCGAAGAGATTAACGGTCACTTCGCTGCGATCTGTCAGACACTCCTTCCCCTTCACTCCACTACTCTCCCAGTCTACCTCCTGCCTCCTCCCTCCACCCCTGTCCAGGAGGTTGATGTTTACAGGAAGCTTCTTAAATTTAAACTAAACAGATCCACCACTCCCACTGACCTCCCATCAAAATTTACAGAGAATTTGCCCCAGAACTTGCCACACCCTTTGCTCTATCATCAATGCCTCCTTTCTCAACATTCCTGCCCCGATGACTGGAAGACATCTTACGTCACCCTCCCCAAAATTTCTAATCCACAGTCACTGAATGATCTAAGACCAGTCGCCATCACCCCTATACCCAGCCTTATCTGTGAAGATTTTGTGTTCGACTGGGCGTATAACAAAATTTGTAACTCTATTGACACACAACAATTTGGCAATATTAAATCCACCTCCACATCTCACTACCTTGTCAGCTTCCTGGAATTCGTCCACAGCCACCTGGACAAACGCAACACTTCTCTAGCTATTGCTTTTGTGGACTCCAGAAAGGCCTTTGATCTTGTTGATCACACTGTTGTGATAAATAAAGCCATCACTCTGGGTCTCTCTCCTACCTGATAGCGTGGCTGGCAGACTTCCTCACGGGAAGGCGTCAGGCCGTTCGTTATCAGGCTCTGTCTCCTCTTTCCAACAGCTCACATGCGGGGTCCCTCAGGGGACCAAGATGGGTCCACTGTGTTTCCTCATCCTTATCAACGATGCTCTCGTCCACACCCCCCACCGCTGGAAGTATGTGGACGACTGCACCGTGGGCGTACCCGTCAACAACACCAACCCAGACTTCTCAGCACTGCAGTCCACTCTAAACCAACTACAGACGTGGACGGAGGACAACAAAATGACCATCAACCACACCAAGACCGTGGTGATGCACATTTGTACCTCCACAGCAGCAGTCCCCTCCCCAGCTTTCTGTGGGCCCTCACTCCTCCAGGTGGTCCGCAGCACCAAGCTTCTAGGTGTCTTGGTTGATGATCAATTATCATGGAAGCAGCATGTTTCCAACATCATCAGGTCAGCCTCATATAAAATCTATTTACTGCGCCGACTCAGGTCCCTGGGAGCACCGGCAGATGAGCTGAGGGGAGTGTACCTCACCTTTATACTCCCTAAGCTCATGTACGCCGCCACAGCGACAACAGCTGGAGAGGGTTCAGAGGAGGGCGTTCAGGGTCATCCTTGGGCCTGCCTACAGGTCCTACGAGGACGCCCTGACCTGCATGAGTCTGCCGAGGCTGGCCACAAGACACCAGGAAGCCTTGGAAAAATTTGGGGAAGGACTGCTGCGTCATCCACGTCTCCGCCACCTGCTATCCCCCGACGTGCCTCCCCCTGCTCCCACCACCCGACACCATAATCGCGTGGCGCCCTTGAGAGCACCGCGCACTGATCGGTACCGACTTAGCGCGATGCCCACTATTGTGCGAGCCTTAAATAAATAAGTGAATTCTAGGTTAAGTTTATCCATAGTTAGGTTAAGCATTTTTAGTTCATTGTGGTAATGTTGTACATTTTCAGTGTAATTTTTTACATTGCCTAACTAATAAACCGTTTATTATTATTATTATTATTATTATTTATCACCACATCCATCACCACCACCACCACCACCACCACCACCACCGCAACCACCACCACCACCACCACTACCACCACAACCACAACTACCATCACCACCACCACTACCACCACAACCGCCACTT
The DNA here is from genome assembly GCF_017591435.1 of Portunus trituberculatus. Lineage (NCBI taxonomy): Eukaryota > Metazoa > Arthropoda > Malacostraca > Decapoda > Portunidae > Portunus > Portunus trituberculatus. Next base: position 22,205,953 of record NC_059302.1, on the reverse strand, counting down.
CCATCACCACCACCACTACCACCACAACCACCACTACCATAACCACCACCACTACCACCACAACCACCATTACCATCACCACTACCCACCACCACAACCACCACTATCACCACAACCATCACCACCACCACAACCATCACCACCACCACAACCATCACTATCACCACAACCACCACTACCATCACCACCACCACTACCACCATAACCAAAACTACTATCACCACTACCACTACCACAACTACCACCACTACCACCACAACCACCACTGTCACCACTACTATCACTATCACCACTACCATCACCACCACCCCTACCACCAAAACCACAAACTATCACCACAACCACCACCAACACCACTAACATTATATTATTATTATTATTATTATTATTATTATTATTATTATTATTATTATTATTATTATTATTATTATTATTATTATTATTATTATTATTATTATTATCATTATTATAATAAATATTAATAATAAAATAATAATAATAATAATAATAATAATAATAATAATAATAATAATAATAATAATAATAATAATAATAATAATAATAATAATAATAATAATAAAATAATAATAATAATAATAATAATAATAATAATAATAATAATAATAATAATAATATTAATAATAATAATAATAATAATAATAATAATAATAATAATAATAATAATAATAATAATAATAATATTAATAATAATAATAATAATAATAATAATAATAATAATAATAATAATAATAATAATAATAATAATAATAATAATAATAATAATAATAATAATAATAATAATAATAATAATAATAATAATAATAATAATAATAATAATAATAATAATAATAATAATAATAATAATAATAATAATAATAATAATAATAATAATAATAATAATAATAATAATAATAATAATATTAATAATAATAATAATAATAATAATAATAATAATAATAATAATAATAATAATAATAATAAAATAATAATAATAAT
>NC_059302.1:22190457-22204457 GCF_017591435.1 Portunus trituberculatus | reverse complement strand
ATTGATTTCTGGCCGTAGTCAGTGTTAGCTCTTGGTGTGTAGAAATTATTTTGTTCCTCGTGTTTCTCTGATTAATTTGAATAACCAGTTAGGATATCTATGTGATACTATGTTGTGCATGAATATACAATGTTCATATTGAATTGTTTTGGTTATGTTTAGCCATTTTAGTTCCTCTAGGATAGGGGAAGCATGATCTTCCTCCCACAGCCACTTTAGCAGAGAAGTTATACAATTTCTGGACTCTTTTTATCTGTGACTTATTTGTAGTACCCCATATCAATTCAAAAGACTGAGAACAAGTGTTTGAATAACAATCTTTCTGTCCTTAATACTGAAAAACGCTTTTATTCTATTCATGAATATCAAAACGCCAAAGGCTTTCTTAGTCATTTCTGTTATGTGTGTGTCGAACAGCATGTGTTTATCAAAGAAGACACCAAAGTTCTTTAAGGAGTCAGATGGTTTTATGGTTGAGTCACCAGCGTGTATTATAGTGTCACTAGGCATTCTACACCTTTTAACTTTCAAATTAAAAAAAAAAAAAACTGAACTTCAAATTAAAAAACTGACTTTCAAATAAAAAAAAAACTGACTTTCAAATAAAAAAAACTGACTTTCAAATTTGAAAAAACTGACTTTCAAATAAAAAAAAATTAAACTTCAAATTAAAAAAGTTGACTTTCAAATTATAAAAAAAATTAATTTCATCTATTTCCACCATCACTGGTTTCCAAGAACACCCATTTTCACTATCACCCATTTCCACTCTCCCATTTTCACTTTCACTTATTTCCAATGGCCCATTTCCACTACCAAAACCCATTTCCATTCACCCATTTTCACTGATCCAACTCCACCATCACCTATTTCCACCATCACCCATTTCTACCACTACCCATTTCCACTCACCCATTTCCACTCACCCATTTCCTCCACTACCCATTTCCACCATCACCAATTTCTACTCAACCATTACCACAAACACACTCTCCTGACCTCACTCGGGTCGGAAGTGTGACCTTGTGCGCTCTCGGGCAGCCACGGCCAGCCTGTTGGCCTCCCCCCCTCCCCCTTTGTATAAGTTATTAATAGGTTAATTTGTGCTCGCCCTAGTGTTATAATACAAACAATTTTGGATATTATAAGTGAGTGCACGTCTGGACAAACAGTGAAATGAGTGCTGCAGTGCTAAGCTACGGACGCGATGCCCTTATGCGCCGTAGACGTGAGGCTGGGTACCCTCCATCAGAGGTCATTCAACGCCTCAAAAACTTACATTTATTTCGGAATCGTGGATCTAAGGGAGGAAGGAGTGTGGTGCGTCCCATTAAAGTGATCACGTCTTCCGTAAGGAAGGGGCGGAAGGTTGAGGAGAGGGAATACAAACACTTCGAATTTCCGCGCGTGTGGTATAGTCTTCCCTCTCTCCTCCTTTCTAACGTGACATCACTGGTGAACAAGATGGACGACTTGATAGTGTCAGTGAGATCTAACTGTGCAGACATTGTGGCGATCACGGAGGCGTGGCAGATAACTCCTGAGGTGCTCTACGGGTGAGATTTCCTGCTGCCAAGCTGGTAATCTGTGGTGACTTCAACCGCTTGGATATCAGTGAAATCCTGCACCAGCTACACCTCACCCAGGTCGTGGACTTCCCCACCCACCACCAGTCCACCCTCGACCTTATCATGACAGACCTGAGCCAGCAGTACTGCCTCCCAAGCCACTCCCCATGGGACGCAGCACCCACCTCTCCATCCTGTGGACACCCACCCCACCACCTCGGTTCCCAGGTCAACTGTCACCAGATCCCACAGGCCCATGCCTGACTCCGCCATGAGGGAATTTGGGCAGTGGCTGACACATCACCCGTGGACCGAGGTACTGGAGGAGGAAGACGTCCACACAAAATGGCGGAACTACTTCACCACCACAACGGAAGCGTTCCACCACTACTTTCCCACCAAGGACATCACAGTGGACCCATCTGATGCCCCTTGGATGACGCCCTGCATCAAACGACTCCTTCGTCAGCGTGACAGGGCTTTCCACTCTAGCCCTGACCAGTACAGGAGTTTAAGGAACAGAGTTATCAGGAAATTAAAAAGCCAAGGCAAGTTACTACCCAGACAAAATTCACCATCTCAAGCTTACTAACAACAGACAGTGGTACGACAAGATTAAGTCTTTGTGTGGTTTACAAAAACAAGCCTCTTCTCTTCCCTGTGTTTCACACCTTTCACCTGACAGCGCGGCCGAAGAGATTAACGGTCACTTCGCTGCGATCTGTCAGACACTCCTTCCCCTTCACTCCACTACTCTCCCAGTCTACCTCCCTGCCTCCTCCCTCCACCCCTGTCCAGGAGGTTGATGTTTACAGGAAGCTTCTTAAATTTAAACTAAACAGATCCACCACTCCCACTGACCTCCCCATCAAAATTTACAGAGAATTTGCCCCAGAACTTGCCACACCCCTTTGCTCTATCATCAATGCCTCCTTTCTCAACATTCCTGCCCCGATGACTGGAAGACATCTTACGTCACCCTCCCCAAAATTTCTAATCCACAGTCACTGAATGATCTAAGACCAGTCGCCATCACCCCTATACCCAGCCTTATCTGTGAAGATTTTGTGTTCGACTGGGCGTATAACAAAATTTGTAACTCTATTGACACACAACAATTTGGCAATATTAAATCCACCTCCACATCTCACTACCTTGTCAGCTTCCTGAATTCGTCCACAGCCACCTGGACAAACGCAACACTTCTCTAGCTATTGCTTTGTGGACTCCAGAAAGGCCTTTGATCTTGTTGATCACACTGTTGTGATAAATAAAGCCATCACTCTGGGTCTCTCTCCTACCTGATAGCGTGGCTGGCAGACTTCCTCACGGGAAGGCGTCAGGCCGTTCGTTATCAGGGCTCTGTCTCCTCTTTCCAACAGCTCACATGCGGGGTCCCTCAGGGGACCAAGATGGGTCCACTGTGTTTCCTCATCCTTATCAACGATGCTCTCGTCCACACCCCCCACCGCTGGAAGTATGTGGACGACTGCACCGTGGGCGTACCCGTCAACAACACCAACCCAGACTTCTCAGCACTGCAGTCCACTCTAAACCAACTACAGACGTGGACGGAGGACAACAAAATGACCATCAACCACACCAAGACCGTGGTGATGCACATTTGTACCTCCACAGCAGCAGTCCCCCCTCCCCAGCTTTCTGTGGGCCCTCACTCCCTCCAGGTGGTCCGCAGCACCAAGCTTCTAGGTGTCTTGGTTGATGATCAATTATCATGGAAGCAGCATGTTTCCAACATCATCAGGTCAGCCTCATATAAAATCTATTTACTGCGCCGACTCAGGTCCCTGGGAGCACCGGCAGATGAGCTGAGGGGAGTGTACCTCACCTTTATACTCCCTAAGCTCATGTACGCCGCCACAGCGTGGTCCTCCACCCTGAACCTCACACAACGACAACAGCTGGAGAGGGTTCAGAGGAGGGCGTTCAGGGTCATCCTTGGGCCTGCCTACAGGTCCTACGAGGACGCCCTGACCTGCATGAGTCTGCCGAGGCTGGCCACAAGACACCAGGAAGCCTTGGAAAAATTTGGGGAAGGACTGCTGCGTCATCCACGTCTCCGCCACCTGCTATTCCCCGACGTGCCTCCCCCTGCTCCCACCACCCGACACCATAATCGCGTGGCGCCCTTGAGAGCACCGCGCACTGATCGGTACCGACTTAGCGCGATGCCCACTATTGTGCGAGCCTTAAATAAATAAGTGAATTCTAGGTTAAGTTTATCCACAGTTAGGTTAAGCATTTTTAGTTCATTGTGGTAATGTTCCCCTGTACATTTTCAGTGTAATTTTTTACATTGCCTAACTAATAAACCGTTTATTATTATTATTATTATTATTTATCACCACATCCATCACCACCACCACCAACACCACCACCACCACCGCAACCACCACCACCACCACCACTACCACCACAACCACACTACCATCACCACCACCACTACCACCACAACCACCACTTCCATCACCACCACCACTACCACCACAACCACCACTACCATAACCACCACCACTACCACCACAACCACCATTACCATCACCACTACCACCACCACAACCACCACTATCACCACAACCATCACCACCACCACAACCATCACCACCACCACAACCATCAATATCACCACAACCACCACTACCATCACCACCACCACTACCACCATAACCAAAACTACTATCACCACTACCAGTACCACAACTACCACCACTACCACCACAACCACCACTGTCACCACTACTATCACTATCACCACTACCATCACCACCACCCCTACCACCAAAACCACAACTATCACCACAACCACCACCAACACCACTAACACAACAACCATCATTATTATTATTATTATTGTTATTATTATTATTATTATTATTATTATTATTATTATTATTATTATTATTATTATTATTATTATTATTATTATTATCATAATATTATAATAATATTGATAATAATAATAATAATAATAATAATAATAATAATAATAATAATAATAATAATAATAATAATAATAATAATAATAATAATAATAGTAATAATAATGATAATAATAATAATAATAATAATAATAATAATAATAATAATAATAATAATAATAATAATAATAATAATAATAATAATATTAATAATAATAATAATAATAATAATAATAATAATAATAATAATAATAATAATAATAATAATAATAATAATAATAATAATAATAATAATAATAATAATAATAATAATAATAATAATAATAATAATAATAATAATAATAATAATAATAATAATAATAATAATAATAATAATAATAATAATAATAATAATAATAATAATAATAATAATAATAATAATAATAATAATAATAATATAATAATAATAATAATAATAATAATAATAATAATAATAATAATAATAATAATAATAATAATAATAATAATAATAATAATAATAATAATAATAATAATAATAATAATAATAATAAAGATAATAATAATAATAAAATTAATAATAATAAAGATAATAAAAATAATAATAATCATAAAAGAATAAAAACGATAATAATCATGATAGGAATAATAATATAATAATAATAATAATAATAATAATAATAATAATAATAATAATAATAATAATAATAATAATAATAATATAATATAATAATAATAATAATAATAATAATAATAATAATAATATTAATAATAATAGTATAATAGTAGTAGTAGTAGTACTACTACTACTACTACTACTACTACTACTACTACTACTACTACTACTACTACTACTACTACTACTACTACTACTACTACTACTACTACTACTACTACTACTACTACTATATAAACAACAACAACAACAACAACAACAACTACTACTACTACTACTATTACTACTACTACTACTACTAAAATTATCATTATTATTAAAGTATTATATTTTGTATAGCATTATAGTTTTAACAATAATATTATCTTTATTATAACAGTATTATTACAATTTACTCTTATTATTTGTAATTACTATCACTACAATAGTATTACAGTAAAAGTATTAATTTCATTATTATTATTTTTATTATTATTATTATTATTATTATTATTATTATTATTAGTAGTAGTAGTAGTATAGTAGTAGTAGTAGTATTAGTAGTATTATTATTATTATTATTATTATTATTATTATTATTATTATTTATTATTATTATTATTATTATTATTATTATTATTATTATTATTATTATTATTATTATTATTATTATTATTATTATTATTATTATTATTATTATTATTATTATTATTATTATTATTATTATTATTATTATTATTATTATTATTATCATTATTATTATTATTATTATTATTATTATTATTATTATTATTATTATTATTATCATTATTATTATTTTATATTGTTATTATTATTATTATTATTATTATCATTATTACTCTTATGATTATGATTATTATTATTAATATTATCATAATTATAATTATAATTATTATTGTTATTGTTATTATTATTGTTATCATTATTATTATTATTATTATTGATTTTTCTTTTATCTTTTTGCTTTTTATTACATTAACAACAGGTATATTAATGATAATAATATTAATAATAATAATAATAATAATAATAATAATAATAATAATAATAATAATAATAATAATAATAATAATAATAATAACAAAAATAATAATAGAAATAATTATAATGATAACAATAATGTGTGTGTTTTGTGACACGTGTGTGTCACAGCTGAGTTCACGCGCCAGGAACCGAGCGTGCTCCTAAGACATGCACATGCCACGGTTATAAGGTGTGTACTGAGGGCTCTCAAGGCCTCGGTTTCTGGGTTTAATGGGTTATTTCTACCCACGTGGTGGCAAGTGTCTGTGTTTACAAACATAAGACTGCAGCCATTTGTGGGACGGTTTGAAACGTCATAAACTTTGACCAATGAGTTATTGTCAGTGTTGTGACGTAATTTGTGAAGACCAATCATCATATTATTTTTTTTTTAAACATCATATTTTCTGACCTACGTATGGCAACACATGCATGTCGAGTGCCGCACTGCGATATTCTCTAGATTCTGTTTAGTGCTGCCTGAAGTTTTTTTGTGGTAGCACGCGCGGATTTACTTCGCAATTATGGATATCTCTACAACTGACAGTGAAGATGAATATGATGGTGGGACAATAAGTGAATTTGAGGGGTTTGACTCAATGGAAGGTGATGATACTTTGTTTGATCCTGAAGCTATCAGTGATGTAGAGAGTGATGCTAGCAGCGGCGACGAGACTATTGAGACGTTGTCCGCAAGCAGTGGCCTGTCATGTAGCCCTCCTGCCTCACCCCCCACAGCTGCTGGTAGACAAACAGATTTCACACTTCTTTCAGACCCATTCTCTGACACCAGACCTAACCCTCTACCTACAAGTAACACTGATTTTCCTGATGTACATCCTAGTATTATTCTACATCATGAAGCCAGTTCTATGAGTGATCTAGACTGTTTTCAGTTATTCATGGGGAAAGATGTGATTGCTGCTCTGTGTCTCTGGACCAACACACGTGCTGCATATGTTTTTTTTACTCAAATGACATGTTGTGGGGTTTCTCTGATAGAAAACATAAAAATAAATAATATAGTGTGAACAGGGTGTTTGTGAGAAGAAGCTGAAGACTACCGCACGGACGATGCGGAGGAGTGCTTGAGCAGTCGGTTCGCCAGCGAAACGTCTTGTTTACATAAGGTTGACAGGTCGGTAACGATGGGGTTAATAATAATAACAATAATAATAATAATAATAATAATAATAATAATAATAATAATAATATTATTATTATTATTATTAATTAATTAATAATAATAATAATATAATAATAATAATAATAATAATAATAATAATAATAATAATAATAATAATAATAATAATAATAATAATAATAATAATAATAATAATAATAATAATAATAATAATAATAATAATAATAATAATAATAATAATAATAATAATAATAATAATAATAATAATAATAATAATAATAATAATAATAATAAATAATAATAATAATAATAATAATAATAATAATAATAATAATAATAATAATAATAATAATAATAATAATAATAATAATAATAATAATAATAATAATAATAATAATAATAATAATAATAATAATAATAATAATAATAATAATAATAATAATAATAATAATATAATAATAATAATAATAATAATAATAATAATAATAATAATAATAATAAATAATAATAATAATAATAATAATAATAATAATTAATAATAATAATAATAATAATAATAATAATAATAATATAATAATAATTATTATAATAATAATAATAATAATAATAATAATAATAATAATAATAATAATAATAATAATAATAATAATAATATAATAATAATAATAATAATAATAATAATAATAATAATAATAATAATAATAAATAATAATAATAATAATAATAATAATAATAATAATAATAATAATAATAATAATAATAATAATAATAATAATAATAATAATAATAATAATAATAATAATAATAATAATAATAATAATAATAATAATAATAATAATAATAATAATAATAATAATGATAATAATAATAATAATAATAATAATAATAATAATAATAATAATAATAATAATAATAATAATAATAATAATAATAATAAGACTAATAATATAATAATTATTATTAAATATTTTTACTATTGTTATAATAATTAATTATTATTATTATTATTTATTATTATTATTATTATTATTATTATTATTATTATTATTATTATCATTGTTATTATTATCACTATTATTATTATCATTATCACTATTATCAATATTAATACTATAAATGTTTTTATTATTATTTCTAATAATGATATCATAAAAATAATAATGATATTATCAGTATTACTGTTATTATTATAATGATTTCTCAAGAAAACCTGCCAACAATATTTTAAAGGCACAAGTGAATAAGTGACTCAAACAAATTACTGTGATATTGACCACAGTTAGTATCATATTAGAGAGAGAGAGAGAGAGAGAGAGAGAGAGAGAGAGAGAGAGAGAGAGAGAGAAAGAGAGAGAGAGAGAGAGAGAGAGAGAGAGAGAGAGAGAGAGAGAGAGAGAGAGAGAGAGAGAGAGAGAGAGAGAGAGAGAGAGTTTACAGTAGTTTTCTTTTTGTTATGGAATACAACTACATTACTACAATTACTACTTTTTCTTATGTCATCGTGTATAGCGCCTGCAGGTATACCTGAAGTGTATGGAAAGCGCTGTCCAGCTTCCATCCATTAGCGGGGCAGGCAATTTTATTTATAGTGGTACCCATATTAGGGCTCATATCACCACCCAGGCGCATCTTTGGTGTAAGGCAATGACACCTCCACCTAGAACCTGTCTACCACGATGACATGTAAGTAAATTGAAACCACTCGAAAAAAGAAAAAGTTTCATGATGGCACATGGTGGGATTCGAACCTACACATGGACGTCTGCTAGATCCCACACTCACCACCATATTCACTACTCTTGACCTATTCTGCTTTCGTTGATACTAGTGAATTTAATTGCCAATTCACTATTGCTAGGGCCCTCAAGCCAGGACTGTCCAGGAAGAGAAGATTAAAATAATTAGAAAGTGAATGAAAAAAAATGAGAGAAAAATGGAAGCATATAGATAGAAAAGAGAGAAGAGCGGAATCACGGGCTCTTTCGTGGCCGAGGAGTCTGCAAGCTCATGTGTTTGAATCGTGGCCACGGTTCAAGGATAAAAAGGGCATTCACTCGGGGTAAAGGTTCCCTAATGGGTTGAGTTTCATATAGATGGCACCCAAATTACCTCCTATGGCCAGAAGAACCCCATAAAAAGCCCATATTGTATAAAGAAATATCTCTACTAAGGTAGTGACGGTGGCTTAGTAGAGAAGACTCCACTGGCAAGACCCGCACGCCTGCTGGCCGCCTCTCGCTGCTACACTACTAGTACTCTTGGCCTATTCTGCTTTCGCTAACAATTGTATATTTCATTGGCAATACACATTATATATAAAATGAATATTTGAAATGGCGCTATTCCCAGGACTGTCTTGGACCTCAAACCCACACAACTGTACACAAAGGAGAACGTGACTTGGCCGCACCTTTGAAAATAAAACATTACCATGATTCACGGAGCAAATTACCCTAAACATTACTAATAACTAAATCTAAACAAACATTAACTTTGCAAAAAGAAAGTAATATAATAATACATTTATCATGAACAACAAAACATGTGAATATTCTTTAAACAATCAAAACAGTATTACAACAACTAAAAAAAACCTACATCCAATATATAAGAAAATAGAGGGAAATGAGAGGAATTAGACGACAGTACTCTCTGTTCTCTCCATCAGATATCCACATCACAGCGATACAACAGGAATGGTGGTGAACATGATGGCACTAGTAGTAGTAGTAGTAGTAGTAGTAGTAGTAGTAGTAGCAGCAGTAGTAGTAGTAGTAGTAGTAGTAGTAGTAGTAGTAGTAGTAGTAGTAGTAGTAGCAGTAGTAGTAGTAGTAGCAGTAGTAGCAGCAGCAGCAGTAGCAGTAGTAGCAGTAGCAGTAGTATTACAGCACTAGCAGTAGCAGCAGCAGCAGCAGCAGTAGTAGCAGTAGCAGCAGCAGCAGCAGCAGCAGCAGCAGTAGCAGCAGCAGCAGCAGCAGTAGCAGCAAGCAGTTGTTGCTGTTGCAGCAGCAGCAGCAGCAGCAGCAGCAGCAGCAGCAGCAGCAGCAGCAGCAGCAGCAGCAGCAGCAGCAGCAGCAGCAGCAGCAGCAGCAGCAGCAGCAGCAGCAGCAGCAGCAGCAGCAGCAGCAGCAGCAGCAGCAGCAGCAGCAGCAGCAGCAGCAGCAGTAGCAGCAGCAGCAGCAGCAGCAGCACCAGCAGCAGCAGCAGCAGCAGCAGCAGCAGCAGCAGCAGCAGCAGCAGCCAGCAGCAGCAGCATGCAGCAGCTACCAGCAGCAGCAGCAGCAGCAGCAGCAGCAGCAGCAGCAGCAGCAGCAGCAGCAGCAGCAGCAGAGCAGCAGCAGCAGCATAGCAGCAGCAGTAGCAGCAGCAGCAGCAGCAGCAGCTCTCTCTCTCTCTCTCTCTCTCTCTCTCTCTCCCCTGCTTCCCTTCTCTCTCACTCCTCCTCCTACCTCTTCTCCTCCTCCCTCTTCCCTTCTCTCTCTCGCTTCCCTCTCTCTCACCTCCCTCCTACCTCTTCCCTCCCTCCCTCCTTCACTTCTCTCTCTCTCTCTTTCTAATAATGTCATGTTATTAATACAATGTCTAACCCACCTGCACAAAGAAGATGTTGTCAGTGTACAAAAGAGGAACACAGATGTGTTAATTGTCAATGTGTGAGACAAAACAAAAAGTGTATAAATTGTAGAAAGGAAGATGGATGCCAAAACCCCCTGGGACGTGACCACCAGGGCAGGGAGAAGGAGGAGGAGCCGGGGGACAGCCAGGAATCCCAGCAGGATGAGGAACAGGAGCGAACGATGGAGACAGAGATGGGAGGGGAGGCTGCCCTGCCATCAACACCGTCACAACACACCCCATCGCTACCGCAACACACCGTGTACGCCGCGAGACATACAAACGGGAGGAGAAACTTAGTCTGGAAAGGACTAACAGAAGAAGAAACAACCATGTGGGTGAACAACACTTACATAGAATTAGCTGGGTGGTCTATATGTCATCTGTTCGATCCACCAAAGTGTGCAGCCACCAACAAAATTGTACAAGAGATGGTCATCCTCCTCAACAATTACTTACAAGAGTCACCCCTCGCACCATATGCGATGAAATTATTCTTCACACTGCCAAAACTCTTCTTTCAAAAGACACATAGGAATGCGAAGGTGGCGGAAAACGTGAAAGCCGTCGCAAGAAGAGTGGGTCTATGGCAGAACAACCAACTGGATGAGCTCCTGGAGGAAGCCCGAGCCATCCAGAAGAGGCTGCCAAGATCATCAGGAAACCAACAAAGGCAGGAAGACAAAGCCCGTAATTTCGCTGGCAATATGCGGCAAGGACAGGTGTCCAAGGCTCTGCGGGCACTTAATGAACAGCAGTCAGGTGGTGTGTTGCCCTTCACCAGGGAAACCATCCACCTGCTGAAAGAAAAACATCCTCCTCCCAGTGACGAAGAGGGCCTCAGGATGCAGGGGCCTTTCCGCAAGCCCAATGATGTCATCTACGAGGTGATAACTGGAGAGATGATCTGGAAGAAGTCTCCAGACACACGGCAGTGCTGGTCCCTCAGGACTAGACGCTAGAGGGTGGCGTCGCCTGTTGAGCGGCGCACTCTGTGGCAGTGCCGCTAACGACCTATGCGGCGCCCTGGCAGCACTGGCGAGGAAGCTTGCCACCACAAATTGTCACCACGTCGAGGCTCTCACCGCGTGCCGATTAATCCCGCTGGACAAAAAGCCGGGATGCAGACCAATTGGCATCGGCGAGGTGATAAGACGCATCGTGGGTAAATGCGTCATGACGGTGGTCAAGGACGACGTGAGGAGGGCAGCGGGAACTTGCAAGTGTGTGCAGGACAGCAGGCAGGAGGGAAGCCGCCATCCACGCTATGAGGGAAATATTCAGTGAAGACAATTGTGAAGCGGTGTTATTAGTGGACGCCAAAAACGCTTTCAACACTATTAACAGAAAACAATGCTTCATAACATTCGAGTAAAATGTCCTCTCTGGCACACTATGTAGAAAACACATATAGTGACCCTCGGATTTGTACATATGTAGTAATAGTGGTAATAGTGTTAAGGTGTTAAAGTCCATGGAAGGGACAACACAAGGTGACCCAGTGGCCATGGCGATGTACGCCCTCGGACTTTCAGTGCTGCAACAAGTTATCTCATATGAGAAAACGAGTGTGAAGCAAGTGGCGTACGCGGATGACCTGTCAGGGGCCGGCAAAATAACAGACTTGAAAAATGGTGGGGCTTAGTGAACGATAATGGTCCCATCATAGGGTACACACCCAGTGCCGCTAAGTCCGTCCTTATTGTAAAGCCTGAACACTATGACAGTGCAGTGGATAGCTTCAGTGGCAGTGGAGTTATAATAACAAAGGATGGACAGCGGCATTTGGGTGCTGTCATCGGAACAGAGGAGTTCAAGAAGGAGTACATAGGAGAGAAGGTGAAGGAGTGGATACATGAGGTGGAGGTCCTGTCTGACATGGCCAGGACTGAGCCTCATGCAGCCTACTCCGCCTACACCCACGGCTTGCAGCATCGATGGAGATTCGCCATGCGCACCATCCCAGGCATCAGCCCTTTCCTTGCACCACTGGAGGTCTCGATAAGGAACACCTTCATCCCAGCGTTACTGAGATCCCACACCATCGGAGATGGGGAGAGGGCACTGCTCGAACTTCCACCAAGACTGGGCGGGATGGGAATCACCTCCCCTAAGAAGTTAGCGACTGTGGAGAACCTCAACTCCCTCAAGCTCACCAGGTCCCTCACAGAGAAGATCATTGCTCAGGACGCACATGGTGAAATAGCCCAAAGTGCAGTCACTGAGCAAAGACGAATTATATCTAGAGACAGGCAACAACATCAACGAAACCGTCTCGAAGACCTGATAAACATCCTGCCTGCAACCACAGTGAGAAAAATCCTCACTGCACAGGAAACGGGAGCCTCTAACTGGCTAACGTCACTGCCCATTGGAGCGAAGGGCTTCAGCCTCAACAAACAAGAATTTGTCGACGCCATTGCTCTGAGGTACGGCTGGCCGGTGGAAGGACTCCCCAGTACCTGTGTGTGTAGTTCCCCCAATGACGTCAACCACACCATGACGTGCAAAAAGGGGGGATTCGTATGTATCAGGCACGATGAGGTGAGAGATCTGACCGCCAGCATGCTCAGGAGGTGTGCCACGATGTCTCCACTGAACCGACCCTCCTACCGCTAGACGGCGAGCACCTGCGCTACAGAACAGCCAACACCACCAACGAGGCTCGAGTCGACGTCAGCGCACGAGAGTTCTGGACAAGGGGACAGAAAGCATTCATGGACATACGGATCTTTGACCCGATGGCCGCCTGTCACCACGAACTCTCCTGGAGACCGCCCACCGCAAGAATGAGCAGGAGAAGATCCGAGCGTATGGGAGAGAATCCAACACGTTGACCAGGGCAGCTTCACACCTCTGGTCTTCACCACATCTGGCGGGATGGGCTCCAAGGCTCAGTGCTTCTACTCAAGACTAGCCGACCTAATGGCAGAAAAGAAGCACCAGCCAAGGAGCCATGTCATCGTATGGATGAGGTGCCGTCTTTCATTCTCCTCCTCAGATCAGCCCTCCTGTGTCTCAGGGGACAAGGCATTCCA
>NC_059302.1:22184158-22189957 GCF_017591435.1 Portunus trituberculatus | reverse complement strand
AACAACAACAACAACAACAACACAACTGCTGCTGCTGCTGCTGCTGCTGCTGCTGCAAAAACAACAGCAACAACAGCATTGCTGCTGCTGCTGCTGCTGCTGCTGCTGCTGCTGCTGCTGCTGCTGCTGCTGCTGCTGCTGCTGCTGCTGCTGCTGCTGCTGGTGGTGGTGGTAGTAGTGTAGTGGTGTGCTGTTGTTTTGCAGCAGCAGCAGTAGTAGCAGCAGCAGCAGCAGCAGTGTTGTTGTTGTTGTTGTTGTTGTTTTATTAGCATTACACCAGCACCAGCATTAGTGTTAGTAGTAGCAGCAGGAAGACAACACAAAATACAATCAGCAGCAGCAGCAGCAGTAGCAGTAGCAGTAGTGTAGCAGCAGCAGTAGTAGTAGCAGCAGTAGCACCAGTACCAGTAATAGTATTAGTATTAGCATTAGTATTAGTGTTAGTAGTAGGAGCAGCAGCATATTGTGGTACAGTAGTAGCTAATAGTAGTAGTAGTAGTAGTAGTAGTAGTAGTAGTAGCAGTAACAGCAGAATAGTTATTGATGCTGTTGTTTTTTTAGTAGTAGTAATAGTAGTAGTAGTAGTAGTAGTAGTAATAGTAGCAGCAGCAGCAGTACACTACTACTACTACTAATACTAATACTATTATTATTATTATTATTAGTAGTAGTAGTAGCTGCTACTGCTCTACTACTACTACTACTACTACTACTACTACTACTACTATTAATACTACTTCTACTACAAAAACAACAGCATCAATAACTATTCCTGCTATTACTACTACTACTACTACTACTACTACTACTACTACTACTACTACTACTACTATTAATACTACTACTACTACTACTTGTACTACTACTACTACTATTACTCCTACTACTACTACTTCTACTACTACTACTAGTGCCATCATGTTCACCACCATTCCTGTTGTATCGCTGTGATGTGGATATCTGACGGAGAGAACAGAGAGTACTGTCGTCTAATTCCTCTCATTTCCCTCTATTTTCTTATATATTGGATGTAGGTTTTTTTTTAGTTGTTGTAATACTGTTTTGATTGTTTAAAGAATATTCACTTGTTTTGTTGTTCATGATAAATGTATTATTATATTACTTTCTTTTTGCAAAGTTAATGTTTGTTTAGATTTAGTTATTAGTAATGTTTAGGGTAATTTGCTCCGTGAATCATGGTAATGTTTTATTTTCAAAGGTGCGGCCAAGTCACGTTCTCCTTTGTGTACAGTTGTGTGGGTTTGAGGTCCAAGACAGTCCTGGGAATAACGCCATTTCAAATATTCATTTTATATATAATGTGTATTGCCAATGAAATATACAATTGTTAGCGAAAGCAGAATAGCCCAAGAGTACTAGTAGTGTGGCAGCGAGAGGCGGCCAGCAGGCGTGCGGGTCTTGCCAGTGGAGTCTTCTCTATTAAGCCACCGTCACTACCTTAGTAGAGATATTTCTATATACAATATGGGCTTTTTATGGGGTTCTTCTGGCCATAGGAGGTAATTTGGGTGCCATCTATATGAAAGTCAACTCATTAGGGAACCTTTACCCCGAGTGAATGCCCTTTTTATCCTTGAACCGTGGCCACGATTCAAACACATGAGCTTGCAGACTCTTTGGCCACGAAAGATCCCGTGATTCCGCTCTTCTCTCTTTTCTATCTATATGCTTCCATTTTTCTCTCATTTTTTTTCATTCACTTTCTAATTATTTTAATCTTTTCTTCCTGGACAGTCCTGGCTTGAGGGCCCTAGCAATTGTGAATTGGCAATTAAATTCACTAGTATCAACGAAAGCAGAATAGGTCAAGAGTAGTGAATATGGTGGTGAGTGTGGGATCTAGCAGACGTCCATGTGTAGGTTCGAATCCCACCATGTGCCATCATGAAACTTTTTCTTTTTTCGAGTGGTTTCAATTTACTTACATGTCATCGTGGTAGACAGGTTCTAGGTGGAGGTGTCATTGCCTTACACCAAAGATGCGCCTGGGTGGTGATATGAGCCCTAATATGGGTACCACTATAAATAAAATTGCCTGCCCCGCTAATGGATGGAAGCTGGACAGCGCTTTCCATACACTTCAGGTATACCTGCAGGCGCTATACACGATGACATAAGAAAAAGTAGTAATTGTAGTAATGTAGTTGTATTTCATAACAATAAGAAAAACTACTGCAAACTCTCTCTCTCTCTCTCTCTCTCTCTCTCTCTCTCTCTCTCTCTCTCTCTCTCTCTCTAATAATGATACTAACTGTGATCAATATCACAGAAATTTGTTTGAGTCACTTTTTCACTTGTGCATTTAAAATATATTTGGCAGATTTTCTTGAGAAATCATTATAAAAATAACAGTAATACTGATAATATCATTATTATTTTTTTATGATATCATTATTAGAAATAATAATAAAAACATTTATAGTGTTAATATTGATAATAGTGATAATGATAATAATAATAGTGATAGTAACAACAATGATAATAATAATAATAATAATAATAATAATAATAATAATAATAATAATAATAATAATAATAATAATAATAATAATAATAATAATAATAATAATAATAATAATAATAATAATAATAATTAATAATTAGTAAGAATATTTATTATAATTATTATTATTATTATTATTATTATTATTATTATTATTATTATTATTATTATTATTATTATTATTATTTTATTATTATTTATTATTATTATTATTATTATTATTATTATTATTATTATTATTATTATTATTATTATTATCATTATAATCATCATTATTATTATCATTATTATTATTATTATTATTATTATTATTATTATTATTATTATTATTATTATTATTATTATCATTATAATCATCATTATTATTATTATTATTATTATTATTATTATTATTATTATTATTTTTATTATTATTATTATTATTTTTATTATTATTATTACTATTATTATTATTAATATTATTTTCATTATTATCATTATCATTAATATGATTTTAATTAATGTTATTATATATTATTATTATTATTATTATTATTATTATTATTATTATTATTAATAATAATAATAATAATATTATTATTATTATTATTATTATTATTATTATTATTAATAATAATAATAATATATATTATTATTATTATTATTATTATTATTATTATTATTATTATTTTTATTATTATTAACCCCATCGTTACCGACCTGTCAACCTTATATTATGTAAACAAGACGTTTCGCTGGCGAACCGACTGCCCAAGCACTCCTCCGCATCGTCCGTGCGGTAGTCTTCAGCTTCTTCTCACAAACACCCTGTTCACACTATATTATTTATTTTTATGTTTTCTATCAGAGAAACTCCACAACATGTCATTTGAGTAAAAAAAAATATGCTGCACGTGTGTTGGTCCAGAGACACAGAGCAGCAATCACATCTTTCCCCATGAATAACTGACAACAGTCTAGATCACTCATAGAACTGGCTTCACTATGTAGAATAATACTAGGATGTACATCAGGAAAATCAGTGTTACTTGTAGGTAGAGGGTTAGGTCTGGTGTCAGAGAATGGGTCTGAAAGAAGTGTGAAATCTGTTTGTCTACCAGCAGCTGTGGGGGGTGAGGCAGGAGGGCTACATGACAGGCCACTGCTTGCGGACAACGTCTCAATAGTCTCGTCGCCGCTGCTAGCATCACTCTCTACATCACTGATAGCTTCAGGATCAAACAAAGTATCATCACCTTCCATTGAGTCAAGTCCCTCAAATTCACTTATTGTCCCACCATCATATTCATCTTCACTGTCAGTTGTAGAGATATCCATAATTGCGAAGTAAATCCGCGCGTGCTACCACAAAAATACTTCAGGCAGCACTAAACAGAATCTAGAGAATATCGCAGTGCGGCAATCGACATGCATGTGTTGCCATACGTAGGTCAGAAAATATGATGTATAAAAAAAATATAATATGATGATTGGTCTTCACGAATTACGTCACAACACTGACAATAACTCATTAGTCAAAGTTTATGACGTTTCAAACCGTCCCACGAATGGCTGCAGCCTTATGTTTGTAAACACAGACACTTGCCACCACGTGGGTAGAAATAACCCAGAAACCGAGGCCTTGAGAGCCCTCAATACACACCTTATAACCGTGGCATGTGCATGTCATGGAAGCACGCTCGGTTCCTGGCGCGTGAACTCAGCTGTGACACACACGTCACAAAACACACACATTATTGTTATTATTATTAATATAACTATTATTATTTTTGTTATTATTATTATTATTATTATTATTATTATTATTATTATTATTATTATTATTATTATTATTATTATTATTATTATTATTATTATTATTATTATTATTGTTATTATTATCATTAATATACCTGTTGTTAATGTAATAAAAATCAAGAAGATAATAATAATAATAATAATAATAATAATAATAATAATAATAATAATAATAATAATAATAATAATAATAATAATAATAATAATAACAACAATAATAATTATAATTATAATTATAATAATAATAGTAATAAAAATCATAATCATAATCATAAGTAATAATAATAATAATAATAATAATAATAATAATAATAATAATAATATAAAATAATAGTAATGATAATAACAATAATAATAATAATAATAATAATAATAGTAATAATGATAATGATAATAATAATTAAAATAAAAATAATAATAATAATAATAATAATAATAATAATAATAATAATAATAATAATAATAATAATAATAATAATAATAATAATGATAATAATAATAATAATAATAATAATAATAATAATAATAATAATAATAATAATAATAATAATAATAATAATAATCATAATAATAAAAATGATACTACTACTACTACTACTACTACTACTAATAATAATAATAATAATAATAATAATAATAATAAAAATAATAATAATGAAATTGATATTTTTACTGTAATACTATTGTAGTAATAGTAATTAGTAATAATGATAATAAATTGTAATAATACTGTTATAATAATGACAATATTATTGTTAGATTTATAATGCTAAATAAAATATAATACTTAATAATAATAATAATAATTTTATTATTATTATTATTAGTAGTAGTAGTAGTAGTAGTAATAGTACTAGTTCTAGGTCGAGCCCTTACTAGTATCTTCAGCACTACTGCAGGGTAAGGAGACTCGTTGGGGGTAAGGTACGTAGGTGTATTATGCAGGGACCAGTACAGGTGAGAGGAAGTACAACGGAACGCAGGACTGGCTAGCTAGTAGCTGGACGCTGGTCCTCTCTGTGTTTCCCGGGCTGCCCGAGGCGGGCGAGGGTAACACTACCTAGTTGCCAAGTACTGCTTTCATTACCCTAGCAACAATAGGATACGATGACTTACCTACCGCTTACGATAATGCATTTTACATATACATACAGTAATAGTAGTAGTTGTTGTTGTTTCTGTTCTTGTTGTTGTTGTTGTTGTTGTTTATATAGTAGTAGTAGTAGTAGTAGTAGTAGTAGTAGTAGTAGTAGTAGTAGTAGTAGTAGTAGTAGTAGTAGTAGTAGTAGTAGTTGTTGTTGTAGTAGTAGTAGCAGTAGTAGTAGTAGTAGTAGTAGTAGTAGTAGTAGTAGTAGTAGTAGTAGTACAATTTTTATTATTAATATTATTATTATTTTCATTATTATTATTATTATTTGTATCAATATTATTATTATCATTATTATTATTATTATTATTATTATTATTATTATTATTAT
>NC_059302.1:22177300-22183658 GCF_017591435.1 Portunus trituberculatus | reverse complement strand
TCACACAAAACACAGAGGAGAAGGAGTTTGAAGTGAGGTTCAGCATGTTGGAGATCTACAATGAGGTAGTTCATGACCTGCTCAACCCCACCAAGAGCAAGAAAGGCCTCAAGGTCCGCCAACACCCGAAGAAAGGCTTCTATGGTAAGTACTATTGTGACGACAGGAACTGATGAATGTCAATAGAATCGTTTAATCGTACTCATATCTCAAGGTAAAATGTGTCCCAGCATTGAAGGGTAAATCACACCCAAACAACCTTCTGAACAGCTGAAGGCCTCAAGCTGGCTCTGGTCACCAACTACAACGAAATTGAGCAGAAGATGAACGAGGGCACCGTCAACCGCACCATCGCCTTCACCAACATGAACGCCACCTCATCCCGCGCCCACACCATCGTTGGCATCACCGTCATACAGAAATTCAAAACAATGCTGGACAAGAAACAGCAAAGCAGGCCGTTGTGAACTTGGTGGATCTGGCTGGCAGGTGTGTGTGTGTGTGTGTGTGTGTGTGTGTGTGTGTGTGTGTGTGTGTGTGTGTGTGTGTGTAATTACCTAGTTGTATTTACATAGTTGTATTGTAAAGGGTTCGAGAGGGGCTCATAGTGTCCTGTCTCCATATCTCCACTGATCTAATATTTCTTTAAAGCTATGTATATTATGTGCTGTAACAACTTCATCACTCAATGTATTCCATTTTTCCACCGTTCTATGTGGAGAACTTTATTTTCCAATAACTTACACACACTGCCTCTTCCTGATCTTCTTTGCATGTTCTCTTGTCCTTCCAGCTTCATCTGCCACCAACACCAGGTCTTGCTTGTCTATCTTTTCAACGTCGTTAACTATTTTATAAATTGTTATTACGAGGAGGTAGTAGACACCTACCGAAACGATAATTTACTCCCAGCGAGGTCTAATAGCACTAGTTCAGGAGTGCTGTGAACTTTCCATTAAAGCTAGTTGTGATCTCACTGAACGTTTCCCTTTGTGTCTCACAACTCAAGGGGGCAGTCACAGCCTGCCCTCCAAAGATAACTCTCCTTCACACAAAACTTGCACTTATCACACACACATACACACCCTTCCCTTAAAATTCAAAATTCAAAATGGCGACTCCAAATCCATCCTCGGAGTCTGGGAGGGACCAAAATGTCCCCAGGTCGGACTGCTCTCTTGCTGGCGACCCAAAATGTCTTGACACCTCCTCGACTTTTCGTCATTAACTTCGCAGTCTTAGATCTAATTTTCAATCTGTAGAACACCACCTCTCACCTCAAATACAGCTGTCTGAGGCAACTGACAGTAACCCTTTCTCTGTTCCTTCTACTTTCTCTATCCTCATTCTCGCTCCAAAGTTGGATGTTGCGTCTATGTGCGCTATGACTTAACTTGCTCTCTTGCCCACGCTCTCGAATCTTTTGAGTTTTCCACCATCTGGCTTAGACTTGATAGTCACTACCAAATTTATCTGTGCTGTCTATCTCTCCCCTAACTCCTCTGACTATAGTAAATTCTTTGACTATTTGACTTCCAAAGTGGAGCACATCTGTCCCTCTACCCTTTCATAGAGATCTCCATTTTTTAAGATTTCAATGTTCACCACCAGCTTTGGCTTTCCTCTCCTTCATTGACCATCCTGGTGAACTAGCCTTTAACTTTGCTATCCTCCGTGACCTAGAGCAACTGGTGCAGCACCCTACTTGTATTCCTGACCGTCTTGGAGATACACCCAACATTCTTGATTTTTTTCCTTACCTCTAATCCTTCTGCTTATGCTGTTACCCTATCTTCTCCGTCGGGCTCCTCCGATCACAATCTCATTTCTGTATCTTGTCCTATTTCTCCAATTCCTCCTCAGGATCACCCAAAATGGAGGTCACTCTGGCGTTTTGCCTCTGCCAGTTGGGGGGATGTGAGGATCGAGGTATTATGCTGATTTTCCTTGGAATGATTACTGCTTCTGTGTCAGAGACCCATCTCTATGTGCATAAAAGAGGTGATAGTGTCTAGCATGGAGGCGTACATTCCTCATTCTTTTCTCAACCGTCTAAACCTTGGTTTAACACAACCTGTTCTTGTGTTATACATGATAAAGAGGTTGCCCACAAAAGGTACTTGAGCCTTCCATCTTCTGAATCTCATGCACTTTATATTTCTGCTCAGAATCATGCCAAGTCTGTTCTTCAACTTGCCAAGCACTCTTTCATAAATAGAAAATGTCAAAATCTTTCAAACTCAAACTCCACTCGTGACTCCTGACATCTGTCCAAAAACATTTCCAATAACTTTATCTCTTCATCTTTCCCTCCTTTATTTCATCCTGATGGCACCACTGCCATCTCTTCTGTTTCTAAAGCTGAACTCTTCTCTCAAACCTTTGGTAACAACTCCACCTTGGATGATCCTGGGATTATTCCTCCCTCTCCTCCTCCCTCTGACTTTTCATGCCTACAATTAAATTTCTTCGTAATGATGTTTTCCATGCCCTTACTGGCCTAAACCCTCGGAAGGCACCTGATGGGGTCCCTCCTATTGTTCTCAAAACTGTGCTTCAGTGCTTGCACCTTGCTTGGCCAAACTCTTTCAACTATGTCTATCGACTTCTACCTTTCCTTCTTGCTGGAAGTTGGCTTACAATCAGCCTGTTATAAAAAAGGGTGACCGTTCTCATCCCACAAACTACCGTTCTATAGTCTCTTGCTTGTCTAAAGTTTTTTAATCAATCCTCAATAGGAAGATTCTTAAACATCTATCACTTCACAATCTTCTATCTGATCGCCAGTATAGCTTCCATCAAGGTCGCTCTACTGGTGATCTTCTGGTGTTCCTTACTGAGTCTTAGTCATCCTCTTTTAGAGATTTCGGTGAAACTTTTGCTGTCACGTTAGACATACCAAAAGCTTTTGATAGAGTCTGGCACAAAGCTTTAATTTCAAGACTGCACTCTTACGGTTTCTATCCTTCTTTCTGCAACTTTATCTCAAGTTTCCTTTCGTTCTATTGCAGCCGTGGTAGACGGCCACTGTTCTTCTCTTAAATTTATTAACAGTGGTGTTCCTCAGGGTTCTGTCCTATCACCCACTCTCCTTCTATCATTCATTAATGATCTTCTCAGCCAAACTTCTTGCGCTATCCAATCCTACGCTGATGATACTTACATATTTCCACGTTCTTTCAGAGACGATCATGAAGTTATCAGATCACGCAGGGACGCCAGAGAACGTCTGACTTCTGATCTTTCTAAGATTTCCGATTGGGGCAGAAAAAAATTAGTAGTTTTCAATGCCTCAAAACTCAATTCATCCATCTATCAACTCGAAACAATCTTCCAGACAACTAAACCCTCTTCTTCAGTGACACTCAACTGTCTCTCTCTTCCACACTGAATATCCTCGGTCTGTCCTTTGCTCATAATCTTAACTGGAAACTTCACATCTCATCTCTTGCTAAAACTGCTTCTATGAAGTTAGGCGTTCTGCGGCGTCTCCGCCAATTTTTCTCGCCCCTTCAACTGCTAACTCTGTACAAGGGCCTTATCCATCCTTGTGCTCTTCGCATGTTTGAGGGCGTTCTGCTCACACAGCTTTATTAGAGAGGGTGGAATCAAAAACTTTTCGTCTCATCAACTCCCCTCTTCTAACTGACTGTCTTCAGCCTCTTTCTCACTGCCGAAATGTTGCATCTCTTTCTGTCTTTTGTCACTATTTTCATGCTAACTTCTCTACTAATCTTGCTAACTGCATGCTTCCCCTCCTCCTGCGGCCTCATTGCACAAGGCTTTCTTCTTCCTCTCATCCCTATTCTGTCCAACTCTCTAATACAAGAGTCAACCAGTATTCTTAATCATTCATACCTTTCTCTGGTAAACTCTGGAACTCTCAGCCTGCTTCTGTTGTTCCACCTTCCTATGACTTGACTTCCTTTAAGAGGGAGGTCTCAAGTAATTTGTCCCTAAATTTTGGTTAACTCTCTTGACTTTTAAGGGAACTGGCAACCAAGTGGGCCTTTTTATCCCATTTTTTTTTTGCCCTTGATCAGTTGCCCCTCCTTCATAAAAAAAATATCTAATCTTTCCCTGCAGTCTCTCGGCATTCCTTTTATTAGTTTGCTCTTAATCAACCTGACCTGAGACGGCACGTCATCAGCATCGGTCCTTACGGTAACCAAAGCTAGTTTACATTTCAACCTTGTCATAAACTCGATGGGGTCGTCCTTCACCGAATATTTTAAATCATTCAGAGAATCAAATAACCTTTCCTCATTCTGGTCCGTGAGCTCCTTTGTAAGATATTGCTTAAATTGTGCCCAGGTTACTTCCTTCTCCACTACCGTTTGCACCAGTAAAGCTAATGGGGCTTCCACACGCATTTTAACTATCTGTTGCCTCTCTCTATTATCTATTGAGCAACTTTCCACCTGTGAGAAAAAAAAAAACAGCTAACCGGCCAACTCTTACTCCACTCAAGTGACGCAGTTCAAGGACGGGGATGTCACGGGGCTTCATGAGGCATTTAACAGGGACACTCGCAGGCCTCTCCTGTTCTCTCTAACTTCCTGCAACAAATCGTAGACACAATCACGCAAGGCATCTACCTTCATCTCTAAGTTATTTACTGGTTCTGCACCTGACGGACTTACGCTCGTTATCTGGTTAACTACCGTATCATCTTCGGTTTTAACTACTGGTTCATTTTCCTTTTTAGGCGTCCACTCCGCCCTTAAGCTCAGAAAATCCGCCAACTCATCCATAACGAAAGAAAAAATACCTGACAACTTGTCACAAACTGAACAAAATGAATATTGAGTGAACAGTGGCTTTCTGTTTCACCAAAACACAACTTAAATTCTCATTATAAAAACAACGTACCTTCCTGTGGAGACAAGAAGCTAATCACACCAAAATATCAAGGCATAAGAAAACAACTTATTGAAAAAAACATGCCAGAACATATGAGCCAAATGGGAAATGTAAAAAAAAAAATTACCCCTAAACTGAAAAAAAAAAAAAATAAATAAATAAAAATTTTGGTCTCCTCCCCTAGCTTATCCGCGCGGATAAACTAGAGGTGGGAGGGTAGCAAGGGGGACCGACACGGCGCCAACTACCACCTAAAGGTAATTACTTGTGGGGGGAGTGTGGGGGCCCCCCGTGCTACCGCCGAACCACCAACAAAACATCATGGGGGAAGGGACGAACACCTAACTCTCACTGTTCCCCTTCCTCTTTCCTGCCGCTGTGACTCCATACTGGCTACTCGAAACATGAGAAAAAAAATAAATAAAAAATAAAAAATAAACGGAGGAGAAACACCACTTCAATACTAAACAAGGGGGATAAGCAGTTACGTGGGTCGATGTGCCTATATAAAACACATCTAAACCGCTGCCACCATCTATACTGAACCTTCGTGAGGCTCAGTCTCTTGTACTGGGCCTACGTGAAGCTTAGGCCGAGTAAGGGGAGCAAAGAAAGATGTAACGAATCCAAGGGGGGGGTGATGAACACACCAAGCTTAACTAAATCGACCCTTTAATTCAATAACAACTCATCACAGTCAGATAACTTCCTACCTAGCCTACCTATAAGACGGGAGACCTATGGGGGGGAAACCGTGGGTAACTCAACTGTAGATGAGAGGGCGTGAGGGTGCGTGTGGTGGCGTCCCGAGAGGTAAAAATGGCGGCCCGTCCCTCGCGGCGTCCTGCTTCTCTCTCTCTCTCTCTCTCTCTGCCTGGTTGGGCCTGCTGTGCTGGAAGTGGCAGAAGGTTCCACAGGAACGGTGCTCGAGACGAGAGCGGGGTGATGTTCTGAGGGTGACGCCACCACGCTCCTCAGCTTATAAGGTGACAGCCATGATGACTGCGCACGCAGCCATACGTCATCTCCTTTCTCCCCCTACAGGGACTCCCTATATAAGAATTCCTAGCTACACATATGAAAGGGAAGATGAGGATTTGGACTAAATAAATACCCTAATAGTGGGTAATAATCCCACTCCAGTACTGCTACTCGGTACATTATCATGAACCATTATTAGCACTCCTCTTCCTCCCCTTAATCCTTCCTGTCTCTCCTCTAGCTATTATATCCCTCCTCTTTAAAGTTACCATGGATCTGCTCTCTTAGTTTTGTTTCAACGATGCACATTACATTCGGCTTTTCTCTTTCAAATAATCCCTAACATCCAAGATACTTGATAACAACCCATCTATATTAGTATAAGTCACTCTTAATTTCTTGCCTCCTCCACTACCTCCTCTTTCTTCTGTACATACCACTTCTTTAGTCTCAAATCCAGAACCCTCCAGTAAAAATTCTTCTTCTCCATCTCTGTCCTTTTCTCTTTCTTTCC
>NC_059302.1:22164675-22172175 GCF_017591435.1 Portunus trituberculatus | reverse complement strand
GTTGACTACGCGGACCGTATAGGACTGAATCGCCATCACAGTACAGCTCATCACGGATCTTCCAGTAGTCGAGTAGAGTGGAGTGTAGGTCGTAGCGATGACAGGGGAACCCATTGCGTACGCAGTTCAGGAGCCTGATGTAGGTCTCATCGGTGCGTGCTGCCTGCTGGAGTTCTTCGAGTTGGACGTCTGATGTGGCTGGCTGCGAGTCGTCAGATGAGGCGAGGAATATATCGCTCGTACGGTGACTGCATTTCTCACAGCGGCGTGTGTCACCTGTGCAATAGGGGCAGGAACCGCTCAGGGATGAGGGCTAGGTCCCTGCATGCCCTGTAAGACAGCAAAGGGACAGGTATGTCTGGATACACATGAATCCACTCCTCAATGCTGTGTCCTTTGACCGTCATCTTCACCTGTACAGAACCGATGACAGGCTGCATGGGTGATCCATCAGCGCTGTACGTTGGCCTCTGTGGAGATGAGTGGAGGTCAGCAAGTGTCAGGCCAATGTCGTTAAGGTGGTCTGCTCCAATGATGGTTGTGTCAGCACCCGTGTCCGGCAACAAGGTAAGTACACCTGTCCCCTTGACATGACTAATCTCGACGACTACAAACGGAGAAGTCTCAGATGGGGTGTGTGTTGTCCATAATATGGCGAACACTGGGGTACTTGTTCTTGTTCCTCGGGTACGGTCCTGGTGACTTGTTACACTTGGCGAGGGCCGAGGAGGATGCTGCAGGTTTGGATGAGCGACAACACCTGTCAAAATGACCTTGTTTTCCACAGCATTTGCATGTAGCGTTGATGGCAGGGCACCGTGGCATCCGTACTCGATGGCCCTTTATACCACAGTTGCTACAGATAACTAGTGCTGCTGAGCATTCTCCTTTAGCATGTGGGCGTCCGCAGCTGTCACATGCGTCTGAGAGGTTGAGTCGGTGCAGAGGCGTGCTGCCTTGCCTTCTTGTCCTTCTTGTACCTTGACACAGCACAGAGGGCTTGTGCAGGAGAAGTGATGGCGTTGGCTGTGCGTCTGGCGGCCTCAAATGCGTAGCAGTGTTGCACAACTTTATCAAGTGAGTGTGTAGGGATGATGCCAATGAGTTCCTGCACTAACTCCTGGTCAATCACTCCCATGAGTATCACTTGTTTCATCTGCATTTCTTCGCAGTCCGTGTTGCCCCCTTTACACACATCCACAGCCTCTACTAGATTCTTGACTCTCACAAAGAACTCATTAAACTGCTCTCCAACACTCTGACGGCAGCTGAACAGTTCTCGTCGCCGTAAGGCTTCATTGGTCTGAGCCTTGAAGTAACTATCAAGCGTGGTCAGCAGGTCTTCTATCGGTGTTGAGTCGTCTTGAGGAATCTGAAGGCGATAGTGAAGGGTGTGTAGTACCTCTGGGCTCAGGCAGGCTCTCAGTTGAATGTGACGTTTACTGAGAGGCAAAGTAGTCAGGTCCGTCATCACTGCGTAGTCGCGCCATCGTCTGCTCCATTCTCGAAAAACCTGGTAAGGCACGTCAGGCTGTAGAGGAGGAGGCGGTGAGATGACAGCTTTGGCGTGTGAGTGTGGCGGCCTGGGTGGCGGGGGAAGACGGGGCGAGGAGGGCGGGAGGGTGGGGGCTGGATGACACCACGCCCGCCCCAGCTGTAGACACTGCAGAGCTCATACCCTTACTGAATGCTGAGAGAAGGGCAGCAAACTCGTCCTGTCTGATAGCTGCCTCCTGTTTGCGCAGTTCCTGTTCCTCCTGCCGTCGTTTCTCGTCCTCCTGCCGGCGTTTTTCGTCCCTCTCTTCCATGTACTGTAGAAGGGTGAGTAAGTCTGACGGTGGTGGTGCAGCCATGGTTGTCTCAGACTTTCTGGTGTTGATGAGACTGTCTTCCCATGTCTCTTTCCACGCGGTGACATGAATCGTGCCTGTAGACCGGATCCACTCCTCAGGTCTGTAAGCAACGAAACAATCACTGTGGAAGGAAATACGTGCAGATGCAAATGGGTGGTGTGGCGGTGAGGGAGATCCGTACGCCCGGCAGCGCAAGGCAGCAGCCCTGCGGCATGCCAGGAGCGCGGCAGTGGTCCCCGAGCAGTGACGAGGGAGTATGTGACGCTCGCCGCTCTAGCGTGGCAGTGCGTGCGAGTCTCACCCTTAAGCATAGGTACCATAAGAGCGAGGCACACTACGCACAAATATCACTGCACTGCACTGTCCACGGCACTAGTACCACTGCACTGCACTCCACAAGTCACTGTGGGTCCACTGTAGTCGCTGGGTAGACTGTAGAGGTCCTGGAGTGTAGATCAAAGTGGCGGGCTGGGATACACAGACGCTACCGGCTTCACCAAGACACTCGACAGCACATCACCTCGATACTCACTGCGCGATGTTTGTTCTTGTGGTCTAGCCACTGTAGAAGGTTGGGAGTGATAGAGGTGCGAGGGAAACACACGAGTAACAGAAGTCCGGTATATTTCCCAAATACAGAAGAGGGTGTACAGCGCGTCTCCTAGCTAGCGCGGTGGAAGCTCCTACCGTGAGCCTGGCGTAAGATGATGCCAGGCTGCACGTTGTCGCACAGACAGACAGCCACAGAGACTAACTACTACACCACTACTGCTACCACTAATTATACCACTACTACTACCACTACTACCACTAATAACAATGCTACTAATAATAATGATAATAATAATACTAGTACTATCCTGCCACTGATAGCACTTTTACCACTGCTACCACCACACTACTACTACTACTACCACTACTACTACCACGAATAATAATAGTAGTAGTAGTACTACCTACTGATTTTACAAAACAACACCAACAATAACCACTACTACCACTTGCAAAACAACACCACTACTACTACTACTACTACTACTACTTTTACTACTACTGCTGCTTCTACTACTAGTACTACTACTACAAAGACAACAGCAACAATAACTACTACTACTACTACTACTATTAGTACTACTACTAGTACTACAAATATTACTGCTACTCCTACTACTAACACTACTACTAATGCTAATACTAATACTATTACTAGTACTAGTGCTACTACTGCTACTACTACTACTACTACTACTACTACTACTACTACTACTAATGGTGTATTTTATATTGCTCTTCCTGCTGCTACTACTACTACTAACACTAATACTAGTACTAATTGTAATACTAATAAAAACAACAACAACAACAACAACAACAAACAACAACAACTGCTACTACTACTACTACTACTACTACTACTACTACAAAAACAACAGCAACAACAACAGCAATTACTACTACTACTACTACTGCTAGTACTACTACTACTACTGATACTACTACTACTACTATTACTTACCACCTACTACCACCAATAGCAGCAGTAGTAGTAGTAGTAGTAGCAGTAGTAGCAGTAATTGCTGCTGTTTTTTGTAGCAGCAGTAGCAGTAAGCTAGCAGTAGCAGCTGCAGTTGCTGTTGCTGTTGTTGTTGTTTTTATTAGCACACAACCAGTACCAGTATTAGTGTAGCAGTAGCATCAGGAAGAGCAAAAACACCAACACCAATAGCAGTAGCAGCAGCAGCAGTAGCAGCAGCAGTAGCAGCAGCAGCAGCAGCAGCAGCAGTAGCAGCAACCAGCACCAGTACAGCATTAGCAACAGCATTAGTAACAGTTAGCAGTAGGAGCAGCAGCAATATTTGTAGCACGCTAGCAGCACCAATAGCAGTAGCAGTAGCAGTAGCAGTAGCAGTAGTAGCAGTAGCAACAGCATGAACAGTTATTGATGCTGTTGTTTTGCAGCAGAAGCATTATTAATAGTAGTAGCAGTGAGCAGTAGTAGTAGTAATAGCTGCAGCAGCAGCACCACTACTACTACTACTACTAATACTCCAGCTGTTATTATTATTATTATTAGTAGTAGCAGTAGCACTGCTACTGCTCCACCATTACTACCACGACTACTACTACTACTACTACTACCATTAATACCACTCTACTACAAAACAACAGCATCAATAACTATTCCTGCTGTTACTACTACTACTACTACTACTACTACTACTACTACTACTACTACTACTACTACTATTAATACTACTACTACTACTACTTGTACTACTACTACTACTATTACTACCTACTACTACTACTACTACTACTACTACTAGTGCCATCATGTTCACCACCATTCCTGTTGTATCGCTGTGATGTGGATATCTGACGGAGAGAACAGAGAGTACTGTCGTCTAATTCCTCTCATTTCCCTCTATTTTCTTATATATTGGATGTAGGTTTTTTTTTAGTTGTTGTAATACTGTTTTGATTGTTTAAAGAATATTCACTTGTTTTGTTGTTCATGATAAATGTATTATTATATTACTTTCTTTTTGCAAAGTTAATGTTTGTTTAGATTTAGTTATTAGTAATGTTTAGGGTAATTTGCTCCGTGAATCATGGTAATGTTTTATTTTCAAAGGTGCGGCCAAGTCACGTTCTCCTTTGTGTACAGTTGTGTGGGTTTGAGGTCCAAGACAGTCCTGGGAATAACGCCATTTCAAATATTCATTTTATATATAATGTGTATTGCCAATGAAATATACAATTGTTAGCGAAAGCAGAATAGCCCAAGAGTACTAGTAGTGTGGCAGCGAGAGGCGGCCAGCAGGCGTGCGGGTCTTGCCAGTGGAGTCTTCTATTAAGCCACCGTCACTACCTTAGTAGAGATATTTCTATATACAATATGGGCTTTTTATGGGGTTCTTCTGGCCATAGGAGGTAATTTGGGTGCCATCTATATGAAAGTCAACTCATTAGGGAACCTTTACCCCGAGTGAATGCCCTTTTTATCCTTGAACCGTGGCCACGATTCAAACACATGAGCTTGCAGACTCTTTGGCCACGAAAGATCCCGTGATTCCGCTCTTCTCTCTTTTCTATCTATATGCTTCCATTTTCTCTCATTTTTTTTCATTCACTTTCTAATTATTTTAATCTTTTCTTCCTGGACAGTCCTGGCTTGAGGGCCCTAGCAATAGTGAATTGGCAATTAAATTCACTAGTATCAACGAAAGCAGAATAGGTCAAGAGTAGTGAATATGGTGGTGAGTGTGGGATCTAGCAGACGTCCATGTGTAGGTTCGAATCCCACCATGTGCCATCATGAAACTTTTTCTTTTTTCGAGTGGTTTCAATTTACTTACATGTCATCGTGGTAGACAGGTTCTAGGTGGAGGTGTCATTGCCTTACACCAAAGATGCGCCTGGGTGGTGATATGAGCCCTAATATGGGTACCACTATAAATAAAATTGCCTGCCCCGCTAATGGATGGAAGCTGGACAGCGCTTTCCATACACTTCAGGTATACCTGCAGGCGCTATACACGATGACATAAGAAAAGTAGTAATTGTAGTAATGTAGTTGTATTTCATAACAATAAGAAAATACTACTGCAAACTCTCTCTCTCTCTCTCTCTCTCTCTCTCTCTCTCTCTCTCTCTCTCTCTCTCTCTCTCTAATAATGATACTAACTGTGATCAATATCACAGAAATTTGTTTGAGTCACTTTTTCACTTGTGCATTTAAAATATATTTGGCAGATTTTCTTGAGAAATCATTATAAAATAACAGTAATACTGATAATATCATTATTATTTTTATGATATCATTATTAGAAATAATAATAAAAACATTTATAGTGTTAATATTGATAATAGTGATAATGATAATAATAATAGTGATAGTAACAACAATGATAATAATAATAATAATAATAATAACATAATAATAATACATAATAATAATAATAATAATAATAATAATAATAATAATAATAATAATAATAATAATAATAATAATAATAATTACAATAACAATAGTAAGAATATTTAATAATAATTATTATATTATTAGTCTTATTATTATTATTATTATTATTATTATTATTATTATTATAATTTTTATTATTATTTTTTCTATTATTTTTATTATTATTATTATTATTATTATTATTATTATTATTATTATTATTATTATTATTATCATCATTATTATTATTATTATTATTATTATTATTATTATTATTATTATTATTATTATTATTATTATCATTATAATCATCATTATTATTATTATTATTATTATTATTATTATTATTATTATTATTTTTATTATTATTATTATTATTTTTATTATTATTATTACTATTATTATTATTAATATTATTTTCATTATTATTAAGACATGAGAGCCATACTCCATACACGGGCGGATAAGGCCCTTGTACAGAGCAAGCAGCTGGGAGGGAGAGAAAATGGACGAAGACGCCATAGGACACCTAACTTCTTGGAAGCTGATTTAGCAAGAGTAGAGATGTGAAATTTCCAGTTTAGATTTTTAGTGAAGGATAGACCGAGTGTGTTTAATGTAGAGGAGAGGGAAGTTGAGTGTTATTGAAGAAGAGAGGATAGTTGTCTGGAAGGTTATGTCGAGTAGATAGTTGTAGAAATTGAGTTTTTGAGGCATTGAACAAAACCAGGTTTTCTCTGCCCCAATCAGAAACAAGTGAAAGATCAGAAGTTAGGCGTCCTATAGCATCTCGCCTTGAGTCATTTAATTGTTGTTGGGTTGGGCGTCTGTTGAACGCTGTTGAATAATGCAGGGTGGTATCATCAGCATAGGAGTGGATAGGGCATTGAGTCAGATTTAGGAGATCATTGATGAATAATAGAAAGAGAGTGGGTGATAGGACAGAACCCTGTGGAACACCACTGTTGATAGTTTTGGGGAAGAACAGTGACCGTCTACTACAGCAGCAATAGAACGATCGGAAAGGAAACTGGAGATGAAGGTACAGAGAGAAGGATAGAATCCGTAGGAGGGTAGTTTAGAAATTAAAGATTTGTGCCAGACTCTATCGAAGGCTTTCGATATGTCAAGGCCGACAGCAAAGGTTTCACCGAAGTCCCTAAAAGAGGATGACCAAGATTCAGTTAGGAAAGTAAGAAGATCACCAGTAGATCTGCCTTTACGGAAACCATACTGGCAATCAGAGAGAAGGTTGTGAGCTGATAGATGCCTCATTATCTTCCTATTAAGGATAGACTCAAAGGCTTTAGAAAGGCAGGAAATCAAAGCTATAGGGCGGTAGTTAGAAGGATTGGAGTGGTCACCTTTTTAGGGACAGGTTGAATGTGAGCAAACTTCCAGCAAGAAGGATAAATAGAAGTAGAGAGACACAGATGAAAGAGTTTGACCAGGCAGTGAGCGAGTTCGGAAGCACAGTTTTTGAGAACAACAGGAGGGACTCCATCCGGACCGTAAGCCTTCCGAGAATCAAGGTCAGAGAGGCCAGGAAAACGTCTTTATAAAGAATTTTAATTTTAGGGATGAAGTAGTCAGAGGGTGGAGGAGTAGGAGGAATATGCCCAGAATCATCCAAAGTTGAGTTGGTAGCAAAGGTTTGAGCGAAGAGTTCAGCTTTAGAAAAAG
>NC_059302.1:22154675-22159675 GCF_017591435.1 Portunus trituberculatus | reverse complement strand
CCACCCTCACTTCCTTTCCCACTCCTCTTTCTCTCATGTGTGTGTGTGTGTGTGTGTGTGTGTGTGTGTGTGTGTGTGTGTGTGTGTGTGTGTGTGTGTTTTCTCTCCCAAAGATCTCATTCTTGGCATTAAAAAGGATATCATTGGCCGGACCCAAACCACCACCTTCACATTCTCTTCTTCAG
Organism: Portunus trituberculatus; assembly: GCF_017591435.1. Classification (NCBI taxonomy): domain Eukaryota; kingdom Metazoa; phylum Arthropoda; class Malacostraca; order Decapoda; family Portunidae; genus Portunus; species Portunus trituberculatus. The sequence goes on along the minus strand of NC_059302.1, from coordinate 22,159,490 downwards.
CCATTGTAGTGGTGCCTTCCTTCCTTCCTTCCTTCCTTCCCTAGCAATGCTCCTCACTCAGGCAGCCTCAGCTCTCCTCACGCCTGCAACACACACAGCAATCAAATTCACTCATGCATTTGTAGAATAAAATGGGTAGGTGAACATGGAATGACACTAAGAAAGGTGTGGGTTAATTTCACACGCCGTGACTGTTGACCAGTGATATCTGTTTTCTAAAATCCCTGAAGTTGACATGACACTGTAGCCAAAAATAAGAACAAGAAGGCTGCTTCATCAAGTAGAGAGTTTCATTACCACAGGTTAGACGCCCTTTAAAGGAATCTGCTGCTTTTTATCCCTTAATGGATCAGATAAGGGGTTTTAGAGCTCCCAGTTAGTACAGGAACCCATTTTGTATACGTAGCAGTGCATGTAGTACAAGATAGGAGGTTTAATACCTACTAAAGTCCGCGAACGTGTTTTTCACTCTAAAATGCAAGAGATGGGAGGTGTTACAGCTATCTCTTAAGCACACGGATAGGAAGTTTCTTTCTCATACAGCTTGGTTATTGTATAATAATATGGAAAAAAAAGTCTCCGGTAGCGTGACTGTTAAGTCACGCGCATTCCACTAAAATACTCCCCCACCACAGACCACCCGGAATAAAAAGGTGTCATAGGAGAGTTAGGAGATAAGGGAGATAAAGAAGAGAAGGGGGGGAGTAAGTAAAAGCAAAGACAAGAACAGGATGAGTAAGAGAAGGAAGGAGTCAGATGAGTGGGTGACTGGATGCGCGGGAAGGAAACAGTTGAGTGAGTGGGAGTGAGTGAGTCGAGTGAGAAGAGCAAAGAGTGAGTGAGTGAGGGAGTACATGATAACAGCCAGAAGGGATCATGGAGAGGGAAACGAGTGCCAGGGACCTCTCACGTCCTGCACTGGCAAACATACTCACCACTGTCACAAATTAAAGTAGAAAAAAAAAAAAAATTGACTCGCACAATGAAGCAAAAGGAAAGGCTGAATATTGACAAAGGGGCCACAGTGGTACTACAGTGGAACCATGCGTGCTTTGGGGTCAGAGGGGTCTCCAAGGGCACGGTTCGAATCCTGTCCACGGTCCGAGTGTAGGTTGGGCTTCCTCACTCGGGGCAACGGCCCACCTTTTAGCGGGTGGGCTTTAAGATAGGAGGTACCCCAAAAGTATCCCCTTGCCCATAAATTCCCGTGAAAAGCCCACATGGTATAAATAAAGGAAAATAAAAAAGCATCATTTGCAAAATTTATGTATATTTATTCTAAAATTATATCGGTTAAGGATATGTAAATATGATGAATTATACTGAAGATAATGATAGTTCAGTAAAGTTGGAATCCCTGATATATATCATTCCAACTTAAATGAACTATCATTGTCTTCAGTATAGTTCATCGTATTTATGCGTAACTGATATAATATCAAAACAAATACACATAAATTTTGCTAATGATGTTTTATTATGGATAACATAGGGATTAGATAAAGAAATATAATTCACGACTTCGCCATCTATATAAATGCAGAGCCGTACATATTTGACAGATAAAGATTGAGGTGCAAGTTACGCTTTCACTAAACAGAGAAGCAGGGTTGCTTGACGCCTCACTCAAGAGCTCGTGCTCAAGAACTTTCAAGAACTGGTCAAAGTTTTTTTTTTTTTTATGGCTGGATGTCCTTACAATGAGTAGCCTATGCCATGGTCAGTAACCCACCTCAGTTGTACATACAAATACTCCGCGATGTGGTTAGGCGGGGGTAATAAAGCGTTGGTGATTAATATAAAACGATATATATATATATATATATATATATATATATATATATATATATATATATATATATATATATATATATATATATATATATATATATATATATATAACGGTGTCACATAATGATGTACGTCGTACTTGTAATTGATTCTTTAATTATTATTATATTTGTATGTATACATGTATGTATAAGCGTTGGCACCCAAGGATTCTACATGGGTGGGTAGACATGATCACACTAACCTACGTCACAGTGTGTTGGAACTTTTCACAACCTATTTCGATTGCCATCCATATATTCGGTTGCATCTACTTTATATCATATAAGTGATCTGTACGTTTACCTTTTATGTAATACATCTTAACATGCATACTTCTGAGTCATAAGTAACTTTCCTTTACCTAATTCATGTAATTAGATGACTATATCCGTCGCTATATTCATGTATAGTGATAAATTCCGGTGTCAGCACTTTTCGAGGCACGCAGGCCTCCGAGGGCTGGCCTGAATAGAGTCTTGTGAGGATGCTAGGCGTGATCACGCCAGGGACATAGGTCTGTCCTGCATCTGTCACGTTCTTCTGTAAAGGGTTTTGGTATCTGCGTATTTATTATAGCGTGAAGTGTTGCTCTTAATGAACAATACTCATCAGTATGGCCCTCGAGCGGTAAAGACAATCACTGTCTTTTGATACCCAGGAATTTAAGAAAACCCATTAGTACATTTAGTACTTATATTTATAGTTTATTATACACTTTCACGTAAGTACTGAGCCGAAGAGTACTGAATCTCAGCACCGTGATTATCTATTTGTCACTGCCCTTGTCATCACAATTAAGTCACTTAAACACTGTCACGTGCACTTATTACCTACCTTAAACAAGACTCAGATAATTGTCTTAGTGCGAATGTTCGTGTCAGAGTTCACACACACATGTTCCGTTGCGCACACCGCGCTGGTCACCCGCTGGTCAGATCGGAGTACTCATCTTGACTGCCCGGTGGCATTCCTATTAAGGTCCTCGTGATCACGTGATAGGGTGTGGATAGGGTGTGACATCGTAGGTGATAGGTTTCACAGGAACATATCACATGTGAATTATTCTATCAAGCTATTGCCTATTCGACCAGTTTAACATTTACAGATATTTATGATTATTATATTATTGCTTGTATTAGCCTTTTCCTAACTAATTATTTTCCAAGAAACTAGGAGTGAAAATCATAATTAGACACTTTTCCAGCGGGCATCAGAATAGGAAATTTCTATCTAAGCTTCTAGAAGGTTCTGGGCTACAGTTATGATGGTTCTCTACACCATGTGCTAACACTTCTCGCCCCAAACCTCTGTATCTAATTGTAAATACATATGTATAAGTTATATTCACCTGAAGAATCACAGAAACACTCCCAAGTGACTTTACTTACAATAAGACGGTAAGAACTAATTAATAACCTTCCGGGTGATTCATAATTCACTCCGTCCGGAACACTGGTGGTAGCTTACTGAGATATGAATACTCAACTCAATTGTTAAGTGTAGTATAAACAACAGTGGTCAAAATGAAGTGAAGAACGGACACATTAAACGGGAAAATAATGGTATGAAACGGCGGGGCACCAGCAAGGTACTGAGACGGAGCTGAGCGGCCAGTGACTGTTTATATGACTTTCCTGACCTGCGAGACAAAAGGAATACTCTCCTTCCAAAACACTCTGGCTTGTTTCACCCATCCTGCCACTCCCAAGCAGTGATGTTAATTGTACGACAATTATCGTATTTGTACGATAATATGGCTGTTTGTACGATGTACGATACATAGGTAAGAATCGTACACCAATATACGATAATTGAGTGGCAAAGTGTTTTTTATTTTTATATTTGTAATAAGGTACTGTAATAATTGTGTAAAGAAAAAAATATCGATGTCAACATTTCAGAGAGAGAGAGGGCTGGGGACTGGGGAGGGAAGGAAAAAGGAGAGAGACGCTGTCAGTCACAGTCAGTGTCAAGTGACAAAATGATCTTATTAGTGTGACTCTTAGTGTTAGTATGGTGAAGGGCGAGTTTTCCTTCTCTTATCATATGTTCTATTTGACGTATAACGGTATGAAAAACAAAACATTCTCATTATGTGGCACTAATGGGCAACAATAAATAAAGGAATAAATAATAAGGGTTTTCCAGTGTAGGTTGTGTTGCGGAGAGTGATGGACTGACGATTGACTGATACGTTGACCCCTTGGAGATACATGCACATTGACACTGTACGTAAGCTTTTATCAATATATAGTTTTCATATATATATATATATATATATATATATATATATATATATATATATATATATATATATATATATATATATATATATATATATATATATATATATATATATATATATATATATATATATATATATATATATATATATATATATATATATATATATATATATATATACACACACACACACCTTTGTGTAACCTTTGTATGTGTAGTATGTCATTTGCATATGAAAATGAATGAAAATTAATGAAATGTTCAATACAGTGTATAATGCAGTTCTGATGTGTGTATATTATTTTTCCGTTGGATGTACGATAATATTAGGCAAAATACGATAATTCTGGTGGTTCGGTACGACAATGTGGGCTAGAAAAGTTAACATCACTGCTCCCAAGATCACTTCTCTTATCACAAAAGAGGAGACTTAGGAGACACAGGGTGAAATCTAATATAATTTAAAAGGGTCCCCTCTGTCTTATCAAATCATCAGAGATTCTTGGCAAAGACATCATCGGCGCAGTCGTTCTCGCGCAGACCATCACTTCACCCCATATAAAGGACCTCATCGTCTGTAGAGAAGTTTCTCATGAAGAAAGAAGGTCTTCCAAGTGGCGGACGACCAGCGTAACGAGTTGATTCACCCGACTAGTCTACACTTGTAGCGCAAACACTGTTAGAGTTTAGGAATTACCCCGCCGTTTTTGCAGTGAGACGACGCTGCGTGTGTAAAAA
>NC_059302.1:22114109-22154175 GCF_017591435.1 Portunus trituberculatus | reverse complement strand
AAATTTTCAATTGAGTTTTTTTTTTTCATAAAACATTTTAAAAAGCACACAAGACGTTTGAAGAAATATAGTCTTTAGCGTGCATTTCTGAGTTTTGGTGGATAAAATGCAGGAAAACAACTTAATAACCCATTTTTAACATATTTCAGTTCCTTAAACAAATAATGTGTAATCATGCGTTTTGCCTGCATTTTTGTGTTTTGGTGCAAAAAAAGCTTAAAGCTATTAAAATAACTCCTCTTGGTTACTTCTACTTGCATTTCTCTATATTGGCTTGTTTTTGCAGGAAAACACAAAAAATGCAGGCAAAACGCATGATTACACACTATTTCTTAAAGGAACTGAAATATATGAAAAATGGGTTATTATGGTGTTTTCCAGCATTTTATGCACCAAAACTCAGAAATGCAGGCAAAACACTATATTTATTGAAACTTCTTATTTATGTGTTTTCAAGGTGTTTTATGAAAAAAGATTATCTCAATTGAAAATTTTTTATATTTGTCATTTTACATTTTTATGCTTCAAAATGATAGAATTGATGAAAACAAGCCAATATAGAGAAACCAAAGTAAAAGTAACAATAACGTGTTATTTTAGTAGTTTCAGCATTTTTTTGCACTAAAACACAGAAATGCAAGCAAACCGCATGATAAAATATTATTTGTTTAAGGAACTGAATTATGTCAACAATGGGTTAATTTGGTGTTTTCCAGCATTTTATGCACCAAAACTCAGAAAAGCAGGCAAAAGACTAACAATGTAAAACATAACAATGTAAAATGAAATTAGTATACAAAATTTTCAATTGAGTTTTTTTTTTCATAAAACATTTTAAAAAGCACATAAGACGTTTGAAGAAATATAGTCTTTTGCGTGCATTTCTGAGTTTTGGTGCATAAAATGCAGGAAAAACACCTTAATAACCCATTTTTGACATATATCAGTTCCTTAGACAAATAATGTGTAATCATGCATTTTCTCTGCATCTTTGTGTTTTGTTGCAAAAAAAGCTGAAAGCTATTAAAATAACTCGTCTTGGTTACTTCTACTTGCATTTCTCTATATTGGGTTGTTTTCGCACCAAAACACAAAAATGCAGACAAAATGCATGATTACACACTATTTGTTTAAGGAAATAAATATGTGAAAAATGGGTTATTATATTGTTTTCAGCATTTTATGCACTAAAACTCAAAATGTAGGTAAAACACTATATTTATTGAAACTTCTTATTTATGTGTTTTCAAGGTGTTTTATGAAAAAAGACTATCTCCATTGAAATTTTTTTATATTCAAATCATTTTACATTTTTATGCTTCAAAATGATAGAATTGATGAAAACAAACCAATATAGAGAAACCAAAGTAAAAGTAACAATAACGTGTTATTTTAGTAGTTTCAGCATTTTTTGCACTAAAACACAGAAATGCAGGCAAAACGCTTGAGAAAATACTATTTGTTTAAGGAACTGCTTTATGTCAACAATGGGTTATTTAGGTGTTTTCCAGCATTTTATGCACCAAAAATCAGAAATGCTGGCAAAACACTATATTTGTCTTTTTTTTTTAAGTCTTATTTATTTGTTTTTAAGGTCTTATGTAAAAAAAAAAAAAAAAACACCTTAAAACACATATGAATAAGATGTTTTAACAAATATAGTGTCTTGCCTGCATTTCTGAGTTTTTGGTTTATAAAATGCTGGAATACACCAATATAACCCATTTTTGACATATTCCTATTCCTTAAACAAATATTGTGTAATCATTCGTTTTTGCCTGCATTTCTGTGTTTTGGTGCAAAAAAAGCTGAAAAATAACAAAATAATACTTTTTCTTACTTTTACTTTCGTTTCTCTATATTGGCTTGATTTCATCAATTTTATCATTTTGAGACGTAGGTAACAATGTAAAATGAATTCAGTAAAAAAAATTCCCAATCGAGGTAGTTTTTTTTTTCATAAAACATCTTAAAAACACATAAATAAGACGTTTAAAGAAATATAATCTTTTGCGTGCATTCCTGAGTTTTGATGCATAAAATGCTCAAAAATACCTTTATAACCCATTTTTGACATATTTCAGTTCCTTAAACAAATAATGTGTAATCATGCGTTTTGTCTGCATTTCTGTGTTTTCGTGCAAAAAAAGATGAAAACTAGTATAATAACACGTGTTTCTTACCTTTCTCTCAATTCTCTATTTTGGCTTGTTTTTGCAAGAAAAAGCACAAAAATGCAGACAAAATGCATGATTACACATTATTTATTTAAGGAAGTGAAATATGTCAAAAATGGGTTATTATATTGTTTTCCAGCATTTTATGCACAAAAACTCAGAAATGCAGGCAAAACACTATATTTATTGAAATGTCTTATTTATGTGTTTTCAAGGTGTTTTATGAAAAAAGACATTTTACATTTTTATGCTACAAAACGATAGAATTGATGAAAAGAAGCCAATATAAAGAAACCAAAGTAAGAGTAACAACAAATTATTTTATTAGTTTCAGCATTTTTTGCACTAAAAGACAGAAATGCAGGCAAAACGCATAACAAAACACTATTTGTTTAGGGTATTGAATTATGTCAACAATGGGTTATTTTGGTGTTTTCCAACATTTTATGCACCAAAACTCAGAAATGCAGGAAAAACACTATATTTGTTAAAAAGTCTTATCTATGTGTTTTCAGGTGTTTTATGATAAAAAATAATAGATTTTTCATAAAACACCTTAAAAACACATAAATAAGACATTTTAAGAAATATAGTGTTTTGCCTGCATTTTTGAGTTTTGGTTTATAAAATGCTGGAATACACCAATATAACCTATTATTGACATATATCAGTTCCTTAAACAACTATTGTGTAATAATTTGTTTTTCCTGCATTTCTGTGTTTTGGTGCAAAAAAAAGCTGAAAACTACTAAAATAATAAGTTTTTCATACTTTTACTTTCATTTCTCTCTATTGGCTTGTTTTCATCAATTTTATCGTTTTGAAACATAACAATGTAAACACGAATTTAATATACAAAATTTTCAAGTTTTTTTTTTTTTCATAAAACATGTTTTTGTTACTTTAATTTAATTTCTCTATATTGGCTTGTTTTCGCAGCAAAACACAAAAATGCAGGCAAAACGCATGATTAGACACCATTTGTTTAAGAAAGTGAAATATGTCAAAAATGGGTTATTTAGGTGTCTTACAGCATTTTATGCACTAAAACTCAGAAATGCAGGCAAAACACTATATTTGTTGAAACGTCTTATTTATGTGTTTTCAATGTGTTTTATGAAAAAAGACTATCTCCATTCAAAATTTTTTATATTCGTCATTTTACAATTTTTTACCTCAGAACGATAACATTGATGAAAACAAGGCAATATAGAGAAACCAAAGAAAGAGGCAAAAAGTGTTTTCAGTTTTTTTTTCGCACCAAAACAATGAAAAACAGGCAAAACGCATGAATAACACTATATGTTTAAAGAACTGAGAAAGATTAGTTTGTCCTGCCAGAGAAAAGGAGAGATATTAGTTTGACCTGTAAGAAATAAGTATTAATTAGACCTGTAAAAAAAATAATAATAATCTTACCTACACACACACACACACACACACACACACACACACACACACACACACACACACATGTCAGAGAGATGTAAAAATATATAGTTTCCCGCAAAGATGTATTGATACGTGGAACAGTTTAAATGAAGAAGTAGTGTCTGCAACGAGTGTGCTTACTTTTAAAGTAAGATTGGATAGGTGTAGATATGGAGACGGGACCACACAAGCATAAATCCCAGGCCCTATAAAACTAGAACTATGTAAATACAACTAGGTAAATACACACACACACACACAAGATGCTTATTTTAGGCAAAAGTCAAGATAGAAGAACCATCTCCTAAACTTTTCCATCTTCATTGCGAGGTTTGCATACTTCCATCCAGCTTGAACAGTACACTGCCTCTGTGCGGCTGTAGTCATCAGCAGCCAGTGTTTCTGCGGTCATCTCTTCAGAAAACGCACCAACACAGCCCAGACCAGTGAACGCACCTACCACGCAACCCTGGAACAACAAAAATTACCATATAAAACCACACACCCAAAAAATAAATAAAACTGAGGCTCCAGGATTGCCGCCACGGTGCGCTAACCAGGGCATTACTGGAGAAGACTAGATAATTAACATGTACCTGGAAGAGAATGGTTAGCCGTGCCGCCTATCGCCCTATGCCTAACACCGAATGCCTAGCAAACCGTAATTTGTACTTGACTTTATTCAGTCCCACTGTGTGACCTGTGATACGGGTACTCACATGTAAAGAGGAGAAGGAGGGAGTTAGTGTGGTGTGGTTATCAAAGCTACTATTTCATTATAAACGGAGATCAGTATAGGAGTCACGTGGTTCAGGTTAATGCTTAGTACTTTATTGCAGTGATAATGAGGCTTAAACAACAACCTCAACTTACCAAATCCAACGCGAGGGTGAATACAAAGCTGAACAAGCAGTTTTCTTGAGTTTTCAATTGAGTGGGATATTACTTCAAATTAGTTTATGGTAAGCATTGGAGTGGTGATTATTTGTGAATGATTGTGTGTGTTAGATTAGGTATAAGATTTTTCTTTTCCATTTCAGATTGCACATTTTTGTGTGATAGGGGTGCTAACCTGCAAGACACAATGAAGTGCATTCTTAGGTATGCTGTGACAAACTCCTTGGCTGTGCAATACAACTGCTGTGGCAAAGGAGAGAAACACAGTTTTTGCCATCTTGAAGAAGTTGCAGGATACCATTATCAGTAAGTATAGTAGTTCAATTTGTTTGAATCTATTTATCTATTCTATTCTCTTATGCCTCACTCTCTGCAGGAGTGTCCCATAACGGAGTGGCTACGGCAGAAGAGCCTCCACCTCCCTCTGTCCATACATTCTCTCCTTGCTTGTTCTAGCACTCCTTTCCCACTCAAGTAAAATGTTTGAGAGCTGTTTGTTTCATGTAACATAGCAGTGATATTTATATACTGTCTTTATAATATAAGTCTTGTATAGATGGTAGTGCACACCCAAACACATTCAAACACACCTCAATATACCCAAACATACCAAAACACATCTAAACACACTCAAAACACACCCAAACACACTCATAGACACCCAAACACACCTCAATATACCCAAACATACCAAAACACATCTAAACACACTCAAAACACACCCAAACTCACTTATACACACCCAAACACACCTCAATATAGCTAAACATACCAAAACACATCTAAACACACTCAAAACGCAACCAAACTCACTCATACACACCCAAACACAACTCAATATACCCAAACATACCAAAACACATGAAACACGCTCAAAACACCCAAACACACTCATACACACCCAAACACACTCAAAACACATCTGAATATACACAAACACACTCAAAACACACCCAAACAGACTCAAACACACCCAAATACACCTCAATATACCCAAACATACCAAACACACCCAAACACTCAAAACACACCCAAATACTCAAAACACACCCAAACAGACTTAAACACACCCAAACACACCTCAATATACCCAAACATACCAAAACACATGAAACACACTCAAACACACCTGAATATATTCAAACATACCAAAACACATCTAAATACACTCAAAACACATCCAAAACACACCCCAAATGCTCCCAAGAACCCTAAAACACACCAAACACTCAAAACACCTCAAAACACACCCAAACTGACACAAAACACACCCAAATGTATCCAAACACACTCACTCACACCTCTTCCTTATGTGTGAGTTTGTAATACACTTCCTTGATCTGGGAAAAGGTGGTGATAGCGGTGGACAAAACGGGTGTGGTGTTTTCAAAACCGTTTTAATCTCCGTCCTTGACTTCAAATAAATCGGCGTGTTGTTTTAACATAACATAACATAACATAAATAATAGGATAACAAAGGGCCACCAGGGCCCATCTAGGTTATCCTGTATCTGTCGCACAGCGACCTCGTCATCAGTACTTAAAGATACACTTACAAGTACACAATACATTATATACTAATTCTAAATATTTGGCCCATTAACAGGGGTAAGTTCTGCAGCGAAATCCTCTACAATTTGTGGTCCCCATACATGGGGATCATGTCTTGTTTAACTATAGTAAATTTCTTATAAAAACTATCATGCAGTGCTATACATAATCATAAATCTAATAAATTTAAGTGCTTATATAATCTGTTTTTAAACATTGTCAAACTAGTGCTATTTACAACCGTCTCTGGCAATGCATTCCAGAAGTCTACCACTCTATGACTAAAGAAATATTTTCTTATATCTAACCTGCAGCCTTGCTTTCTAATCTTCCTGCCATGATTTCTAGTCCTATTTCCCTCCTCTAAGGTAAAGAAAGATCTCACATCTATGTAGTTCGTATCTGAAAACATTTTAAATAACTCTATCATATCCTCTTATACATCTCCTCTCAAATGAAAACATGTTTAATTCCTTTAATCTATCTCTATACTCCAGGCGCTTTAATGCTGGTATCATCCTAGTTGCTCTTCTCTGAACTGCTTCTAACATGTTGATATCCTGCCTATAGTGGGGTGACCAGGCCTGTATGCAATACTCTAAATGGGGCCTAACATAGGAATTATATAAGCTACGCACCACTTCCTTACTTTTATAACTAACATTTTTATTTATAAAACCCAGGATCCTATTTGCCCTATTTCTTGCTTCTAAACATTGCTTTGAAAATTTCATAGTTCTGTCTATCACTACTCCTAAATCCTTTCCCTCCTCTACTGCCTCTAGCCAACATCCCTCCATCTCATAGCTAAAGTTTGTGTTGTCTTTACCTAAATGCATAACCTGACACCTTTTAGAATTAAACTCCATCTGCCACCTGTCTGCCCATGCTATCAGCCTGTCCAGGTCTCGTTGTATTCTGTAATTGTCCTTTTCACCCTGTACTGCACATGCTATCTTAGTATCATCTGCAAACTTTGATACTTTGCTACGAATTCCTATATCTAAATCGTTAATGTACACCAAGAAAAGAAGAGGTCCTAGCACTGATCCTTGGGGTACCCACTAACCACTTCCTTCCACTCAGACATTGCCCCATTTAATACTACTCTCTGTTTCCTATCAGAAAGCCATTCACTAATCCAATCAACTAACCTACCCCTATCCCATGTAGTCTCAATTTGTACACTAGCCTCCTATGCGGTACCTTATCAAATGCCTTGCTAAAATCTAGATATATAACATCTATGCTATTTCCATCATCTAACTCCTTGGTAATATATTCTAAGATATCGAGCAAATTTGTAAGACAGGACCTCCCTGATCTAAAGCCATGTTGGGTATCTCTAATTAATCTATTCTCATTTAAATGCTCCCAAATACTACCCTTAATGATTTTCTCTAGTATCTTACATACTATACTAGTTAAACTGATCGGTCTATAATTATTCGCATCATCCTTCCTACCTTTTTAAATATTGGAGTAACATTAGCTAACTTCCAGTCCTGAGGTATCTCAGCAAACCTAAGTGATCTTTCAAAGATTAACTTAAGTGCTTCAGAAATACTGTCTACACCCTCCCTAAGTACTCTGGCATGTAGCTCATCAGGACCACTGGCTTTCCTATCGTCTAGTTCAAGAATAAATTTCCTAATAATTCCCGGTTTTATATCAATATTTTCTAAAGCTCTTAAACTACTCGTCGCACTGTTTGTAACAGGATTTCCTATTCTTTCCTAGTAAATACTGAAGAAAATTGTTCATTCAATAATTCTACTATGTCTTCATTTTGATCCACTACTACACCATCTTTTCTGAGTGGTCCAATCCTATCCTTATTTCTTTTATCACTGACCTTGTAATAACTATATAATTTTTTGGGATCTTTACTCCCAGCTCTAGCTAGTTTTATCTCTGCCTGCCTTTTACTTTTTTTTATAACCTTACTCAAATCATCCCTGACCTGTCTGTACCTATTCAAATCTACATCTTCCCCACTTTTCTGCAACTCTCTGTATGCCCTCTTCTTCTCTCTGATCTGGCTACCTATCTCGTGAGTCCACCATAATGGCTTCCTGTTTCTCTGTCTTATATCTTTGTAAGGGATACACTGCATCACTATAGCCTTTACTACAATCTTAAAATATCCCACATCTCCTGTGCAGTTTTATTTCCAAAACTATCTTCCCAGTTTACTTCTCCTAATAACTGACGTAACCTACCATAATTGCCTTTCTGATAGTTTGGGACTCTAGTCTTATTCACTATATTATCCCTACTGGAATTAATGATAAATCTAATTATATGATGGTCACTGTTTGCTAAAGTCTCTCCTACCTCAACTTCCTTTAAACAATGCTCAATATTTGTTAGTACTATGTCTAAAACCTTCCTCCCCCTAGTAGGTTTATCTACCATCTGCACTAAATAGTTATCCTGAAAACTTTCCATAAACTTATTTTCACTAGCATCTCCTACCATCCTCTCCCAGTTTACTGACTTAAGATTAAAATCCCTAAGATAATTGTCTGACTAGTACACCCCTATTTATCTCATCTACCATAAGGTTGTCTACATCTGCTGACTGGTTAGGTGGCCTATAAAAGCTCCTACTCTAATAACCTTACTTTTGTTTACTCTAACATCCAGCCATAAGGATTCTACTCTGTTATCTACCTTAATACCATTAACCTGACTGGAAATGAAGGATTTTTTTACATAAATAACTACTCCTCCGCCTATCCTACCAATTCTCTGGTGTAAATACATAATGTATCCATCTACTTCATATTCTTTCCTATTTTCCTAAACTTTTCCTCATTTACCCATGCCTCTGTGACACATACAACATCTAGGCCCTCCTCAACTATATAACTAGATAACTCGTCCTTCTTGTTCCTAAGACTCCTGGCACTTACATAAAAACATTTAAGTCCTGCTACCTTCCTAGATGCTGTCTCCTTATTTGGAATCCTAATCTTATTCTCTCCTATTTGCACCTGGAAATCTTTCCTAATCTTTTCACTATCTCTGTTTATCCTATCTAATTTATGTCTAGCATCTTTCTTCTGGAATGCATTTGCTACCTCACCCCCTACACTCCATCCCAGCTATTCCCCCCAGACATCCACTCAGCACATCCACACCCTTCCTACTCAGATGCACACCATCCCTAGCATACAAATCCTTCGCCCATAGAACCTATCCCATACATCCACAAAGCTGACACCCACATCCTTACACATCCCTTTTACCCGACCATTCACACCAATGGCTCTAGACAACCATTCCTGCTAACATACACACGAGGCAAGATTCCTGACACTACACACCTCCTACCACTCTCCCTTATCTTAACAATGTAAAATGAAATTAATATACAAAATTTTCAATCGAGTTTTTTTTTTTTTTTCATAAAACATTTTAAAGCACATACATAAGACGTTTGAAGAAATATAGTCTTTGCGTGAATTTCTGAGTTTTGGTGCATAAAATGCAGGAAAAACACCTTAATAACCAATTTTTGACATATTTCAGTTCCTTAAACAAATAATGTGTAATCATGCATTTTTCTGCATCTTTGTGTTTTGATGCAAAAAAAGCTGAAAACTATTAAAATAACTCGTCTTGGTTACTTTACTTGCATTTCTCTATATTGGCTTGTTTTCGCACCAAAACACAAAAATGCAGACAAAACGCATGATTACACACTATTTGTTTAAGGAAGTGAAATATGTCAAAAATGGGTTATTATATTGTTTTCCAGCATTTTATGCACTAAAACTCAGAAATGCAGGCAAAACACTATATTTATTGAAACTTCTTATTTATGTGTTTTCAAGGTGTTTTATGAAAAAAGACTATCTCGATTGAAAATTTTTTCAAATCATTTTACATTTTTATGCTTCAAAATGATAGAATTGATGAAAACAAGCCAATATAGAGAAACCAAAGTAAAAGTAACAATAACGTGTTATTTTAGTAGTTTCAGCATTTTTTGCACTAAAACACAGAAATGCAGGCAAAACGCATGAAAATACTATTTGTTTAGGGAACTGAATTATGTCAACAATGGGTTATTTTGGTGTTTTCCAGCATTTTATGCACCAAAACTCAGAAATGCTGGCAAAACACTATATTTGTTAAAATGTTTTTTTTAAGTCTTATTTTATTTTTTACTTTTTAAGGTTGATTATGAAACCAAAGAAAGAGGAACAAAAAGTGTTAAAAAAAAAACACCTTAAAACACATATCAAAATAAGATGTTTTAACAAATATAGTGCTTGCCTGCATTTCTGAGTTTTTGGTTTATAAAATGCTGAATACATGCCAATATAACCCATTTTGACATATTTCATTCCTTAAACAAATATTGTGTAATCATTTGTTTTGCCTGCATTTCTGTGTTTTGGTGCAAAAAAGCTGAAAAATAACAAAATAATACGTTTTCTTACTTTTACTTTGTTTCTCTATATTGGCTTGTTTCATCAATTTTATCATTTTGAAACATAACAATGTAAATGAATTAATATAAAAAATTTTCAATCGATTTTTTTTTTTTTCATAAAACATCTTAAAACACATAAATAAGACGTTTAAAGAAATATAGTCTTTGCGTGCATTTCTGAGTTTTGATGCATAAAATGCAGGAAAAACTTTATAACCCATTTTGACATATTTCTGTTCCTTAAACAAATAATGTGTAATCATGCGTTTTGTCTGCATTTTTGTGTTTTGGTGCAAAAAGATGAAAACTATTAAAATAACACGTCTTGGTTACTTTACTTGCATTTTCTATATTGGCTTGTTTTTGCAAGAAAACAAAAAAAGCAGGCAAAACGCTTGATTATACACTATTTGTTTAAGGAAGTGAAATATCTCAAAAATGGGTTATCATGGTGTTTTCCAGCATTTTATGCACCAAAACTCAGAAATGCAGGCAAAACACTATATTTATTGAAACGTCTTATTTATGTGTTTTCAAGGTGTTTTATGATTATCTTAATTGAAAATTTTTATACATTTTACATTTTATGCTTCAAAATGATAGAATTGATGAAAACAAGCCAATATAGAGAAACCAAAGTAAAAGTAACAATAACGTGTTATTTTAGTAGTTTCAGCATTTTTTGCACTAAAACACAGAAATGCAGGCAAAACGCATGATAAAACACTATTTGTTTAAGGAACTGAATATGTCAACAATGGGTTAATTTGGTGTTTTCCAGCATTTTATGCACCAAAAATCAGAAATGCTGGGAAAACACTATATTTGTTAAAAGTCTTATTTATGTGTTTTCAGGTGTTTTTCAAAAAAAATAATTTTTCATAAAACACCTTAAAACTCATAAATAAGACGTTTCAAGAAATATAGTGTTTTGCCTGCATTTTTGAGTTTTGGTTTATAAAATGCTGAAAACACCAATATAACCCATTTTGACATATATCAGTTCCTTAAACAAATATTGTGTAATAATTTGTTTTTCCTGCATTTCTGTGTTTTGGTGCAAAAAAAGCTGAAAAACTAAAAATAATAAGTTTTTCATACTTTTACTTTCAGAAATTTCTCTATTGGCTTGTTTTCATCAATTTTATCGTTTTGAAACATAACAATGTAAACACAATTTAATATACAAAATTTTCAAGTTTTTTTTTTTTTCATAAAACATGTTTTTGTTACTTTATTTAATTTCTCTATATTGGCTTGTTTTTGCACCAAAACACACAAAATGCAGGCAAAACGCATGATTACACACTATTTGTTTAAAGGAACTGAAATATATGAAAATGGGTTATTATGGTGTTTTCCAGCATTTTATGCACCAAAACTCAGAAATGCAGGCAAAACACTATATTTATTGAAACTTCTTATTTATGTGTTTTCAAGGTGTTTTATGAAAAAAGATTATCTCAATTGAAAATTTTTTATATTTGTCATTTTACATTTTATGCTTCAAAATGATAGAATTGATGAAAACAAGCCAATATAGAGAAACCAAAGTAAAAGTAACAATAACGTGTTATTTTAGTAGTTTCAGCATTTTTTGCACTAAAACACAGAAATGCAGGCAAAACGCATGATAAAATATTATTTGTTTAAGGAACTGAATTATGTCAACAATGGGTTATTTGGTGTTTTCCAGCATTTTATGCACCAAAACTCAGAAATGCAGGCAAAAACTAACAATGTAAAACATAACAATGTAAAATGAAATTAGTATACAAAATTTTCAATTGAGTTTTTTTTTTCATAAAACATTTTAAAAGCACATAAGACGTTTGAAGAAATATAGTCTTTGCGTGCATTTCTGAGTTTTGGTGCATAAAATGCAGGAAAAAACCTTAATAACCCATTTTGACATATATCAGTTCCTTAAACAAATAATGTGTAATCATGCATTTTCTCTGCATTTTGTGTTTTGTTGCAAAAAAGCTGAAAGCTATTAAAATAACTCGTCTTGGTTACTTTTACTTGCATTTCTTTATATTGGCTTGTTTTTGCAAGAAAACAAAAAAAGCAGGCAAAACGCTTGATTATACACTATTTGTTTAAGGAAGTGAAATATCTCAAAAATGGGTTATCATGGTGTTTTCCAGCATTTTATGCACTAAAACTCAGAAATGCAGGCAAAACACTATATTTATTGACATTTCTTGTTGATGTGTTTTCAAGGTGTTTTATGAAAAAAGACTATCTCCATTGAAATTTTTTTATATTCAAGTCATTTTACATTTTTATGCTTCAAAACGAGAGAATTGATGAAAACAACCCAATATAGAGAAACCAAAGTAAACGTAACAATAACGAGTTATTTTAGTAGTTTCAGCATTTTTTGCACTAAAACACAGAAATGCAGGCGAAATGCATGATAAAACACTATTTGTTTAGGGAACTGAATTATGTCAACAATGGGTTATTTTAGTGTTTTCCAGCATTTTATGCAGCAAAACTCAGAAATGCTGGCAAAACACTATATTTGTTAAAAAGTCTTATTTATGTGTTTTTAAGGTGTTTTATGAAAAAAAAAAAAAAAAAAGTTTTTTCATAAAACACCTTAAAACACATATGAATAAGATGTTTTAACAAATATAGTGTCTTGCCTGCATTTCTGAGTTTTTGGTTTATAAAATGCTGAAAACACCAATATAACCCATTTTGACATATTTCATTCCTTAAACAAATATTGTGTAATCATTCGTTTTGCCTGCATTTCTGTGTTTTGGTGCAAAAAGCTGAAAAATAACAAAATAATACTTTTTCTTACTTTTACTTTGTTTCTCTATATTGGCTTGTTTCATCAATTTTATCATTTTGAGACATAACAATGTAAAATGAATTCAGTAAAAAAATTCAATCGAGGTAGTTTTTTTTTTTCATAAAACATCTTAAAACACATAAAAAGACGTTTAAAGAAATATAATCTTTGCGTGCATTCTGAGTTTTGATGCATAAAATGCTCAAAAATATTTATAACCCATTTTGACATATTTCAGTTCCTTAAACAAATAATGTGTAATCATGCGTTTTGTCTGCATTTTGTGTTTTGTGCAAAAAAGATGAAAACTAGTATAATAACACGTGTTTCTTACTTTTTCAATTTCTATTTTGGCTTGTTTTTGCAAGAAAACACAAAATGCAGGCAAAATGCATGATTACACATTATTTGTTTAAGGAACTGAAATATGTCAAAATGGGTTATTATATTGTTTTCCAGCATTTTATGCACAAAACTCAGAAATGCAGGCAAAACACTATATTTATTGAAACGTCTTATTTATGTGTTTTCAAGGTGTTTTATGAAAAAAAAGATTTTTATATTTTACATTTTATGCTCAAAATGATAGAATTGATGAAAACAAGCCAATATAAAGAAACCAAAGTAAGAGTAACAACAAATTATTTTAGTAGTTTCAGCATTTTTGCACTAAAACACAGAAATGCAGGCAAAACGCATAACAAAACACTATTTGTTTAAGGAACTGAATTATGTCAACAATGGGTTATTTTGGTGTTTTCCAGCATTTTATGCACCAAAACTCAGAAATGCAGGCAAAACACTATATTTGTTAAAAGTCTTATTTATGTGTTTTCAGGTGTTTTATGATAAAAAATAATAGATTTTTCATAAAACACCTTAAAAACACATAAATAAGACATTTTAAGAAATATAGTGTTTTGCCTGCATTTTGAGTTTTGGTTTATAAAATGCTGAATACACCAATATAACCCATTTTGACATATATCAGTTCCTTAAACAACTATTGTGTAATAATTTGTTTTTCCTGCATTTCTGTGTTTTGGTGAAAAAAAAAAAAAGCTGAAAAACTAAAATAATAAGTTTTTCATACTTTTACTTTCATTTCTCTCTATTGGCTTGTTTTCATCAATTTTATCGTTTTGAAACATAACAATGTAAACACGAATTTAATATACAAAATTTTCAAGTTTTTTTTTTTTTTTCATAAAACATGTTTTTGTTACTTTAATTTAATTTCTCTATATTGGCTTGTTTTCACACCAAAACACAAAAATGCAGGCAAAACGCATGATTACACACTATTTGTTTAAAGGAACTGAAATATATGAAAAATGGGTTATTATGGTGTTTTCCAGCATTTTATGCACCAAAACTCAGAAATGCAGGCAAAACACTATATTTATTGAAACTTCTTATTTATGTGTTTTCAAGGTGTTTTATGAAAAAAGATTATCTCAATTGAAAATTTTTTATATTTGTCATTTTACATTTTTATGCTTCAAAATGATAGAATTGATGAAAACAAGCCAATATAGAGAAACCAAAGTAAAAGTAACAATAACGTGTTATTTTAGTAGTTTCAGCATTTTTTGCACTAAAACACAGAAATGCAGGCAAAACGCATGAAAATACTATTTGTTTAAGGAACTGAATTATGTCAACAATGGGTTATTTGGTGTTTTCCAGCATTTTATGCACCAAAACTCAGAAATGCTGGCAAAACACTATATTTGTTAAGTCTTTTTTTTAAGTCTTGTTTTTATTTGTTTTTAGGAAAAAAAAAAAAAAAAAACCTTAAAACACATATGAATAAGATGTTTTAACAAATATAGTGTTTGCCTGCATTTCTGAGTTTTGGTTTATAAAATGCTGAAACACCAATATAACCCATTTTGACATATTCATTCCTTAAACAAATATTGTGTAATCATTCGTTTTGCCTGCATTTTGTGTTTTGGTGCAAAAAAGCTGAAAAATAACAAAATAATACTTTTTCTTACTTTTACTTTGTTTCTCTATATTGGCTTGTTTCATCAATTTTATCATTTTGAGACATAACAATGTAAAATGAATTCAGTAAAAAATTCAATCGAGGTTTTTTTTTTTTCATAAAACATCTTAAAAACACATAAATAAGACGTTTAAAGAAATATAATCTTTTGCGTGCATTCCTGAGTTTTGATGCATAAAATGCTCAAAAATACCTTTATAACCCATTTTGACATATTTCAGTTCCTTAAACAAATAATGTGTAATCATGCGTTTTGTCTGCATTTCTGTGTTTTCGTGCAAAAAAAGATGAAAACTAGTATAATAACACGTGTTTCTTACTTTTTTTCAATTCTCTATTTTGGCTTGTTTTGCAAGCAAAACACACAAAATGCAGGCAAAATGCATGATTACACATTATTTGTTTAAGGAACTGAAATATGTCAAAATGGGTTATTATATTGTTTTCCAGCATTTTATGCACAAAAACTCAGAAATGCAGGCAAAACACTATATTTATTGAAACGTCTTATTTATGTGTTTTCAAGGTGTTTTATGAAAAAAAAGACATTTTACATTTTATGCTACAAAATGATAGAATTGATGAAAAAAAGCCAATATAAAGAAACCAAAGTAAAAGTAACAACAAATTATTTTAGTAGTTTCAGCATTTTTGCACTAAAACACAGAAATGCAGGCAAAACGCATAACAAAACACTATTTGTTTAGGAACTGAATTATGTCAACAATGGGTTATTTTGGTGTTTTCCAGCATTTTATGCACCAAAACTCAGAAATGCAGGCAAAACACTATATTTGTTAAAAGTCTTATTTATGTGTTTTCAGGTGTTTTATGAAAAAAAAATAGATTTTCATAAAACACCTTAAAACACATAAATAAGACATTTTAAGAAATATAGTGTTTTGCCTGCATTTTTGAGTTTTGGTTTATAAAATGCTGAATACACCAATATAATATTTTGACATATATCAGTTCCTTAAACAACTATTGTGTAATAATTTGTTTTCCTGCATTTCTGTGTTTTGTTTTGCAAAAAAAAAAAGCTGAAAACTACTAAAATAATAAGTTTTTCATACTTTTACTTTCATTTTCTCTATTGGCTTGTTTTCATCAATTTTATCGTTTTGAAACATAACAATGTAAACACAATTTAATATACAAAATTTTCAAGTTTTTTTTTTTTCATAAAACATGTTTTGTTACTTTAATTTAATTTTCTATATTGGCTTGTTTTCACACCAAAACACAAAATGCAGGCAAAACGCATGATTACACACTATTTGTTTAAAGGAACTGAAATATATGAAAAATGGGTTATTATGGTGTTTTCCAGCATTTTATGCACCAAAACTCAGAAATGCAGGCAAAACACTATATTTATTGAAACTTCTTATTTATGTGTTTTCAAGGTGTTTTATGAAAAAAGATTATCTCAATTGAAAATTTTTTATATTTGTCATTTTACATTTTTATGCTTCAAAATGATAGAATTGATGAAAACAAGCCAATATAGAGAAACCAAAGTAAAAGTAACAAAAACGTCTTATTTTAGTAGTTTCAGCATATTTTGTACTAAAACACAGAAATGCAGGCAAAAGGCATGATAAAATAATACTATTTGTTTAAGGAACATAATTATGTCAACAATGGGTTATTTGGTGTTTTCCAGCATTTTATGCACCAAAACTCAGAAAAGCATGCAAAAGACTAACAATGTAAAACATAACAATGTAAAATGAAATTAGTATACAAAATTTTCAATTGAGTTTTTTTTTTCATAAAACATTTTAAAAAGCACATAAGACGTTTGAAGAAATAGTCTTTTGCGTGCATTTCTGAGTTTTGGTGCATAAAATGCAGGAAAAACACCTTAATAACCCATTTTGACATGACATATATCAGTTCCTTAAACAAATAATGTGTAATCATGCATTTTTCTGCATTTTGTGTTTTGTTGCAAAAAAGCTGAAAGCTATTAAAATAACTCGTCTTGGTTACTTTACTTGCATTTCTCTATATTGGCTTGTTTTGCACCAAAACACAAAAATGCAGACAAAATGCATGATTACACATTATTTGTTTAAGGAACAGAAATATATCAAAAATGGGTTATTATAGTGTTTTCCACCATTTTATGCACCAAAACTCAGAAATGCAGGCAAAACACTATATTTCTTGAAACGTCTTATTTATGAGTTTTCAAGGTGTTTTATGAAAAAAGACTATCTCCATTGAAATTTTTTTATATTCAAATCATTTTACATTTTTATGCTTCAAAATGATAGAATTGATGAAAACAAACCAATATAGAGAAACCAAAGTAAAAGTAACAATAACGTGTTATTTTAGTAGTTTCAGCATTTTTTGCACTAAAACACAGAAATGCAGGCAAAACGCATGAAAATACTATTTGTTTAAGGAACTGAATTATGTCAACAATGGGTTATTTTAGTGTTTTCCAGCATTTTATGCAGCAAAACTCAGAAATGCTGGCAAAACACTATATTTGTTTTTTTTTTAAGTCTTATTTATTTGTTTTAAGGGTTTTATAAAAAAAAAAAAAAAAACACCTTAAAACACATATGAATAAGATGTTTTAACAAATATAGTGTCTTGCCTGCATTTCTGAGTTTTTGGTTTATAAAATGCTGAATACACCAATATAACCCATTTTGACATATTCATTCCTTAAACAAATATTGTGTAATCATTCGTTTTGCCTGCATTTCTGTGTTTTGGTGCAAAAAAGCTGAAAAATAACAAAATAATACTTTTTCTTACTTTTACTTTGTTTCTCTATATTGGCTTGTTTCATCAATTTTATCATTTTGAGACATAACAATGTAAAATGAATTCAGTAAAAAATTCAATCGAGGTATTTTTTTTTTTTTTTTCATAAAACATCTTAAAACACATAAATAAGACGTTTAAAGAAATATAATCTTTGCGTGCATTCTGAGTTTTGATGCATAAAATGCTCAAAAATATTTATAACCCATTTTGACATATTTCAGTTCCTTAAACAAATAATGTGTAATCATGCGTTTTGTCTGCATTTCTGTGTTTTGTGCAAAAAGATGAAAACTAGTATAATAACACGTGTTTCTTACTTTTTCAATTTCTATTTTGGCTTGTTTTTGCAAAAAAACACAAAAATGCAGGCAAAATGCATGATTACACATTATTTGTTTAAGGAACTGAAATATGTCAAAATGGGTTATTATATTGTTTTCCAGCATTTTATGCACAAAACTCAGAAATGCAGGCAAAACACTATATTTATTGAAACGTCTTATTTATGTGTTTTCAAGGTGTTTTATGAAAAAGACATTTTACATTTTATGCTCAAAATGATAGAATTGATGAAAAAAAGCCAATATAAAGAAACCAAAGTAAAAGTAACAACAAATTATTTTAGTAGTTTCAGCATTTTTGCACTAAAACACAGAAATGCAGGCAAAACGCATAACAAAACACTATTTGTTTAAGGAACTGAATTATGTCAACAATGGGTTATTTTGGTGTTTTCCAGCATTTTATGCACCAAAACTCAGAAATGCAGGCAAAACACTATATTTGTTAAAAAGTCTTATTTATGTGTTTTCAGGTGTTTTATGATAAAAAATAATAGATTTTTCATAAAACACCTTAAAAACACATAAATAAGACATTTTAAGAAATATAGTGTTTTGCCTGCATTTTTGAGTTTTGGTTTATAAAATGCTGAATACACCAATATAACCCATTTTGACATATATCAGTTCCTTAAACAACTATTGTGTAATAATTTGTTTTTCCTGCATTTCTGTGTTTTGGTGCAAAAAAAAGCTGAAAACTACTAAAATAATAAGTTTTTCATACTTTTACTTTCATTTCTCTCTATTGGCTTGTTTTCATCAATTTTATCGTTTTGAAACATAACAATGTAAACACGAATTTAATATACAAAATTTTCAAGTTTTTTTTTTTTTTTTCATAAAACATGTTTTTGTTACTTTAATTTAATTTCTCTATATTGGCTTGTTTTCACACCAAAACACAAAAATGCAGGCAAAACGCATGATTACACACTATTTCTTAAAGGAACTGAAATATATGAAAAATGGGTTATTATGGTGTTTTCCAGCATTTTATGCACCAAAACTCAGAAATGCAGGCAAAACACTATATTTATTGAAACTTCTTATTTATGTGTTTTCAAGGTGTTTTATGAAAAAAGATTATCTCAATTGAAAATTTTTTATATTTGTCATTTTACATTTTTATGCTTCAAAATGATAGAATTGATGAAAACAAGCCAATATAGAGAAACCAAAGTAAAAGTAACAATAACGTGTTATTTTAGTAGTTTCAGCATTTTTTGCACTAAAACACAGAAATGCAGGCAAAACGCATGATAAAATATTATTTGTTTAAGGAACTGAATTATGTCAACAATGGGTTATTTGGTGTTTTCCAGCATTTTATGCACCAAAACTCAGAAAAGCAGGCAAAACACTAACAATGTAAAACATAACAATGTAAAATGAAATTAGTATACAAAATTTTCAATTGTTTTTTTTTTTTTCATAAAACATTTTAAAAGCACATAAGACGTTTGAAGAAATATAGTCTTTGCGTGCATTTCTGAGTTTTGGTGCATAAAATGCAGGAAAACACCTTAATAACCCATTTTGACATATATCAGTTCCTTAAACAAATAATGTGTAATCATGCATTTTTCTGCATTTTGTGTTTTGTTGCAAAAAAGCTGAAAGCTATTAAAATAACTCGTCTTGGTTACTTTACTTGCATTTCTCTATATTGGCTTGTTTTGCACCAAAACACAAAAATGCAGGCAAAATGCATGATTACACACTATTTGTTTAAGGAACTGAAATATGTCAAAAATGGGTTTTATATTGTTTTCAGCATTTTATGCACTAAAACTCAGAAATGCAGGCAAAACACTATATTTATTGAAACTTCTTATTTATGTGTTTTCAAGGTGTTTTATGAAAAAAGACTATCTCCATTGAAATTTTTTTATATTCAAATCATTTTACATTTTTATGCTTCAAAATGATAGAATTGATGAAAACAAACCAATATAGAGAAACCAAAGTAAAAGTAACAATAACGTGTTATTTTAGTAGTTTCAGCATTTTTTGCACTAAAACACAGAAATGCAGGCAAAACGCATGAAAATACTATTTGTTTAAGGAACTGAATTATGTCAACAATGGGTTATTTGGTGTTTTCCAGCATTTTATGCACCAAAACTCAGAAATGCTGGCAAAACACTATATTTGTTAAGTCTTATTTAGTCTTATTTATTTTTTTAAGGTTTTATGCACCAAAACAAAAAAAAAAAAAAAAACACCTTAAAACACATATGAATAAGATGTTTTAACAAATATAGTGTCTTGCCTGCATTTCTGAGTTTTGGTTTATAAAATGCTGAAAACACCAATATAACCCATTTTGACATATTCATTCCTTAAACAAATATTGTGTAATCATTCGTTTTTGCCTGCATTTCTGTGTTTTGGTGCAAAAAAAGCTGAAAAATAACAAAATAATACTTTTTCTTACTTTTACTTTGTTTCTCTATATTGGCTTGTTTCATCAATTTTATCATTTTGAGACATAACAATGTAAAATGAATTCAGTAAAAAAAATTCCCAATCGAGGTAGTTTTTTTTTTTTTCATAAAACATCTTAAAAACACATAAATAAGACGTTTAAAGAAATATAATCTTTTGCGTGCATTCCTGAGTTTTGATGCATAAAATGCTCAAAAATACCTTTATAACCCATTTTTGACATATTTCAGTTCCTTAAACAAATAATGTGTAATCATGCGTTTTGCCTGCATTTTTTGTGTTTTGGTGCAAAAAAGATGAAAACTAGTAAATAACACGTGTTGGTTACTTTACTTCTTTCAATTTCTATATTGGCTTGTTTTTGCAGAAAAACACAAAAATGCAGGCAAAATGCATGATTACACATTATTTGTTTAAGGAACTGAAATATGTCAAAATGGGTTATTATATTGTTTTCCAGCATTTTATGCACAAAACTCAGAAATGCAGGCAAAACACTATATTTATTGAAACGTCTTATTTATGTGTTTTCAAGGTGTTTTATGAAAAAGAAAAGACATTTTACATTTTATGCTTCAAAATGATAGAATTGATGAAAACAAGCCAATATAGAGAAACCAAAGTAAAAGTAACAACAAATTATTTTAGTAGTTTCAGCATTTTTGCACTAAAACACAGAAATGCAGGCAAAACGCATAACAAAACACTATTTGTTTAAGGAACTGAATTATGTCAACAATGGGTTATTTTGGTGTTTTCCAGCATTTTATGCACCAAAACTCAGAAATGCAGGCAAAACACTATATTTGTTAAAAGTCTTATTTATGTGTTTTCAGGTGTTTTATGAAAAAATAATAATTTTTCATAAAACACCTTAAAAACACATAAATAAGACATTTTAAGAAATATAGTGTTTTGCCTGCATTTTTGAGTTTTGGTTTATAAAATGCTGGAATACACCAATATAACCTATTTTTGACATATATCAGTTCCTTAAACAACTATTGTGTAATAATTTGTTTTTCCTGCATTTCTGTGTTTTGGTGCAAAAAAAAGCTGAAAACTACTAAAATAATAAGTTTTTCATACTTTTACTTTCATTTCTCTCTATTGGCTTGTTTTCATCAATTTTATCGTTTTGAAACATAACAATGTAAACACGAATTTAATATACAAAATTTTCAAGTTTTTTTTTTTTTTTCATAAAACATGTTTTTGTTACTTTAATTTAATTTCTCTATATTGGCTTGTTTTCACAAAACACACAAAATGCAGGCAAAACGCATGATTACACACTATTTCTTAAAGGAACTGAAATATATGAAAAATGGGTTATTATGGTGTTTTCCAGCATTTTATGCACCAAAACTCAGAAATGCAGGCAAAACACTATATTTATTGAAACTTCTTATTTATGTGTTTTCAAGGTGTTTTATGAAAAAAGATTATCTCAATTGAAAATTTTTTATATTTGTCATTTTACATTTTTATGCTTCAAAATGATAGAATTGATGAAAACAAGCCAATATAGAGAAACCAAAGTAAAAGTAACAATAACGTGTTATTTTAGTAGTTTCAGCATTTTTTGCACTAAA
Source organism: Portunus trituberculatus (assembly GCF_017591435.1). Lineage (NCBI taxonomy): Eukaryota > Metazoa > Arthropoda > Malacostraca > Decapoda > Portunidae > Portunus > Portunus trituberculatus. Next base: position 22,131,669 of record NC_059302.1, on the reverse strand, counting down.
ACACAGAAATGCAAGCAAACCGCATGATAAAATATTATTTGTTTAAGGAACTGAATTATGTCAACAATGGGTTATTTGGTGTTTTCCAGCATTTTATGCACCAAAACTCAGAAAAGCAGGCAAAAGACTAACAATGTAAAACATAACAATGTAAAATGAAATTAGTATACAAAATTTTCAATTGAATATACAAAATTTTTTTTTTTTTTTCATAAAACATTTTAAAAGCACATAAGACGTTTGAAGAAATATAGTCTTTTGCGTGCATTTCTGAGTTTTGGTGCATAAAATGCAGGAAAAACACCTTAATAACCCATTTTTGACATATATCAGTTCCTTAGACAAATAATGTGTAATCATGCATTTTTCTGCATCTTTGTGTTTTGTTGCAAAAAAGCTGAAAGCTATTAAAATAACTCGTCTTGGTTACTTTACTTGCATTTCTCTATATTGGGTTGTTTTCGCACCAAAACACAAAAATGCAGACAAAATGCATGATTACACACTATTTGTTTAAGGAAATAAATATGTGAAAAATGGGTTATTATATTGTTTTCAGCATTTTATGCACTAAAACTCAAAAATGCAGGCAAAACACTATATTTATTGAAACTTCTTATTTATGTGTTTTCAAGGTGTTTTATGAAAAAAGACTATCTCCATTGAAATTTTTTTATATTCAAATCATTTTACATTTTTATGCTTCAAAATGATAGAATTGATGAAAACAAACCAATATAGAGAAACCAAAGTAAAAGTAACAATAACGTGTTATTTTAGTAGTTTCAGCATTTTTTGCACTAAAACACAGAAATGCAGGCAAAACGCTTGAGAAAATACTATTTGTTTAAGGAACTGCTTTATGTCAACAATGGGTTATTTTGGTGTTTTCCAGCATTTTATGCACCAAAATCAGAAATGCTGGCAAAACACTATATTTGTCTTTTTTTTTTAAGTCTTATTTATTTGTTTTTAAGGTCTTAAAAAAAAAAAAAAAAACACCTTAAAACACATATGAATAAGATGTTTTAACAAATATAGTGTCTTGCCTGCATTTCTGAGTTTTGGTTTATAAAATGCTGAATACACCAATATAACCCATTTTGACATATTCTATTCCTTAAACAAATATTGTGTAATCATTCGTTTTGCCTGCATTTCTGTGTTTTGGTGCAAAAAAGCTGAAAAATAACAAAATAATACTTTTTCTTACTTTTACTTTCGTTTCTCTATATTGGCTTGATTTCATCAATTTTATCATTTTGAGACATAACAATGTAAAATGAATTCAGTAAAAAAAATTCAATCGTAGTTTTTTTTTTTTCATAAAACATCTTAAAACACATAAATAAGACGTTTAAAGAAATATAATCTTTGCGTGCATTTCTGAGTTTTGATGCATAAAATGCTCAAAATACCTTTATAACCCATTTTGACATATTTCAGTTCCTTAAACAAATAATGTGTAATCATGCGTTTTGTCTGCATTTCTGTGTTTTCGTGCAAAAAAAGATGAAAACTAGTATAATAACACGTGTTTCTTACCTTTTCTCAATTCTCTATTTTGGCTTGTTTTTGCAAGAAAAACACAAAATGCAGACAAAATGCATGATTACACATTATTTATTTAAGGAAGTGAAATATGTCAAAAATGGGTTATTATATTGTTTTCCAGCATTTTATGCACAAAAACTCAGAAATGCAGGCAAAACACTATATTTATTGAAACGTCTTATTTATGTGTTTTCAAGGTGTTTTATGAAAAAAGACATTTTACATTTTTATGCTACAAAATGATAGAATTGATGAAAAGAAGCCAATATAAAGAAACCAAAGTAAGAGTAACAACAAATTATTTTATTAGTTTCAGCATTTTTTGCACTAAAAGACAGAAATGCAGGCAAAACGCATAACAAAACACTATTTGTTTAGGGTATTGAATTATGTCAACAATGGGTTATTTTGGTGTTTTCCAACATTTTATGCACCAAAACTCAGAAATGCAGGAAAACACTATATTTGTTAAAAAGTCTTATCTATGTGTTTTCAGGTGTTTTATGATAAAAAATAATAGATTTTTCATAAAACACCTTAAAAACACATAAATAAGACATTTTAAGAAATATAGTGTTTTGCCTGCATTTTGAGTTTTGGTTTATAAAATGCTGAATACACCAATATAACCTATTTTGACATATATCAGTTCCTTAAACAACTATTGTGTAATAATTTGTTTTTCCTGCATTTCTGTGTTTTGGTGCAAAAAAAAGCTGAAAACTACTAAAATAATAAGTTTTTCATACTTTTACTTTCATTTCTCTCTATTGGCTTGTTTTCATCAATTTTATCGTTTTGAAACATAACAATGTAAACACGAATTTAATATACAAAATTTTCAAGTTTTTTTTTTTTCATAAAACATGTTTTTGTTACTTTAATTTAATTTCTCTATATTGGCTTGTTTTCGCACCAAAACACAAAAATGCAGGCAAAACGCATGATTAGACACCATTTGTTTAAGAAAGTGAAATATGTCAAAATGGGTTATTTAGGTGTTTTCCAGCATTTTATGCACTAAAACTCAGAAATGCAGGCAAAACACTATATTTGTTGAAACGTCTTATTTATGTGTTTTCAATGTGTTTTATGAAAAAAGACTATCTCCATTCAAAATTTTTTATATTCGTCATTTTACAATTTTTTACCTCAGAACGATAACATTGATGAAAACAAGGCAATATAGAGAAACCAAAGAAAGAGGCAAAAAGTGTTTTCAGTTTTTTTTTCGCACCAAAACAATGAAAAACAGGCAAAACGCATGAATAACACTATATGTTTAAAGAACTGAGAAAGATTAGTTTGTCCTGCCAGAGAAAAGGAGAGATATTAGTTTGACCTGTAAGAAATAAGTATTAATTAGACCTGTAAAAAATAATAATAATCTTACACACACACACACACACACACACACACACACACACACACACACACACACACACATGTCAGAGAGATGTAAAAATATATAGTTTCCCGCAAAGATGTATTGATACGTGGAACAGTTTAAATGAAGAAGTAGTGTCTGCAACGAGTGTGCATACTTTTAAAGTAAGATTGGATAGGTGTAGATATGGAGACGGGACCACACAAGCATAAATCCCAGGCCCTATAAAACTAGAACTATGTAAATACAACTAGGTAAATACACACACACACACACACAAGATGCTTATTTTAGGCAAAAGTCAAGATAGAAGAACCATCTCTAAACTTTTCCATCTTCATTGCGAGGTTTGCATACTTCCATCCAGCTTGAACAGTACACTGCCTCTGTGCGGCTGTAGTCATCAGCAGCCAGTGTTTCTGCGGTCATCTCTTCAGAAAACGCACCAACACAGCCCAGACCAGTGAACGCACCTACCACGCAACCCTGGAACAACAAAAATTACCATATAAAACCACACACCCAAAAAATAAATAAAACTGAGGCTCCAGGATTGCCGCCATGGTGCGCTAACCAGGGCATTACTGGAGAAGACTAGATAATTAACATGTACCTGGAAGAGAATGGTTAGCCGTGCCGCCTATCGCCCTATGCCTAACACCGAATGCCTAGCAAACCGTAATTTGTACTTGACTTTATTCAGTCCCACTGTGTGACCTGTGATACGGGTACTCACATGTAAAGAGGAGAAGGAGGGAGTTAGTGTGGTGTGGTTATCAAAGCTACTATTTCATTATTAACGGAGATCAGTATAGGAGTCACGTGGTTCAGGTTAATGCTTAGTACTTTATTGCAGTGATAATGAGGCTTAAACAACAACCTCAACTTACCAAATCCAACGCGAGGGTGAATACAAAGCTGAACAAGCAGTTTTCTTGAGTTTTCAATTGAGTGGGATATTACTTCAAATTAGTTTATGGTAAGCATTGGAGTGGTGATTATTTGTGAATGATTGTGTGTGTTAGATTAGGTATAAGATTTTTCTTTTCCATTTCAGATTGCACATTTTTGTGTGATAGGGGTGCTAACCTGCAAGACACAATGAAGTGCATTCTTAGGTATGCTGTGACAAACTCCTTGGCTGTGCAATACAACTGCTGTGGCAAAGGAGAGAAACACAGTTTTTGCCATCTTGAAGTTGCAGGATACCATTATCAGTAAGTATAGTAGTTCAATTTGTTTGAATCTATTTATCTATTCTATTCTCTTATGCCTCACTCTCTGCAGGAGTGTCCCATAACGGAGTGGCTACGGCAGAAGAGCCTCCACCTCCCTCTGTCCATACATTCTCTCCTTGCTTGTTCTAGCACTCCTTTCCCACTCAAGTAAAATGTTTGAGAGCTGTTTGTTTCATGTAACATAGCAGTGATATTTATATACTGTCTTTATAATATAAGTCTTGTATAGATGGTAGTGCACACCCAAACACATTCAAACACACCTCAATATACCCAAACATACCAAAACACATCTAAACACACTCAAAACACACCCAAACACACTCATAGACACCCAAACACACCTCAATATACCCAAACATACCAAAACACATCTAAACACACTCAAAACACACCCAAACTCACTTATACACACCCAAACACACCTCAATATAGCTAAACATACCAAAACACATCTAAACACACTCAAAACGCAACCAAACTCACTCATACACACCCAAACACAACTCAATATACCCAAACATACCAAAACACATGAAACACGCTCAAAACACCCAAACACACTCATACACACCCAAACACACTCAAAACACATCTGAATATACACAAACACACTCAAAACACACCCAAACAGACTCAAACACACCCAAATACACCTCAATATACCCAAACATACCAAAACACACCCAAACACTCAAAACACACCCAAACAGACTTAAACACACCCAAACACACCTCAATATACCCAAACATACCAAAACACATGAAACACACTCAAACACACCTGAATATATTCAAACATACCAAAACACATCTAAATACACTCAAAACACATCCAAAACACACCCCAAATGCTCCCAAGAACCCTAAAACACACCAAACACTCAAAACACCTCAAAACACACCCAAACAGACACAAAACACACCCAAATGTATCCAAACACACTCACTCACACCTCTTCCTTATGTGTGAGTCTGTAATACACTTCCTTGATCTGGGAAAAGGTGGTGATAGCGGTGGACAAAACGGGTGTGGTGTTTTTCAAGGCCGTTTTAATCTCCGTCCTTGACTTCAAATAAATCGGCGTGTTGTTTTCTGCGGACCTGCAAATGTTTGGTTAGGTTAGATTAGGTTAGGGAAAAAAAATAAATAAAATTAGAAGGTTAGGTTAGATTGAGAGAAGAATATGACATTCAAACAACAAGATTGCATAGTAAAAAGCTGAGGCAGGAAAGATGTCTGAGAGATGTTAAAAAATAGAGTTTCCCGCAAAGATGTGTTGAGACGTGGAATAGTTTGGGTGAAGAAGTGGTGTCACCAATGAGTGTGCAGAGTTAAAAAAAAATGAGATAAGTGTACACCTTTTAACTTTCAAATTAAAAAACCTGAACTTCAAATTAAAAAAAGTTGACTTTCAAATTTAAAAAAAATAATTTTGTCTATTTCACCATCACTGGTTTCCAACACCACCCATTTTAACCATCACCCATTTCCACTGATCCATTTCCACTACCATTACTGTTTTCCATTCACCCATTTTCACTGATCCAACTCCACCATCACCCATTTCCTCCACTACCCATTTCCACCATCACCCTACCACCACCACCACCACCACCACCACCACCACCACCACCACCACCACCACCACCACCACCACCACCACCACCACCACCACCACCACCACCACCACCACCACCACCACCACCACCACCACCACCACCACCACCACCACCACCACCACCACCACCACCACCACCACCACCACCACCACCACCACCACCACCACCACCACCACCACCCACCACCACCACCATCACCACCACCACACCACCACCACCACCACCACCACCACCACCACCACCACCACCACCACCACCCACCACCACCACCACCACCATCACCACCACCACCACCACCACCACCACCATCACCACCACCACCACCACACCACACACCACCACTACCACCACAACCATCACCATCACCACTAACACCACCACCACCACCACTGCAACCACCACCACCACAACCACCACTACCATCACCACCACCACTACCACCACAACCACCACTACCATCACCACTACCACAACCACCACTACCATCACCACCACCACAACCACCACTACCATCACCATCACCACCACACCACCACCACCACCACCACCACACCACCACCACTACCACCACCACCACCACCACCACAACCACCACTATCACCACAACCATCACCACCACCACAACCACCACTACCACCACAACCACCATAACCACCACAATCACCACAACTATCACCACCACCACAACCATCACCACCACCACAACCACCAATATCACCACAACCATCACCACCACCACCACCACCACCACCACAACCATCACCACCACCACAACCACCACTACCACCACAACCATTGTTGAAAAGTAAGAAAAAAAATAAAAATGAAGTCACACCACCTGCTAGTGTTTGAACATGCAGATGAGACACACATCCAAACATCACCCAAACATATCCAAACACATCCTAAACACAACCAAAGCACACTCAAAACACCCCAAAAAACATCCCTAATCACACACCAAAATATCCCCAAATCCCCAAAACACTCAAACACCCAAAAACACACCCAAACCCCACAAAAACACACTCTTTCACCCCAAACACCCCAAAACCCCAAAACACACCCAAACCCCTCCAGTTTTGAAGGGATGTTTGATGATCTATTGACAGATTAACATGATATCTATCAAATCAAAAGCAGAAACACTCTTAAGAACAAACTTCCTCCTAACTGTGGACTTTGAAAACAGTGGCGCCTAAGTTGTATTTCTAAAAGACTCCTGTTTCAGTAACACTAATATTTCAATCACCTCCAAAAAACATGCCTGCCCTGCACTTTACAAATCACAATCAGAATATACACCAATAACACCCTACACCACAAAACACACCCAAACCACTTTAAAATGCTCAAAATCCCAAGATCCTGGAGGGCCTTGTACCAAATGTGGACATACAACTTGACCACATCCAAGAAGAGGGCGGTTGTGCTATGTGAAGCAACGGCTCATAAAATAAAGACTTGCATGCACAACTGCTTCTCACACAATGGTGCTCACCTCTTCAACGCTGTGCCGGACACCATCACGAACATGCCAGGGGTCACACCGGACCTCTTCACGAAAAGGTTACACAGATGGTTGTCTACAATACCAGACGAGCCCCCAATACCAGGACACTCCAGCTCAATCGGCAACTCACTCATCACATGGAGGGTTGACGGCAAGGCTGAACTGCCTGGCCACAGCAGAGGCCCACCTCAGCTGCGTCCATCATACCATGAAATTATACAAGACTAGCAAACGTAAGTGAGGACATTAACCCGAAACACACTCAAAACCCTATGCAACACTTCAAAATATTAACAAATAAACCCATAACTCAACTAGAAACATCTAACTACACCAAAATCATCCCCAAACACTCCCAAGACACTCCACACAATCGCACAGACCACTTCAAACCCTTAAAACTAATCTAAAACACCATACAACACCTCATAACTCTCCTAACCGCACTCAGAACACACCCATACATTCAAATACCCTCTACACCTCACTCAAGATATGTAAAATATACCTAAAAACATCCAACACACACTGAAAACACCCTGCAACACAACCAAACATACTCAAAATACTTCAGGTATAACCCAAAACACAAAATGCCTTAAAGAGAACGGTAAGATTAAAAAGGGGACTTACCTAAATATTGTAGCTTGGCTCCTCCTCCTCTTCCACTTCTATTTTTTCTTTCTTCTTCGTCCTCTTCCTTTTTTTCTTTTTTCTACTGCTTCCATCTACACGCCTGAGCCTAGAAACACATCAAAACACTTAGAAAACACGAGATATTAGGCAAAATATTGAGGAAGTGGAGGGAGAGTAGCTCTGCTCCTCCACTTATTCCTCCCTTTTATCCTTCCTTCCTCCTCATCCTCCTTTATTTACCTTTTCTTCTTCCTTCTGCTACTAATATCTACACACCTGAGCCAAGAAACACAGGAAAACACGTAGAAATCACTAGATATTAGGCAAAATATCGACGAACTGGGCGGTGGGAGGAGGGACGCAAGCCTGGGCCATGATGAGTCACCACCTTGGCTGTGACGTCATCAAGAGCGCGGGAATAGTGGCGAATCGGCTGAATTACGTATATAATTTTAAAAATGACTTCAAGAAAAAACGAAGCCAAGACCGAATGCTTACTTTTTTATGACTTATTAGATATTTTAATTAATATCCAAAACATCAAAACATCTCCTGCTTAACTAGTTTTAAACAACTGTCTAAACTAAGTATATAAAGAGTATATAAACATTTCCACTCATAACGCTGCCAAAACGTCCAGCCATTTCGACTTTATATTTCTTTCGAAAAATATTAGACAATATAAACTCTCTTCTCAGGCATCCAACACTGACCTAGAACCAGAAGTGAACGAGTGAAAGAGCATTAATGTAAAACAAAACCATTAAACTCTAAACTCATTAAAAACTCTTGTAAAGTCCAGCTATTTTCACTTGGCGAGTATTTTAACTCATTCTACAGAGTCTGAGCTTTCTTTTAAGGCATTCTACAACGAGTTTGACCGTCAAATAAAAACGTAAACAAATAAAATTGAAAAAATAAAACTTACGTTAAACGGAACAAAACACCACTTTAAAGTCCACATATTTCACTCAATGGAATTATTTCACGCCTAAAAAAGCACAGGCAATTTATAAATACTATAAAGGCCCAGTTACACCTCGGAATAAAAGAGTTCAAATTCACAGATGGAAAATTTGGACGGTTATGGCAGCTCCTATTTAAGCTATAAAACACCACTAAACGCCACATATTTACCGAACACAGGCGCGAAACACACTTCAAACACAACGAAATGTTTAGAGAAACCATAAAAACACACCATGAAAGCGTAATATTATTTTTAGAGAATATATCAAAAAAAAGTATTGAAACCCGCAGGTTGCCACGGGGGACAGGGTGGTGCTCGGGGCTGGGTTGGGGCGGGCGGGCGGGGCCGGGCAGGACGCAACATCCGCGCGCTCCATAATCCTTATGTTACATTTATTATCTCACCACAACCAAATGAAGCCCCATCTAGAAAAGTTAGCCAGGAAACATGCAATGCTACTAGAGTAGTGGGTCCATTCTGACACATGTTTGGCTTACAGTGAGTCAAACAAGCAAATAATAGCTGGTAATACTGACAACTGCTCCTTATATCCATCACCTATTCAACATTTGGGCACTGTTTTCACTCTCCTATGCAAAGAAAACCTACAAATAAGAGAGTGGCCTTAGAAATACCTGAAATAAATGATGGTGAGGCGTTGTGGTGAAGAGTTGCATTGCTCTCTTGTCTCGCCGCTGGTGCTGTCGGGAATGTCATCACTTCACTTTGTGTGTGTGGGTGTTTGGGTGTATATGGGCATGTTGTGGATGTGTTGAGTGTGTTTATGGGGTGTATAAGCAACACCAAACACCACACGGCCGTCACCATAAGTTTGTTGACATGGAACACTCGGCTCACCACACTTCTTTCCCTCCTTACACACTAATCCCTTATCAACACCACTGCCACACCTTACACACCTGTTCCTTGGTGCATTAATAACCTCCACCACCTCTGTCACGGCACTGTCACCTCTATACAGGCTGCAAATATAACGACACTCCAGTGAGGTTAATCGTGTGTCTTGGCGGCAGGTACCGCCAGCTGTGGCTTTCTAAAGGAATTCACTCTCTTCTCCTTGCCCGCTACAAATTCCAATACTATGTCCTTGTATGTGTTCAATTCTCACTATTTGAAGGTTATCAGGGAATTATGTGTGCATTATTCAGTGTTATTATGGTTTGACTTTATTTAAGGATACGAGTAGCCATTGGGAGCTTCAAAATGTCGACATTACCAAACTCAGCATTCACAATACAATACATTCCAATACTATGTCCTTGCTTGTGCACTGGGATACCCACACCATAGCCCCTGTGAGCTAGCACTCGTAGGGGAGCAAGCCGTAACAAACATTGATTGTGAACATAGGTAATACAGTGAGAATCCTTAGTAAAACCGAGTTGAGCTCCCAAGTATTTATAGCACTGCACGACTGATTTTTATGGAATTTATGCTTGGTGGTCTGCAAACTCTGGGAGTTGCTTGAAATTTAGTTTTAGTTTCATTGATGACAAGGCCCATGTCAGTACACGGACTCAAGATGGCTTAAGGCCGAGGTAAGGGTCCGAGGAGCAAGATGTCGTCAGCATAGACAATTACCTCTGTGCCCTGGGGAAAAGGATATCTGGCAATTTTATCCATAAGTATATTGAAAAGCATGGGGCTGAGTACAACCCCGTGCAGTGTACCCAAGTCAAAATTCCCTTCAACAGAGACTGCCCCCTGGAGCCACACCTTTGCCTTCCTGTCACACAAATAATCCCAAATCCACCCCAATAACTTTCCTTTAACACCCTTCAACATGAGTTCCTAAAGAATGACATCCCTCTTGGCCTTGTCAGGCAGTAGTCTGTGGCATTGTTGTACGGTACTACGTACAGTATGTTAGTTTTAGAAAATACATTCATTACTCTACCCACTGAATTATGAAAAAAAAAATATATAGTAATTCCCTAGATCAGGAGTTTCCAATCAGGTATTTGCGAACCGTCAGAGGTTCACAAGGTTTCAATGGGTGCTTAGATGGCTGATCTAATATTGTTGTTTGCAGTATCATTGCATAATGAGTCGGCGTCAGTCACTAAATTAAGATTCTGTTCGATATCAGATTACAGGGGGTTCGGGTAGATGGTCTTGTAACTCAGAGGATAATTAACGAGAAAAAGGTTGAGAACCCCTGCCCTAGACGTATAACATCAAATATTACATGATTTGTTAAGCAGTTATTCATGTTCCTTCAGTGGCTTGACATAATCATTGGATATTAGGCGTGTTTATTTAAATTTCTTATCTGCACCAACAGTTTAGTTCAGGAATTTCAATAAAATCCATCATACATATACCATATGAAATTTATTAATGATAAATGTCTACCAGTTATGCAAAAATAATACATATAAATTATGTACATTTGTTTCTTCCTAAGGCTCGTTCAATAAACCTCCCTCAATTTTTATTGCAAATTAAAAATCTGTCCTGGCCAGCATCAAATAATAAGAGAGTTCAATTAGTGAATATATACATTCCTTCATTTTGGTAACGATCCTGAAGATACTGGACAGAGTAGTGTGTGGGGGTTGTGTGAATCATGGCAACATCACTCTATATTTCCTTTCCCAAGCAGTAATGTCTGCCAGAAGACAAGGTGAAAAAGTATATACCTCATGAATACATATCACAATGATACAATGGCAAGCAATAAGTTATTTTCTTCAACATCTGACTAGAAGTGATCCTTAGCTAGTCATCTTACACACAACAGCTTACTTGTACATTAATGCTATGATCTTTGCCTTGAAATGTTCTAGACAAATCCATCATAGACAGCAACAGTAAGTTCTGAGATATTTTTTATAAGGCATTTGGCTGCTCTAGTGCTGGTAGTCATTTCACAGCACATTCTTGCCTTGCTTTCAATTATGCTTATGTGGATGACTTTAAGCCCTAAATAAATCACTAGATTACACAAAATTTGAACTAAGAAATCATAGAAACTTGCATAATCCAGTTTCTTCTAGTACGAGGATCTTATACTATGGTTTCACAGAGCACTGAGGTAGTGGCCATAAAATCCCACTCCTACACTCCAGTGACCAATCTTTGCACACAAAATGCCATTGATGTATAAACCTAGGAGTAAAAATAAATATGTTTAGTTCCTTGAAAAATCAATCAATAAATAAAAACTAAGTATTCCCTAATCACACAACACACCCATAACATAAAAAAAAAAAAAAAAAAAATTAATAAAAAGAATCACAAAAATTAGTGTGCCCAAATTCATGGGTCAATCTATAAGTGAATCTGAGCTGACAACATTTCCCTCGTGACCCGAACAGTTGTAGTGTCAGCGGGTAGTGCCAAATCTAATCATAAAGGAAATGACCCTAAAGGTACAATAATGATCAGAACTACACACCACACCACTTCTCTCATGCAGACACATCGATATTCTTACTCCACCACACGAAACACTGCAAGAGCTGAAAAACAAAACGACATGGTTGCTGAATTGTATGAAAGTGACTAGCAAAGAAAAAACAAATAAAAAAAAGACATCTGAAATACGCTAACACCAACGTGACAGGGAGGAGGGTGGAAGTCGCTGGTTATGTCACAGATACTTGAGTCCGCGTGAAATCCTGCGCTTCGTGTGCACAGGAAAGTGTATGCAATATTTTGTGAGGTATCTTTTTTTTTTTTTTTTTTTTTCATTTGAATATATTTTGTTACCATGTATTAATGTAAATAAAATGTTCATACTGACACGAATTCCAGTTATTACCATTAAAATGAAAGTTGGATTTCTTATTGTTATTATTGTTGTTGCTTTCATTATGACTATCATTGTTGTTATTGTTGTTCTTATAGTTGTTGTTCACAGGAGTGTAAATGATGTCACACAAGGGAAGCGAGACGATGTTACCTGTTTGGCCCAAGTGGTTTACTGCTCTTCGGTATAAAGTTGATTACCAAAATACTATTCACAATCATATCCATATGGGAAATAAAAATATATAATAAAATTTTTCCGAGGCCTTCAATATTCGGTACTTAAAGACACTCATTCATGGCAGCTAAATAAATGCTACGCAGCAAAATATTTAAATAGAAGGCGTTTTGGCGGCAGGTATCGGGTGCTCATGAAGGATGTCTATCTAACATTTAGGCACGGGAAACATTCACAACGTCCGGTCTTGCCTTGCAACACGACACATTTCCTTTTATTTAGTCATAATTCTGGAAAAATCACTTTTGATTTGAGATTGTTCTATAATGAGAAACTGTAAATCAAAAGTATATAGATAAGTGGCCTCCTGTGTGATTTCACGCATGGTGAATGGTGAGGAAGAGGCGCACCGCCAGGGATGTTAACAGTACGATAATTATCGTATTTGTACGACAATATGGCTGTTTGTACGATGTACGATACATAGGTGAGAATCGTACACCAATATACAATAAATGAGTGGCAAAGTATTTTTTTTTATTTGAAATAAGGTGATGGAATAATTGTGTAAAGAAAAAAAATATCGATGTCAATATTTCAGAGAGAGATAATGGGGGCGGGGAAGGGGAGGGAAGGAAGAAGGAGAGGGACGTTGTCAGTCACAGTCAGTGTCAACTGTCAAGTGACAAAATTATCTTTTAATCTTGACTCTTAGAGTGGGTATGGTGAAGGGCGAGTTTTCCTTCTCCTTTCATATGTTCCATTTGACGTATAACGGTATGAAAAAACAAAACACCCTCATTATGTGGCAATAATGGGAAACAATAAATAAAGAAAGAAATAATAACGGTTTTAGATTTCCAGTGTAGGTTGTGTTGCGGAGAGTGATGGACTGACAGTTGACTGATAAATTGACCCCTTGGAGATACATGCACATTGACATGGTATGTAGCGTAGCCTAAGCTTTTATCAATATACTTTTCATATATATATATATATATATATATATATATATATATATATATATATATATATATATATATATATATATATATATATATATATATATATATATATGAGCAGAGAGAGAGAGAGAGAGAGAGAGAGAGACTAGTATTTATCTGTATAGTTATTTCGAAATGTAGCTATATATATATATATATATATATATATATATATATATATATATATATATATATATATATATATATATATATATATATATATATATATATATATATATATGTGTGTGTGTGTGTGTGTGTGTGTGTGTGTGTGTGTGTGTGTGTATTTACCTAGTTGTATTTACCTAGTTGTAGTTTTACAGGGCCTGGGCTTTATGCTCGTGTGGTCCCGTCTCCATATCTACACTTATCCAATTTTTCTTTAAAACTATGTACACTCTTTGCTGATACCACTTCCTCACTCAAACTGTTCCAAGTCTCAACACATCTTTGCGGGAAACTAAATTTTTAACATCTCTCAGACATCGTCCCTTCCTTAGTTTCTTACTATGCGATCTTGTGCTTCTAAAGTCATATTCTTCTCTCAGGATCAGTTTCTCATTATCCACTTCATCCATTCCGTTAATCAATTTATAAACTTGTATCAGATCCTCTCTCTCTTCTCTGCTCCAAGGTTGGTAGATCCATTGCCTTTAGTCTCTCCTCATATGCCATCCCTTTAAATTCTGGAACCATTCTTGTAGCCATTTTTGTAGTCTCTCTAATTTTCTTATGTGTTTCTTTTTATGGGAGTCCACACAACTCCTGCATATTCCAATCTAGGTCTTATTTTAGTACTTATCAATTTCTTCATCATTTCCTTGTCCATATAGTGAAATGCTACTCCAATATTCCTTAGCAAATTATACATCTCTCTGAAAATTCTATCAATATGGCTAACCGGTTGATTATTTTCTTCCATTGTCACTCCCAAGTCCTTTTCCTTTTTTACTTTTTCTAGTTCTACTCCATCTCCCATCTTATAGATTCCCACTGGTCGTCTTTCACTTTTTCCCATTTCCATGACATGGCTTTTGTCCACATTGAATTCCATCTCCCATTTTTTGCTCCATTTCCAGATCTTGTTTAAGTCTTCCTGTAGTATTTCACAATCCTCTTTTTGTTTAATGACTCTGCACAGTTTCGCATCGTCCGCAAACAGATTTATGTAGCTGTTCACTCTCTCTGGCATGTCATTTATATATACGAGAAAAAGTATTGGTGCCAATACTGACCCCTGTGGCACTCCGCTGTCTACTGTTCTCCACTTGGACTTCATATCTTTAACTATCATCCTTATTTCTCTCCCCCCTTAAGTAATTCTTCATCCATCTCAATGTGCTTCCTTTTAAGCCACCCTTCTCCTCTAACTTCCATAGTAATCTTTCATGTGGCACTTTATCAAAAGCCTTTTTTAGATCTAAATAAATACAGTCAATCCATCCCTCCTCTCTCTCTCTTGTACTTTATCAACTATTCTAGAGTAGAAACTCAATAAATTTGTCACACATGACCGACCTTTTCTAAAACCAAATTGGCTATTTGATAATATTTTGTTGTCTTCAAGAAACTCGATCCATTGCTTCTTTATTACTTTTTCACACATCTTGCATATTACACTAGTTAGTGATACCGGCCTGTAATTTAAAGGTTCTTCCTTCCTTCCGCTCTTATATATGGGAACCACCTCAGCTCTTTTCCACTCCACTGGCACTGTTCCATTTTCTATTGAGCATTTTATGATGTTGTATATTGGACTTGCTAGTTCTTCCCTACATTCTTTCAGTATTCTGCCTGAGACTTCATCCGGTCCCATTGCCTTTTCCTCATCCAATTCCGTCATCAACTTTTTATTTCAAGCTTGGTTACTTTAATCTCTTTCATATAGACAGTCTCTCTATTACCCTGTGGTCTTTCAAATTTGGATTCCTTAGTAAAGACCTCATGAAATTTACTATTTAACAGTTCTGCCATACTTTTGGGTCTTCCACCATTCCGTTCTCTCCTTTTAACCTTTCTATTGTTTCTTTTTGTCTTATTTTTCCATTTATGAATCTGTAGAACAATTTTGGTTGTTCCTTACATTTTTCGACAATGTCCTTTTCATAGTTCTTTTCTTCTTCCTTTCTCACCTTAGCATATTCATTTCTTGCTGTTTTGAAGTTTTCCTTATTTTCTGGATTTCTGTTTCTTCTCCACCTTTTCCATGCTCCATCTCGTTTCTCCTTTGCCCTAGCACATCTTGCATTAAACCAATCTTTCTTTCCTTCTTCTTTAGGTCTATATTTCGGAACATATTCCTGACCCCAGTTTTGTATATTTCCAAAAATAAGTTATATTTCTCTTGAACCGTTAATGAGTTTTCCATCTCCTCCCAGTTTACGTTTTAAAATAGTTCTTGAGATTCTCAATATCAGCCTTTCTGTAATTTAATCGGTCTCCTTTGTATGATTCATCTCTATCTTCCTTTCCTTCTTCTATATCCATCTCTAATATTACATGGTCACTCTTTCCCAATGGGCACTTGTATCTTATATCATCGTTAACTGGTATATCCCTTGTAAAAACTAGGTCTAATCTTGCCGGCTCGTCGTTTCCTCTGAATCTTGTGTTTTCCTTTACTCTTTGGACCATCAAATTATCTATCATTAGGTTCAGGAATCTATCTCCCAGGCATCTTCCCCATACCACTTTCATAATTTTCCCAGTCTACCTCCTTACAGTTGAAATCTCCTATCAATATCACTTTTCTCCTTTCCTTAATGATTCTTGTAAGACTCCTTATTGTGTCATCTATCATGTCTCTATATTCTTGGTTAGTCCATGAGTTTGTTTTGGTGGCACATATGTTCCAGTGATTTTAATTATATATATATATATATATATATATATATATATATATATATATATATATATATATATATATATATATATATATATATATATATGTGTGTGTGTGTGTGTGTGTGTGTGTGTGTGTGTGTGTGTGTGTGTGTGTGTGTGTGCTTGTTTATATGTACTAGGTCACGCACACACGGCCCAATAGCTCAGTGGTAGTGCATTGGCTCCACAAACTAGAGGACCTGGGTTCGATTCCCCAGTCAGGCGGCAATCATTTGGATGTGTCTTCTCTCACGTGTAGCTCCTGTTCACCTAGCAGTGAGTAGTTGCGGAATGGAAGTCGAGGAGTTTTCACCTTGCTGTCTCGGTGTGTGGTGTGTGCGGTGAGGGTGACTGCATGTGGTCTCAGATTGGGAATAACGAGCTCTAAGCTTATTTCGTAGGGTAACGTCGGGCTGTTTAACAGAGGCCCCAGCAAATCAAGAGATGAATTATATATGTAATATGTGTATAACAATACAATATATATATATATATATATATATATATATATATATATATATATATATATATATATAGAGAGAGAGAGAGAGAGAGAGAGAGAGAGAGAGAGAGAGAGAGAGAGAGAGACTTCAATTCTAGGTAGCTAGTATGTGTATTCTAGCAAAATTCATAAACTATTTGAATTTTTGGTAACCATGGTTTCTGAAATTTCAGGGTCGGGCGAGATGTCAGCAACAACTCTTATTATTTTTCCTTTGGGTGTACGATAATATTAGGCAAAATACGATAATTCTGGTGGTTCGGTACGACAATGTGGGCTAGAAGAGTTAACATCACTG
>NC_059302.1:22109867-22113609 GCF_017591435.1 Portunus trituberculatus | reverse complement strand
AAACATACCAAAACACATCTAAACACACTCAAAACACACCCAAACTCACTTATACACACCCAAACACACCTCAATATAGCTAAACATACCAAAACACATCTAAACACACTCAAAACGCAACCAAACTCACTCATACACACCCAAACACAACTCAATATACCCAAACATACCAAAACACATGAAACACGCTCAAAACACCCAAACACACTCATACACACCCAAACACACTCAAAACACATCTGAATATACACAAACACACTCAAAACACACCCAAACAGACTCAAACACACCCAAATACACCTCAATATACCCAAACATACCAAAACACACCCAAACACTCAAAACACACCCAAATACTCAAAACACACCCAAACAGACTTAAACACACCCAAACACACCTCAATATACCCAAACATACCAAAACACATGAAACACACTCAAACACACCTGAATATATTCAAACATACCAAAACACATCTAAATACACTCAAAACACATCCAAAACACACCCCAAATGCTCCCAAGAACCCTAAAACACACCAAACACTCAAAACACCTCAAAACACACCCAAACTGACACAAAACACACCCAAATGTATCCAAACACACTCACTCACACCTCTTCCTTATGTGTGAGTTTGTAATACACTTCCTTGATCTGGGAAAAGGTGGTGATAGCGGTGGACAAAACGGGTGTGGTGTTTTTCAAGGCCGTTTTAATCTCCGTCCTTGACTTCAAATAAATCGGCGTGTTGTTTTAACATAACATAACATAACATAAATAATAGGATAACAAAGGGCCACCAGGGCCCATCTAGGTTATCCTGTATCTGTCGCACAGCGACCTCGTCATCAGTACTTAAAGATACACTTACAAGTACACAATACATTATATACTAATTCTAAATATTTGGCCCATTAACAGGGGTAAGTTCTGCAGCGAAATCCTCTACAATTTGTGGTCCCCATACATGGGGATCATGTCTTGTTTAACTATAGTAAATTTCTTATAAAAAACTATCATGCAGTGCTATACATAATCATAAATCTAATAAATTTAAGTGCTTATATAATCTGTTTTTAAACATTGTCAAACTAGTGCTATTTACAACCGTCTCTGGCAATGCATTCCAGAAGTCTACCACTCTATGACTAAAGAAATATTTTCTTATATCTAACCTGCAGCCTTGCTTTCTAATCTTCCTGCCATGATTTCTAGTCCTATTTCCCTCCTCTAAGGTAAAGAAAGATCTCACATCTATGTAGTTCGTATCTGAAAACATTTTAAATAACTCTATCATATCCTCTTATACATCTCCTCTCAAATGAAAACATGTTTAATTCCTTTAATCTATCTCTATACTCCAGGCGCTTTAATGCTGGTATCATCCTAGTTGCTCTTCTCTGAACTGCTTCTAACATGTTGATATCCTGCCTATAGTGGGGTGACCAGGCCTGTATGCAATACTCTAAATGGGGCCTAACATAGGAATTATATAAGCTACGCACCACTTCCTTACTTTTATAACTAACATTTTTATTTATAAAACCCAGGATCCTATTTGCCCTATTTCTTGCTTCTAAACATTGCTTTGAAAATTTCATAGTTCTGTCTATCACTACTCCTAAATCCTTTCCTCCTCTACTGCCTCTAGCCAACATCCCTCCATCTCATAGCTAAAGTTTGTGTTGTCTTTACCTAAATGCATAACCTGACACTTTTAGAATTAAACTCCATCTGCCACCTGTCTGCCCATGCTATCAGCCTGTCCAGGTCTCGTTGTATTCTGTAATTGTCCTTTTCACCCTGTACTGCACATGCTATCTTAGTATCATCTGCAAACTTTGATACTTTGCTACTAATTCCTATATCTAAATCGTTAATGTACACCAAGAAAAGAAGAGGTCCTAGCACTGATCCTTGGGGTACCCACTAACCACTTCCTTCCACTCAGACATTGCCCCATTTAATACTACTCTCTGTTTCCTATCAGAAAGCCATTCACTAATCCAATCAACTAACCTACCCCTATCCCATGTAGTCTCAATTTGTACACTAGCCTCCTATGCGGTACCTTATCAAATGCCTTGCTAAAATCTAGATATATAACATCTATGCTATTTCCATCATCTAACTCCTTGGTAATATATTCTAAGATATCGAGCAAATTTGTAAGACAGGACCTCCCTGATCTAAAGCCATGTTGGGTATCTCTAATTAATCTATTCTCATTTAAATGCTCCCAAATACTACCCTTAATGATTTTCTCTAGTATCTTACATACTATACTAGTTAAACTGATCGGTCTATAATTATTCGCATCATCCTTCCTACCTTTTTAAATATTGGAGTAACATTAGCTAACTTCCAGTCCTGAGGTATCTCAGCAAACCTAAGTGATCTTTCAAAGATTAACTTAAGTGCTTCAGAAATACTGTCTACACCCTCCCTAAGTACTCTGGCATGTAGCTCATCAGGACCACTGGCTTTCCTATCGTCTAGTTCAAGAATAAATTTCCTAATAATTCCCGGTTTTATATCAATATTTTCTAAAGCTCTTAAACTACTCGTCGCACTGTTTGTAACAGGATTTCCTATTCTTTCCTAGTAAATACTGAAGAAAATTGTTCATTCAATAATTCTACTATGTCTTCATTTTGATCCACTACTACACCATCTTTTCTGAGTGGTCCAATCCTATCCTTATTTCTTTTATCACTGACCTTGTAATAACTATATAATTTTTGGGATCTTTACTCCCAGCTCTAGCTAGTTTTATCTCTGCCTGCCTTTTACTTTTTTTATAACCTTACTCAAATCATCCCTGACCTGTCTGTACCTATTCAAATCTACATCTTCCCCACTTTTCTGCAACTCTCTGTATGCCCTCTTCTTCTCTCTGATCTGGCTACCTATCTCGTGAGTCCACCATAATGGCTTCCTGTTTCTCTGTCTTATATCTTTGTAAGGGATACACTGCATCACTATAGCCTTTACTACAATCTTAAAATATCCCACATCTCCTGTGCAGTTTTATTTCCAAAACTATCTTCCCAGTTTACTTCTCCTAATAACTGACGTAACCTACCATAATTGCCTTTCTGATAGTTTGGGACTCTAGTCTTATTCACTATATTATCCCTACTGGAATTAATGATAAATCTAATTATATGATGGTCACTGTTTGCTAAAGTCTCTCCTACCTCAACTTCCTTTAAACAATGCTCAATATTTGTTAGTACTATGTCTAAAACCTTCCTCCCCCTAGTAGGTTTATCTACCATCTGCACTAAATAGTTATCCTGAAAACTTTCCATAAACTTATTTTCACTAGCATCTCCTACCATCCTCTCCCAGTTTACTGACTTAAGATTAAAATCCCTAAGATAATTGTCTGACTAGTACACCCCTATTTATCTCATCTACCATAAGGTTGTCTACATCTGCTGACTGGTTAGGTGGCCTATAAAAGCTCCTACTCTAATAACCTTACTTTTGTTTACTCTAACATCCAGCCATAAGGATTCTACTCTGTTATCTACCTTAATACCATTAACCTGACTGGAAATGAAGGATTTTTTTACATAAATAACTACTCCTCCGCCTATCCTACCAATTCTCTGGTGTAAATACATAATGTATCCATCTACTTCATATTCTTTCCTATTTTCCTAAACTTTTCCTCATTTACCCATGCCTCTGTGACACATACAACATCTAGGCCCTCCTCAACTATATAAC
>NC_059302.1:22094867-22104867 GCF_017591435.1 Portunus trituberculatus | reverse complement strand
TGCTTAACTAGTTTTAAACAACTGTCTAAACTAAGTATATAAAGAGTATATAAACATTTCCACTCATAACGCTGCCAAAACGTCCAGCCATTTCGACTTTATATTTCTTTCGAAAAAATATTAGACAATATAAACTCTCTTCTCAGGCATCCAACACTGACCTAGAACCAGAAGTGAACGAGTGAAAGAGCATTAATGTAAAACAAAACCATTAAACTCTAAACTCATTAAAAACTCTTGTAAAGTCCAGCTATTTTCACTTGGCGAGTATTTTAACTCATTCTACAGAGTCTGAGCTTTCTTTTAAGGCATTCTACAACGAGTGTGACCGTCAAATAAAAACGTAAACAAATAAAATAAAAAAAAATAAAACTTACGTTAAACGGAACAAAACACCACTTTAAAGTCCACATATTTCACTCAATGGAATTATTTCACGCCTAAAAAAGCACAGGCAATTTATAAATACTATAAAGGCCCAGTTACACCTCGAAATAAAAGAGTTCAAATTCACAGATGGAAAATTTGGACGGTTATGGCAGCTCCTATTTAAGCTATAAAACACCACTAAACGCCACATATTTACCGAACACAGGCGCGAAACACACTTCAAACACAACGAAATGTTTAGAGAAACCATAAAAACACACCATGAAAGCGTAATATTATTTTTAGAGAATATATCAAAAAAAAGTATTGAAACCCGCAGGTTGCCACGGGGGGGACAGGGGTGGTGCTCGGGGGCTGGGTTGGGGCGGGGCCGGGCGGGACGCAACATCCGCGCGCTCCATAATCCTTATGTTACATTTATTATCTCACCACAACCAAATGAAGCCCCATCTAGAAAAGTTAGCCAGGAAACATGCAATGCTACTAGAGTAGTGGGTCCATTCTGACACATGTTTGGCTTACAGTGAGTCAAACAAGCAAATAATAGCTGGTAATACTGACAACTGCTCCTTATATCCATCACCTATTCAACATTTGGGCACTGTTTTCACTCTCCTATGCAAAGAAAACCTACAAATAAGAGAGTGGCCTTAGAAATACCTGAAATAAATGATGGTGAGGCGTTGTGGTGAAGAGTTGCATTGCTCTCTTGTCTCGCCGCTGGTGCTGTCGGGAATGTCATCACTTCACTTTGTGTGTGTGGGTGTTTGGGTGTATATGGGCATGTTGTGGATGTGTTGAGTGTGTTTATGGGGTGTATAAGCAACACCAAACACCACACGGCCGTCACCATAAGTTTGTTGACATGGAACACTCGGCTCACCACACTTCTTTCCCTCCTTACACACTAATCCCTTATCAACACCACTGCCACACCTTACACACCTGTTCCTTGGTGCATTAATAACCTCCACCACCTCTGTCACGGCACTGTCACCTCTATACAGGCTGGAAATATAACGACACTCCAGTGAGGTTAATCGTGTGTTTTGGCGGCAGGTACCGCCAGCTGTGGCTAGTGGAATTATCGTATTTTTCCTCAAAATTATCGTTTTTCCCTTCAATTTATCGTACACTTATATCGTTTTTTTTGCCTAAATTATCGCATGTATTTTTACTACTAGAATTACACATGCTGAAATGCTAAAGTAATTTCATTTAGACTGATGATTATAATAAGGTGAAAACTTGAAAAAATAGTGAAGTCATGAACATTTATTATGGTTAAACATTGACATTTCTCTTAGAAATAAGATAAAAAAATCAAGAAAGCATAACAAAAATTATAAGCGTTATGCTTTAAACTTTAGGGAAAATACAAATAATGGAAATGAAAGAATTATCATCATCATCATCATCATAATAAAATTCCATACGCTGCACCTCCATCTCTGCTGCTATTCTAAGTATATTGTCATTTCCTCTTCTCCTCACATGACCAAACCACCTCAATCTTCATTAAGTGTACATACAAAGAATTAGGCTACTAAAATATTATTGTGTTGTATCATCCAACTGTACATTATCATATAACAGCTTACTGTTTCTTACCCGATTTAGCATGTCTTTAGATGGTGTAAATTTAACACATGATTCTTCACTTTTGACACACTCTGCTGACAACAAAGCACCATTTACAGTATCAGTGTTTAACTTGCATCTGATTTTTGTCTTGAACAAATTGATTTTGCTAAACACTCTTTCGCACTCTGCATTGGAGTGGGGTAAGCAAAGTACTGAAAGGGCAAAATCTGATAGCTCCAAAAAGTTAGTGTCTCTCTGGAAAATGTTTACCCAAAACTTATCAGCATGCATTGTCTCATTGATGTTTAGTTCATTTTTGAATGCTGGCAGAATTCTCCACTGATCATCAATTTTCTGAATTACTGAATTATTGTCTGGTGGGACAATTGCAGGGAGAGCTACTATGAGAGGGTACAAAGAGGGGGTTACTTTCCTGAAAGAATTAGAGAGAGCATTTTCAGGAGTGAAGCAATTCAGCTTAGAGATTACAGTGTCTTTAAAATCATACCTTTTCTTTATTCCAACACATGCTGCAACTAAGAAGTGATTTTCTCAAAACTATCGTACTTTATCGTACAATTTCACCAAATTATGGTACAAAACGTACGATAATGAGAATAACTATCGTATATCGTACTTGGGGCAAAATAATCGTACTTGTACGATAATTATCGTACGAATGGCAACCCTGGCTGTGGCTCTCGCAAGTAATTCACTCTCTTCTCCTTGCCCGCTATAAATTCCAATAATATGTCCTTGTATGTGTTAAATTATCAGTGTTTGAAAATTATCACGGAATTATGTGTGAAATATTTAGTGTTATTATGGTTTTAGTTTATGTTAAGATACAAGTTGCCGTGGGGAGCTTCAAAATGTCGACATTACTAAACTCAGCATTCACAACACAATAAATTCCAATACCATTTTCTTGCTTGTGTTGATTTGATTTGATAAGTTTATTGTTGAAAAAAAAAATACAAGAAAGGAGATGGGAGGAGCCTGCCACCCATCCCCCAAACAAATGTTCATAGAAAACTAATGTATTGCAGTACAAAAATAAATAACCTTAAGTATATTTACATTATTTACAAAGATGGAGCAAAAAAGTGGGAAATCCTTGAGGATGGCAGGGATGATGTCATTGTTGAAGAACCAGCTTATCATTGGTGGCAGGTCCCAGTTCCCCTGTGGGCGGAAATGCACCTGCAAGGGACACTCCATGACATAGTGGGCAAGTGTGCAAGTTCATGTGGGAACCAGTTATATTTAGGAGCAGCAAGTTTTTCTATATCTACACTGACTTTGTGAGGTCTCCAAGAGGGGGGAACCAGAGGTGGTAACAACATGAGGTAGGAGTCAAGGACATCAAATTTGGTTAGTGATGTTAAAAGCTGTCTCAAGTAAGAGTTAGCAGGGGCCCTGGGGTTAGCATGAAGGTGGGCAAGGGAACACAAGGGTTGGCTGGCACCATTACATGCCATCCGACACAGTGCACGGCAGGTGATTTCCTGTATTCGACAAACAATGGTGGGGAGGTCCAATTCTGCTCGGAGAACTTCAAGCTTTGCAGTCTTGGGGCAGCCTAAGATTACTCTCATGCTCTCATTCTGAATGTACTCAAGGGGTTTCAGCTGTGTTGGACTATACCGAAACAAGACTGGAGCAGCATAGTCTATTAAAGCCCTGATAACAGAAATGTAGAACATCCTAAGCACTGGGATACCCACACCATAGCCCCTGTGAGCTAGCACTCGTAGGGGAGCAAGCCGTAACAAACATTGATTGTGAACATAGGTAATACAGTGAGAATCCTTAGTAAAACCGAGTTGAGCTCCCAAGTATTTATAGCACTGCACACGACTGATTTTTATGGAATTTATGCTTGGTGGTCTGCAAACTCTGGGAGTTGCTTGAAATTTAGTTTAGTTTCATTGATGACAAGGCCCATGTCAGTACACGGACTCAAGATGGCTTAAGGCCGAGGTAAGGGTCCGAGGAGCAAGATGTCGTCAGCATAGACAATTACCTCTGTGCCCTGGGGAAAAGGATATCTGGCAATTTTATCCATAAGTATATTGAAAAGCATGGGGCTGAGTACAACCCCGTGCAGTGTACCCAAGTCAAAATTCCTTCAACAGAGACTGCCCCTGGAGCCACACCTTTGCCTTCCTGTCACACAAATAATCCCAAATCCACCCCAATAACTTTCCTTTAACACCCTTCAACATGAGTTCCTAAAGAATGACATCCCTCTTGGCCTTGTCAGGCAGTAGTCTGTGGCATTGTTGTACGGTACTACGTACAGTATGTTAGTTTTAGAAAATACATTCATTACTCTACCCACTGAATTATGAAAAAAATATATATATATAGTAATTCCCTAGATCAGGAGTTTCCAATCAGGTATTTGCGAACCGTCAGAGGTTCACAAGGTTTCAATGGGTGCTTAGATGGCTGATCTAATATTGTTGTTTGCAGTATCATTGCATAATGAGTCGGCGTCAGTCACTAAATTAAGATTCTGTTCGATATCAGATTACAGGGGGTTCGGGTAGATGGTCTTGTAACTCAGAGGATAATTAACGAGAAAAAGGTTGAGAACCCCTGCCCTAGACGTATAACATCAAATATTACATGATTTGTTAAGCAGTTATTCATGTTCCTTCAGTGGCTTGACATAATCATTGGATATTAGGCGTGTTTATTTAAATTTCTTATCTGCACCAACAGTTTAGTTCAGGAATTTCAATAAAATCCATCATACATATACCATATGAAATTTATTAATGATAAATGTCTACCAGTTATGCAAAAATAATACATATAAATTATGTACATTTGTTTCTTCCTAAGGCTCGTTCAATAAACCTCCCTCAATTTTTATTGCAAATTAAAAATCTGTCCTGGCCAGCATCAAATAATAAGAGAGTTCAATTAGTGAATATATACATTCCTTCATTTTGGTAACGATCCTGAAGATACTGGACAGAGTAGTGTGTGGGGTTGTGTGAATCATGGCAACATCACTCTATATTTCCTTTCCCAAGCAGTAATGTCTGCCAGAAGACAAGGTGAAAAAGTATATACCTCATGAATACATATCACAATGATACAATGGCAAGCAATAAGTTATTTTCTTCAACATCTGACTAGAAGTGATCCTTAGCTAGTCATCTTACACACAACAGCTTACTTGTACATTAATGCTATGATCTTTGCCTTGAAATGTTCTAGACAAATCCATCATAGACAGCAACAGTAAGTTCTGAGATATTTTTTATAAGGCATTTGGCTGCTCTAGTGCTGGTAGTCATTTCACAGCACATTCTTGCCTTGCTTTCAATTATGCTTATGTGGATGACTTTAAGCCCTAAATAAATCACTAGATTACACAAAATTTGAACTAAGAAATCATAGAAACTTGCATAATCCAGTTTCTTCTAGTACGAGGATCTTATACTATGGTTTCACAGAGCACTGAGGTAGTGGCCATAAAATCCCACTCCTACACTCCAGTGACCAATCTTTGCACACAAAATGCCATTGATGTATAAACCTAGGAGTAAAAATAAATATGTTTAGTTCCTTGAAAAATCAATCAATAAATAAAAACTAAGTATTCCCTAATCACACAACACACCCATAACATAAAAAAAAAAAAAAAAAAAATTAATAAAAAGAATCACAAAAATTAGTGTGCCCAAATTCATGGGTCAATCTATAAGTGAATCTGAGCTGACAACATTTCCCTCGTGACCCGAACAGTTGTAGTGTCAGCGGGTAGTGCCAAATCTAATCATAAAGGAAATGACCCTAAAGGTACAATAATGATCAGAACTACACACCACACCACTTCTCTCATGCAGACACATCGATATTCTTACTCCACCACACGAAACACTGCAAGAGCTGAAAAACAAAACGACATGGTTGCTGAATTGTATGAAAGTGACTAGCAAAGAAAAAACAAATAAAAAAAAGACATCTGAAATACGCTAACACCAACGTGACAGGGAGGAGGGTGGAAGTCGCTGGTTATGTCACAGATACTTGAGTCCGCGTGAAATCCTGCGCTTCGTGTGCACAGGAAAGTGTATGCAATATTTTGTGAGGTATCGTTTTTTTTTTTTTTTTTTTTTTTTTCATTTGAATATATTTTGTTACCATGTATTAATGTAAATAAAATGTTCATACTGACACGAATTCCAGTTATTACCATTAAAATGAAAGTTGGATTTCTTATTGTTATTATTGTTGTTGCTTTCATTATGACTATCATTGTTGTTATTGTTGTTCTTATAGTTGTTGTTCACAGGAGTGTAAATGATGTCACACAAGGGAAGCGAGACGATGTTACCTGTTTGGCCCAAGTGGTTTACTGCTCTTCGGTATAAAGTTGATTACCAAAATACTATTCACAATCATATCCATATGGGAAATAAAAATATATAATAAAATTTTTCCGAGGCCTTCAATATTCGGTACTTAAAGACACTCATTCATGGCAGCTAAATAAATGCTACGCAGCAAAATATTTAAATAGAAGGCGTTTTGGCGGCAGGTATCGGGTGCTCATGAAGGATGTCTATCTAACATTTAGGCACGGGAAACATTCACAACGTCCGGTCTTGCCTTGCAACACGACACATTTCCTTTTATTTAGTCATAATTCTGGAAAAATCACTTTTGATTTGAGATTGTTCTATAATGAGAAACTGTAAATCAAAAGTATATAGATAAGTGGCCTCCTGTGTGATTTCACGCATGGTGAATGGTGAGGAAGAGGCGCACCGCCAGGGATGTTAACAGTACGATAATTATCGTATTTGTACGACAATATGGCTGTTTGTACGATGTACGATACATAGGTGAGAATCGTACACCAATATACAATAAATGAGTGGCAAAGTATTTTTTTTTTTTTATTTGAAATAAGGTGATGGAATAATTGTGTAAAGAAAAAAAATATCGATGTCAATATTTCAGAGAGAGATAATGGGGGCGGGGAAGGGGAGGGAAGGAAGAAGGAGAGGGACGTTGTCAGTCACAGTCAGTGTCAACTGTCAAGTGACAAAATTATCTTTTAATCTTGACTCTTAGAGTGGGTATGGTGAAGGGCGAGTTTTCCTTCTCCTTTCATATGTTCCATTTGACGTATAACGGTATGAAAAAACAAAACACCCTCATTATGTGGCAATAATGGGAAACAATAAATAAAGAAAGAAATAATAACGGTTTTAGATTTCCAGTGTAGGTTGTGTTGCGGAGAGTGATGGACTGACAGTTGACTGATAAATTGACCCCTTGGAGATACATGCACATTGACATGGTATGTAGCGTAGCCTAAGCTTTTATCAATATACTTATATATATATATATATATATATATATATATATATATATATATATATATATATATATATATATATATATATATATATAGAGAGAGAGAGAGAGAGAGAGAGAGAGAGAGACTAGTATTTATCTGTATAGTTATTTCGAAATGTAGCTACAGTATTTCTTTATATATATATATATATATATATATATATATATATATATATATATATATATATATATATATATATATATATATATATATATATATATATATATATATATATATATATATATGTGTGTGTGTGTGTGTGTGTGTGTGTGTGTGTGTGTGTGTGTGTGTGTGTGTGTGTGTGTGTGTGTGTGTGTATTTACCTAGTTGTATTTACCTAGTTGTAGTTTTACAGGGCCTGGGCTTTATGCTCGTGTGGTCCCGTCTCCATATCTACACTTATCCAATTTTTCTTTAAAACTATGTACACTCTTTGCTGATACCACTTCCTCACTCAAACTGTTCCAAGTCTCAACACATCTTTGCGGGAAACTAAATTTTTTAACATCTCTCAGACATCGTCCCTTCCTTAGTTTCTTACTATGCGATCTTGTGCTTCTAAAGTCATATTCTTCTCTCAGGATCAGTTTCTCATTATCCACTTCATCCATTCCGTTAATCAATTTATAAACTTGTATCAGATCCCCTCTCTCTCTTCTCTGCTCCAAGGTTGGTAGATCCATTGCCTTTTGTCTCTCCTCATATGCCATCCCTTTAAATTCTGGAACCATTCTTGTAGCCATTTTTTGTAGTCTCTCTAATTTTCTTATGTGTTTCTTTTATGGGGAGTCCACACAACTCCTGCATATTCCAATCTAGGTCTTATTTTAGTACTTATCAATTTCTTCATCATTTCCTTGTCCATATAGTGAAATGCTACTCCAATATTCCTTAGCAAATTATACATCTCTCTGAAAATTCTATCAATATGGCTAACCGGTTGATTATTTTCTTCCATTGTCACTCCCAAGTCCTTTTCCTTTTTTACTTTTTCTAGTTCTACTCCATCTCCCATCTTATAGATTCCCACTGGTCGTCTTTCACTTTTTCCCATTTCCATGACATGGCTTTTGTCCACATTGAATTCCATCTCCCATTTTTTGCTCCATTTCCAGATCTTGTTTAAGTCTTCCTGTAGTATTTCACAATCCTCTTTTTGTTTAATGACTCTGCACAGTTTCGCATCGTCCGCAAACAGATTTATGTAGCTGTTCACTCTCTCTGGCATGTCATTTATATATACGAGAAAAAGTATTGGTGCCAATACTGACCCCTGTGGCACTCCGCTGTCTACTGTTCTCCACTTGGACTTCATATCTTTAACTATCATCCTTATTTCTCTCCCCCTTAAGTAATTCTTCATCCATCTCAATGTGCTTCCTTTTAAGCCACCCTTCTCCTCTAACTTCCATAGTAATCTTTCATGTGGCACTTTATCAAAAGCCTTTTTTAGATCTAAATAAATACAGTCAATCCATCCTCTCTCTCTTGTACTTTATCAACTATTCTA
Source organism: Portunus trituberculatus (assembly GCF_017591435.1). Classification (NCBI taxonomy): domain Eukaryota; kingdom Metazoa; phylum Arthropoda; class Malacostraca; order Decapoda; family Portunidae; genus Portunus; species Portunus trituberculatus. The sequence continues at coordinate 22,095,994 of NC_059302.1, read as the reverse complement.
GAGTAGAAACTCAATAAATTTGTCACACATGACCGACCTTTTCTAAAACCAAATTGGCTATTTGATAATATTTTGTTGTCTTCAAGAAACTCGATCCATTGCTTCTTTATTACTTTTTCACACATCTTGCATATTACACTAGTTAGTGATACCGGCCTGTAATTTAAAGGTTCTTCCTTCCTTCCGCTCTTATATATGGGAACCACCTCAGCTCTTTTCCACTCCACTGGCACTGTTCCATTTTCTATTGAGCATTTTATGATGTTGTATATTGGACTTGCTAGTTCTTCCCTACATTCTTTCAGTATTCTGCCTGAGACTTCATCCGGTCCCATTGCCTTTTCCTCATCCAATTCCGTCATCAACTTTTTATTTCAAGCTTGGTTACTTTAATCTCTTTCATATAGACAGTCTCTCTATTACCCTGTGGTCTTTCAAATTTGGATTCCTTAGTAAAGACCTCATGAAATTTACTATTTAACAGTTCTGCCATACTTTTGGGTCTTCCACCATTCCGTTCTCTCCTTTTAACCTTTCTATTGTTTCTTTTTGTCTTATTTTTCCATTTATGAATCTGTAGAACAATTTTGGTTGTTCCTTACATTTTTCGACAATGTCCTTTTCATAGTTCTTTTCTTCTTCCTTTCTCACCTTAGCATATTCATTTCTTGCTGTTTTGAAGTTTTCCTTATTTTCTGGATTTCTGTTTCTTCTCCACCTTTTCCATGCTCCATCTCGTTTCTCCTTTGCCCTAGCACATCTTGCATTAAACCAATCTTTCTTTCCTTCTTCTTTAGGTCTATATTTCGGAACATATTCCCTGACCCCAGTTTTGTATATTTCCAAAAATAAGTTATATTTCTCTTGAACCGTTAATGAGTTTTCCATCTCCTCCCAGTTTACGTTTTAAAATAGTTCTTGAGATTCTCAATATCAGCCTTTCTGTAATTTAATCGGTCTCCTTTGTATGATTCATCTCTATCTTCCTTTCCTTCTTCTATATCCATCTCTAATATTACATGGTCACTCTTTCCCAATGGGCACTTGTATCTTATATCATCGTTAACTGGTATATCCCTTGTAAAAACTAGGTCTAATCTTGCCGGCTCGTCGTTTCCTCTGTATCT
>NC_059302.1:22040922-22094367 GCF_017591435.1 Portunus trituberculatus | reverse complement strand
CAGGCAATCAGTAGTTGGGCCACACGCTTCACAAAGTTTAAACATGACAGGCACCCGAGTGAAGGCTAACACAAAGCACTGTTGTCTCTGCTGTTGTCAGTGAAAGCTAACCAAGCTAACACGAGAATTACTCCTTACCTACAGGACAATACACTCTTAGGATGTTTGCGGTTTTTTACTTTTTTTTTTTTTTTTGAGCGTGAATCCGGATGTTTCCTTGTGTTTTATTTAATCTAAGCTCAGCAAGATCACGCCTGATAATCTTCCTCACGTGGCGACCTCACTACACACACACAATAAACTAGCACCAGTGACTACCTTACTCTACTTCGATACTCCAGCCTTTGATGCATTTTTGCCCCATCGCCTCACATCCCAGCCATGCACCCACCCTCTTTACATATTATCTAATTTCTCTTCCTTACTTTACCGGCCTTGATCTCCCCGACTCATGAACCTTTGTTTCTTTTGTCCTTCACTCTGACATCACTGCTCTTGCCACAATCATCGTCAACAACAATTTTAATAGAAGTCTCCTCCATCTTATATTGCAAATCCACGTCGTAATTTCTCACAAAGCGGCACAACAATCCTCTCAAACATCCTCGTCTTCATCTCAGGAGCGCCAGTCTTTTGTACGCTGCCTTATTAATATCTTCAAAACATCGTCTCACTCTCTCGCACAATGCCTCACTTCTGCCTTTGTGGAGAGCGTCCTAGCGATATCTCCATTTGAATAACAAGCCAGTACCACCTAAGCCCTCTCGTCACTATAGGAACGTCATAAACCAACACTGCTTTTCTATAAATTATCCAGCATTCAAAATATTTATCCTAAACTTCAATCTCTGACTTCCCTGTCCCCTCACACTCCTCCATTTGGTGCTATAATCGACCTCCACACTGACTTGACTCTCCACACCCTCGCGCATTATACACATTCTCTCAAAATTACTCCTTCAGACATTTTGATACTTATTCCTACACACACTCTTCCCTGTCCCGCCCTCCAAGCCTCCCGTGACCTACTATCAACCCACGCCCGTCTCTCAGTTTACTCCTCTTCCTCCTATCCTCTTCTCCCTTTCTACGTGTCTTCTCACCAAAAGCCATTATATACTCATTAAAGAGAAAGATCTCCCCCTCTCCACTGATTATCCGTTTCACTTCTGTCCACTACTTAAGTCCCTTCTTTCCTATACAAAAATGTCGGTTCGTCTGTTCCATTCTAAATACTGCTTTCGCTTCTAGTAATTTTTTTTTTCTTTTATTCATGTATTTTGTTCTCATTTTAACACTTTTTTCCTTTTTCATTTCTTCCATTCCTTATCTCTTAATATTTCTTTTCTTTTTATTCAGCCATATTCTTCTTCCTTCCTTCATCATTATTCCTTTATTCATTTATTATTCTCATTTTAATCTTTCTTTTTTCAACTCTTCCATTCCTTTTCTCCTATTTTTTTCCCCTTTTATTTAACCACAATTTTTCTTCCTTCCTCATCAATATTCTTTTATTTTTTTTATTTATTCCCGGTTTGACACTCTTCTTTAATTTTTATTCAACTTTTCTATTCTTTCTTTCCCATTTTTTCTTTTATATAACCACATTCTTCTTCCTTCCTTCATCATTATTCACATCTTTTACTCCCAAGTCGTATTAACTTCGTAATAACCAAGAGGAAAGAGGTCAGAGAACACTGGCGCAGCTCCTTTTCCCGCATTTGCATCCATGCCTTCAGATATACCAGTATTCGTTCCATCAACCCTTTCAGCTCGTCATTCGTGCATTCATGTGTACTCCAATAACACATTCCTGGGTTTTCTATAAAGAGAATGTTCACAAACGGCTACTATATTATATCATTCAGTCTCATAATTCCAGCCAGTATGCAAAACTTAACCTTTTCTATAACTTAATCTGGTCTCTCTCTCTCTCTCTCTCTCTCTCTCTCTCTCTCTCTCTCTCTCTCTCTCTCTCTCTGTGTGTGTGTTTCCAAACCATTACCTTACCAATTCACGCCAACTTTGCACTTCCCACTTTTGTCCCTCCCTTGGTCCCTGGGCGAGGCAATACACGCTGTTCACTTCTGCCTATTTCTGCCCTCAATTTCATTAACCACAAGTTCCCCTCCTTTACTCGTTCACACTTTCCTCTCTCCATGATAACAGCTGTGCTTTTTTTGTCCGTTGTTACCGAGTTCCTTCTGGCTACCAAACTTTCTTTTCTTTAGCTGATCTGTAATTTCAAGGTAACATTCTTCTGTGCGCACTTTTCCTAGTTTATTACCTTCCTTAATATCACATAAAAAATGTTCTGGAAAATAAGAAATACATGCTGCAAGAAAGTTTTGCAGCTTCTATTACGTCAGTTGCTTTCCAGGAATAGAAAAGAGCACGAAAACTTATTACCATTAATCCTTCTGTCTCCTGCAAGTAAGCGCTATTCTAATGGTGGTATATTTGTAGTTATGTGACAGCACAAGACGGATTTTTCTATCTTGAAACATTTCGCCAAGCAAGAATATTTTCCACCTCAACATGAAAGAGAAAAAGAGGAATCTGGCATAAGCCCCTTGAAGTGGAAGAAGAGCCAAGTGGTCACTTTTATGTTCGTTTAAAGTCACCAACTACGCAGGAAACTTTGGTACACTCATTTCTTTAATCAAGTTGACTAAACATACTCCACACTCTCATATCCTCGACAAAATCAATCAACAGTCAATAAAATAAACAAGTAACAAATAACTAAACAGGAAGCTAGTTCTCCACGGAAGATCCCCTGGGAATGCAGTGTCTATTAGAGAAAAGAAGCTAGACGATGCCTTGGAAAAAAGTCTGTGTTTCAGTGAATTCCAGGAAGCGCCAGAATCCTTTGCAGTGTTCGTGACTACGGCGGAACTGACAACAACATTCGAGAGAGACGGCAAGTGGGACAGGTATTGTGGCCTCTGGGAAAAAAAGAAGACGTTGTCGGAGATACTTGTTGTCCTTTCCTTCTATAAAGCAAGTTAATGTCTTTAAGAAGGAAAAAGACGTGCAAAGAAATAAATAAGCTCCCAAAGTATATGTTACTCTATAGATATAGGCGACATCATCTGGAGGAAAGAAAAAAAGATTGCCTTAAGAAAACTAAAACACCATTAAGGCAGAATGCTTATCAAGACTCGACGTAGAATTGGGAATAGATAGCTTTGACTTAACTCCTTCAGTAATGGGACGCATTTTCAACATTGAGTTTTGGATATGATTAGACGATTTTATTAACATTAGGAAGAATTTACAGAGGTCAAAAGATAAATGGCGAGAGTCTTCAGTATTTTCAGCCCCATGCAAATTTTATAAGCTGTAGAAAATCACTAAATAGTAAGCAGAATTAATATGAAAGCGCGTTATTGTATTGAGGGGGCTAAAGAAGAACACGATCTTAACACACATGACACAGTAGCACTTTCCTGCCAGGCTCCAGTGTCCATTATCTCGAGGGACCCGTGACGCCCTCTGAATGCTGGGAACGCAAATCCTGGGAACCTTGGGAGGAGGATTGATGCAGAGTGAGGGGAAACTCGTGTACCTGGAAAACGTGCGCTGCCTTCAAGACGCGGCCGACACCACACTGGATGCAGGTGAAGTTCTCAGAAACAGGATCCAAGTAACAAGTACGAGTCCATAAGCCTCTTTGGTATCAAGAAACAGGAAGCACAGCACGCCAAACGAGACGCTTGGCTGGGGGAGAAGGAAAAGTTATAGACAAATACCTTTCATAATCGTATCCTAAGTATACAATAAAAAGAAACATTACATTTTTTTTTCAGGAACCACACACACACAAAAAAAAAATATATATATAAGGAAGACTCCAGAAAGAAAGACGAAAGGGATCTTTTTTTTATGCAAGAAGGAAACCAGCCAAGGGTAACAAAATAAAAAAAAAAAAAAAAATGGCCTACTTGAAATGCTGGTTCCCTTAAAAAATAATAAAGAATTAGCCAAAGTTCAGGAACAAATACCTTGAAACCTCCCTGTTAAGCCGTAAAAAGAATCCGGTACTGATCGGTAATAATTTAGAGTTAGGGATTACATTTCTTCTGATATCACTCCCATCGTGAGCTAATCGATCTTAAACTGCACCTCAGGGAATACATTTTCCATCGCACGGCTTTCCTCGATTACTCTCCACATAAATCAGACCAAAACTTCTCCAGAATAAAGCGAAGTTACTCCCATGTCCACAAATCATTTCATCCGTTTATCAACCAGACCGGAATGAGAAACAGTAAAATGAAGCGAGATAATATTCCCATAACTTGGTGTATCAGAGTGTGAAGGGGTCGCCGCGAGTGAAGAGGGAGAGGGAGAAAGGAGACTAAATGAAAGGGGAAGGACAGCGAGTAGTGGGTGAGATCTTAAAGGTGGGGTATTAGGCCAGGTGAGGTGATAATGTGGGCTCATCTTTACCACGGGACGGTAAGAGACATGGAGTGTAGCAAATAGATGACTTGAAGGGTTGGCGAGGACAGCTATTTGTTTTTACTCTTATCCTGCGACATTGACTCCCATTTCTGGCCGCTCCCCTCCCCCCCACACACGCAGACACTTTTCCATAAACCGTCAGACTAATATGCTATTCTTAAGCGCCCCTCCCCCATCCCTCTATGTATATTATCAGTATGTATGTACTGCAATTCAAATAAAACGTATATTATTATTATTATTATTATTATTATTATTACACACACACACACACACACACACACACACACACAGAGAGAGAGAGAGAGAGAGAGAGAGAGAGAGAGAGAGAGAGAGAGAGAGAGAGAGAGGGGGAGGGGGAGGACACTTTTTCCCTTTCACCTTTATTTACTCTCTCCAACCCTGATATGAATGACATGTTCAATTTCAACTTTTGGAATGTAACCACTATAAAAATAACAATGAACATAACAACTTTCGAGCAGTATAAGGTCCTCGCGCTCTCTCTCTCTCTCTCTCTCTCGGTCAACAGGTTTATGATATTGCCAAAGTCCAACACGAGTCAAAGAAATAAAAACCAACTTGAGGCGTACAAATAACAATAACGCCAACACAATTTCCTTATTTTCCACTCAGGATTAATACAAATAACAAAGCCGGTTCTCTGGTGGATTAACCCTAACAGGAGAGGATAGGAGAAAAATACAAACCCCTGACTCTTTCACCTACAGTAATAGTTTATGAGGCACGATCAGTGACAGGGAGATCAAATAGTGAGTGTGGGATTTCTCATGTAAAAATCAACGGCTTGGGTAAAGTATAAACAGGCAGAAAGACCCCACGATATATACTGGCATTAGTCTTTCTTTCAGGTGATGGTTAGGTATCATAGTCCCGCTTTTCTTTTCTTTTCTTTATTTTATTATTCTGAAACTGTCCGCTCTCTCACCAAGATTATTTTCCAAGGTGCACAGAGATGACAAGCCGGGTTTCTGTGGGTGTTTCTCCTGTAAATTGTGTATTACCCTTGTTCATTTGTCATTAGAACCATAGAAACACCCTTGAAAACTTGTGTCACTTAAACAGCAGCCTTTTGAATTAGTGGAGGCGCAGCGTTGAACTCTTTCTGAAAATGGTCCTTAGAGGCAATGGAAGTGTGGCGGCGTGGTGCACGGGAAGGCTGCATGGCTGAGGGTTTCATGGGATTAACGTAAGGCATAGAGAGTATATAATAAATCAGGGATGTGTGATTGATGTTTATGTAATGTTTCCTCGGTATAAATCCATCAAATAATAAGTGGATGCTAAGTGAACACGCGCACACACACACACACACACACACACACACACACACACACACACACACACACACACACACACACACACACACACACACACACACACACACAGTTGTCCAACCTACAACATACTACTTTTCAACGTTTCACCTTAATTCATCTCTCCCTCTATAAATGAAGCTGAATAACAAATTTCTCTCTGAATCTTTGATTTTACAAGGGTTTCTTTAGCCACATCGACCTTCGGGAGATGTGCTCATGGTAAATTCTGGCTTAAGTTTGTAGGGAATCAAGGCTTTACCAATACTACTATTATTTTTTTTCTTTCTTTTCGTTATCAATTCCTTCCATTTTTATCCTCTGTATATTTCTGGAACTTTTATTTTTGTTAGCAATTCTTTCGTTTCTTCAAATATGAATACTCCAGAGAAAAAAAATTTTAAATAATGATTTTTCTTTCCTCCATGCTTTAATTAATATCTAAAAATAATCACGTATTTTTTTCAGTTGTATTTTCTCTTGTATAGTTCTATTTTCATCCTTGCTTCTCCCACTATTTTCAACAATTTCTTTAAGATTTACTCTGGCATGATTACGGTAGATTGATTCCCACTCTTCATCTTATATCTGGTAGTCCTGCCATTTCCTTATATTCTTTTATACTAATCACTTATTTCCACTGAATGTCTGTTACTGCTTCTTTTCTGACATTCTCCCCACCCTCACCTCCTTATTTTCCTCTTCCTCCTTTTTTTCCTTCTCCCTTCTAATCCTCCTCTTTTGTTCCCTGTAGAGTTAAAATTCCTTCTTCCGCCATCCAGTCTTCATTTCCTTGATTCATTTCCCTCATCCCGGTTTCCATTCCTACAAAAACGTTTCTCTTTCCAACTAGTCATCTGTCTCTTATTTCGACCAATACTTTGACTACTTCTACGTACGTCTCAGTCATCTCGCAATCAACGTTCGTGAATTTCTCTCTCATCACAGACAGGTACTCTATGTTCCTTCTATTACTTTTATTCTGAACGGTTACCTTAGCTCTATCTCTGTTGCATATACCGTCAAGCAGGGAGGTCTTGTAAATGAATGTCTCTGCTATTAAAAGGAAAAAAAAAGAAACCTTGCCTACCTAACACACACACACACACACACACACACACACACACACACACACACACACACACACACACACACACAGTATCACGTATCACCGTATCACCTTCTTTTCTCTTACTTACGCAATCCACCTTGTTGTTCTACTGTTCCTCAACCTCTGTACCCTCTGGCTTTTAACTTGCATTCCTCTATACTCTCTGGGTATATTTCTTCATCAGTTTTCTTTCTATGTCGTCTGTTTCGTCTTTCGTTTCTTATTTCAATATTCTATTTTCTCTCAGTGACCTATCTGTTTTGGTCTCTCTAGCTCTCTATCTCTTTTTATCTCTATCAAGGCTCATCATTTTTCATCCCTAACTTACGACTGATCTCTTTCACAATCTTGCTTGCGTCCTGTATCAACCTACCAGTAATTAATTAATCTATGTAAAAAATGACAAGCAGTTTTTACTACGCAATCTTTTAATCTTCCTCCTCTTTTTTCCTCCACGTTCCTCGTTACCTGGCATGGCAAGTTATTAAACACGAGTAGCCTGCCTTGCTTTATGCTATCCCTCACTAATTTGTCTAATAGGGTGATGCTTCCTATGTTTACTTGCATTGAGTTCTTCATTCGCTGTACTGTTTTATCACTCTAAGTTTGAATACCTGTTAACCCCTTCAATACTGATATGCATTTTTACCATGATTTTTGGATGTGGTTAGACGATTTTAATTGCATTAGGGTGGGTCTACGGACGTCAAAGATTAATGGCCAGAATCTTTCACTATTTCAATCCGCACATAAGTGTCTGAAGAAATATAAAATCACAAAATAATAACCAGAATGAATATGAATACGCAGCACGGTACTGAAGGGATTAAATTACCTATATGATTTATAAATAAGATACCACCATACTTATTTCAGACACGATAGTTTTCTTGCTTTATTATACTTTCTATTCACTGACGATATCGTACCGCATTGCTTCAGAAGTCTTAATGTGTTCGAACACCTCTATATATTCTTTAGCTAAATTAAACAATCATTATATTTCGAATCTATTTTTTCTTACATTGTTTTTAATGGTAATGCTCTCAAGTATCTACGTAATAATTTGTGATGTGGTACCATGGCTGCTGTAGTAATATTAGACAAATAATCAGACGTCAACACAGACACAAGGTTGGATGTGCAGAAAAGTGTACAAGTTCTAAAGTATAACCTAAAGAGGGACCAGTAAGAAACAGCAAGACTGACGTAATACAATGCGTTGACATCTCACTGCGATTATAAATAGTTGACATTATAGGCAGTGGACAATGATAGAGTGACCTGGATGGGAAAAAGGTCATCATTCCATAATTAATTGGATTAGGCGCGTGTGCCAGAGTGGTGAGGGTTAAAATATCTTCCCGTCCATGATCTTGATGGGTCGAGCTGCACCATGACGAGACACGAAGGTTTGATGGAGTGGTGTTTGCTGTTGACTTTCGATCCCCGAGCAGATTGGCCTGTTTACGGAGGGTATAGCTGGTAATGGGGTCGAGTAATGTGAGACATGAATGGGTAGGGTAGGTAAATTGCTCGTTAATGTTCAATCTGACATCTTGAGTTTTCATTTTGCTTCTGTGTCCACTAATCTACCGGTAGCATGAGAAGGATAACCTCTGACGATACACCTTCCCTCAGAACACAACCTAAATATGCGTCAATTTACCTTTCCAGATTTCCTCGGGCACTCTTATATCGATCACGCCACAAGGATACACACCTAGCTGGTGGGGTGCCTGCCGCCTTACTGAGGCTCATATTCTCACCACGATTATTTTCAATTGCCGCAGAGATGATTAGCGGGATTTTCAAGTGTGTTTCTCCAGTTAATAATGTAGAAATATTGTCATTCTGCCTCTAGAACGGTAAAAACACCTTAAAATAAACCGTGTCAATTTAAATAGTGTAGGTGAAGTACAGAAGTGTTTGAGAACACGAGTTCATAATAGGAACTAGGAGGAAGATTTGGCATCATGTTACTTGCTGTAGGTAACGAAAGTGAAGAGTAATCCTGATCTCTACCTAACGCATCGCATCTACAGCACACGTTCTCAGCGTTAACTGCATCACACGCGTCACTTCGAAGAGAGCGAGCAAGATGTAAGAGAAGAGGGTGGGAGACTGGTTATGGGAACGACGTGATGATAAAATTCCTATTCAATTCCTGCTGATGTCGCTCATTTTTTCGCATATTACACAGAATTTCTTACATCACCCTCGTATTATCCATTGATCCAAACTCTACGACCTTTGTGTGTCGTCCCCTTTTGCATTTTTCTTTTTTTTCTTTTCGGGGAACCAGGTGCGTCATTCCACACAACTGTGCATCCAAATAGATTTTCAATCATTGTACGTGTTAGCAGGCTTCCTCAATATGACTCATGGTAAGAGACGACACATTCAGGTTGGAAGAGTTCTCGAAATCCAGTAACAGCAAAGGTCTTAAGATGTTTCTAAACGCGAACATCACAACAAAACACTACGCTAATCGTTACAGTGGTCAACTTAACAGACACATTTCTGAACCGTCTGAGGCTAACTCCTTAATCTCTTCAGTATCTTTATCATGAGTTTTGGGTATGATTAGGCAATTTTATTTACATTAGGAGGGATCTATGGGGGTTAGAAGATTGATGGCCAGAGTCTTCACTAATTCAATGCCCACAAGTTTCTGAAGCTGTATAGAATCGCCAAATAGTAAGCAGAATGAATATGAAAATGTGTCATGGTACTGAAGGGGTTAACCTCCTCAGTACCCGGACGCGTTTTCATATTCAGTCTGATTCTCATTTTACGATTTTATACAGCTTCAGAAAAATACGTTGAGATTACAGTAGTAAAGACTGGCCATTACTTTTTTGACTTCCATAGACCCTTCCTAATGCCAATGAAATCGTTTAATTATACCCAAAAATCAAGGTAAAAATGCGTCTCAGCTTTGAAGGGGTTAATACTCCGTTTGTCTTTAGTATCACATTTCTTACCCACTTCGCCTTAGATTTCTGTAGTGACATCCATTCCGAGTACACTACGCACTTTCTAGGAGACATATAGATCTCCACGACGTTTTTTCCAGTTCCCCAATGGATCGTACACCCGGCCATATTCAGAAACGCCTTGCTCTCTGACTACGATAATTTTTCAAGTCCTCATAAACGACAGGTTCTCCTTATGATCAAGTAGAAATCTTGCTAATCCATCACCAGAACCATAAAAATATTCTTAAGAACACGAGTATCTTCAACTAGAGCCTTTGGAAATAGTCATCGTGAGAGAGCAAAGCGTTTCTGAATACGGGTGCCTGTCTCTTAACCCTTTCAGTTCGGACACATTTTTAACTTGAGATTTGTGTACGATTAGACCATTTTTATTGACATTAGGAAGGGTCTATGAAAGTCAGAAGATGAATGGCTTAAGTTTTCACTATTCTAATCCCACACCTAAGTTTCTGAAGCTGAATAAAATCATCAAATAGTAAGCTGGATGTAAATGGAAACGCGTCATGGTACTCAAAGGGATAAAGGAACATATATACGTGCAGAGTCGTCAATTTATCTGTAGCTTGTATTTCCCACATTAATAGAACGAAGTACGGTATGTTTTCTTGCAATTCTTAACCCATTCAGAACCATGACGCGTTTTCATATTCATTTTGGTTACTGTGGTGACTATATATACAGATTCAGAAATTTATGTGGGAATCAAAATAGTAAATACTCTGGCCATTAATCTTCTGACCTCCGTAGACCCTTTCTAATGTAAATAAAATCGTCTAATTATATCCAATCCAAACCCAAGGTAAAAAATGCGTCCCAGTACTGAAGGAGTTCATTTTTTTTTTTCTTGTACACCATTTCCTGCGCGCGAGAACAATCAACTTGTGTCTAAAACGATAACATGCAGCAAAACATATCAGTGAAGACGTAATTTAAGAATGTAGGTGTTCAAAATTTTTCGGCAGTTATATTAAATGAAAAAAAAAGAAATCCCACTTTACCACACACACACACACACACACACACACACACACACACACACACACACACACACACGTAATAGCTTCTCAGAGGTGGAAACTGGTATGAATGGAGGAAACCAACGAGCGAAATGTGGTGTTGAAGAAGAAAGGAGGAGGAGGAGGAGGAGGAGGAGGAGGAGGAGGAGGAGGAGGAGGAGGAGGAGGAGGAGGAGGAGAAGAAGAAGAAGAAGAAGAAGAAGAAGGAGAAGGAGAAGGAGAAGGAGGAGGAGGAGGAGGAGGATTACCGAAATACGCAGACAGTGGAAGGGAAGATATAAGATCAGACGATATTCACACGACTGCCTGGATAAGGAGAGAGAGAGAGAGAGAGAGAGAGAGAGAGAGAGAGAGAGAGAGAGAGAGAGAGAGAGAGAGAGAGAGAGAGAGAGCAAAAGATAGTCCCCTTGTCGCATGCACAGCTGTGTCCGCCACTCTCCCACACTCGTTCTTCCTCCATTTACCTTCATATCATCTGATGGTTTTATTTTTCGCTTCTCTTCTCTCTTCCGGGAAAATCGAAGTTGGAGCAATGCAATCTGATTCCCTAGGAGGCCGCAGGATTACTCTGGGCTGCCAGGCGAGGCGCGGCGGAAGAGCAAATCCAGGACTCAACTTCACAAGACCACGATTTCACGGGTTGGTTATCTATTGTCATCTCTCGACTGTTACTGTTCAGCCTCACCATCCCTCTAGCGCGTGCACAGACTATCACAGCGCCGTGGAAAGGATATCAACGTTTGTCACCTGAGGAATCGCTGGCCAGTTGCTAGTAATGTCTCAGTAAACAACGATTGGCGGTAAAATTATTGACACATGTAAGAGATAAGATTTTCTTTTCGCTGGTGATGGCTGTCGGTTAAAATTCGCCACAAGCAATGAGGATATAGTTTTGCTTATTAGTGAAAGATAAAAACACCGTCAAGATTTCCTTTTTCTTTCCTAGTTCTGTATCAAACTTCTGGTTAGCGTTCTTCGTTAGCATATTTTCAGGATTTAACCCCTTGAGAACCATGACGCGTTTTCATATTTATTCTGCTTATTATTTGGTGATTTTATACAACTTCAGAAACTCATGTGTTGGATTAAAATAGTGAAGATTGTGACCATTAATCTTCTGGCCACCATAGACTCTTCCTAATGTCAATAAAATGGTCTAGTCGTAAACAAATCTCAAAGTAAAAAAGTCTCAGTACTGAAAAAAATAATCGTTTCTTTTATCTATTTTATCTATTTATTTACATTTCGTTATGTTTGACGTAAGTATTTCTATTATTTCACGTAGAGTTCGTTCGTCATGCCCTCTGGCCTTGAAATCTAGAGACGCCTGGGTGCCCGCGTTCAGAGCACCGAGGCGGGAAGATTGCGTCGGATAGTTAAGGCGGGAAGACTGCGTCGGATAGTTATTGTGGCGAGTATGGCGGCGTGAAGCAGCGTGGAGTGACGGGAAGGTAGTGGTGGTGAGGGAAAAGTATATCCTTACTCTCTCTTACTGTCTGCAGCTGTCAGTCTGTCAGTCTATCTATCACGCTTTAACTTTTACGATACGTCAGTCTGCAATGCTCTCTCTCTCTCTCTCTCTCTCTCTCTCTCTCTCTCTCTCTCTCTCTCTCTCTCTCCAGCACTGTCAGTCCCATGTCACCTGAACAGAAACTACTACACACCTCTTCCTCCTACCTTGGTTACTCTGCCCACTCAAGGCATCACCAATTGACTCCTGCGTGTCTCATCATGAACACAAGCGACATGCACGTTTAATGATACTAATTCCTCGTGGCGGTGAAGTAACGCCTCCTTTGGGACTCGTAATGGACCTAATGACTTTATTTTACTGAGGACAGCTTTGTGGAATTACGATTAAATGTTTTTCTCTGTTCTTTTTCCTTGTTCGGGATGTTTTTCATAGTTCTTTCCCAGCAAAAGAACAATTCTACATACTGTTATCTTTATCTATACTACAGATGTATCGGATGTCGAATTTCAGACATCCGTGGATGCGGATGTATATGCGGATGTCATTTTGCGGATGCAAATGTGGATGCGGATGTCAGTCTCTGCTAAAATGCGGATGCAAATACGGATGCGGATATCAAAATATGACATCCTCGCGGATGCGGATGCGGATGCAGATGTTTTTACGTCAAACGCTCTGACCAAGAGGGCAAAAATAAAAAGCCTGCTTCAGTGTCAGACCATGCAGACAGCAGCAGAAGTAACAAATAAAAACAAGGTGGGAGAACCAAAATACTGGCAAATGAGTTCGAATGGGTTAAAAGGGTTAGAAGCATCCCATAATGTTGCACTCTGAAAATACTCAGCAACATTCCTTTGCTTAGCATCTGTCTTTGCTTTTTGCAAAGGCGTTTTTTCTATATTTACTTTTTCTTCCAACTTCTTTCTCTCTTTTGCCATTAACTCTTCACACTGTTCTTTATGCACTGATTTCAAGTAGTTTTTCGAAGATGTAGTTCCACGTCCCTTTCGTGAATAATCTTTCTTGCACAACAGACACTGTGCTAGGTCACTTGACTTACTCATGAAATATTTCCACACTTCACTGCTATGTGACGCTGTTTTTTTCAGCTGCTATAGCAGTCACCACACAGAGCAACAAGGCTTAGTAAACTTGATTATAATATCCTTTTAAACACACTGGCAAACTGTTTATCAGAGAGGAACAAGCAAGGAAGGAGCAGTACTTCTTACTTCGAAGGCAAACTCTTACCAAACTGATGACCTGCCAGTGTACTATGTAGGATTTATGTTCAGAATGCCAGTTTACAACTTATGGATCAGTATTATACATTTTCGAGATGCTTAGCAAATGTGAAAAGAAAATTACTGTATTATAATGCCTCATTACATTAAATTCTAGTAAGAAATACATCGAAAAGCCCTCTATAATAGTAATAATAATAATAATAATAATAATAATAATAATAATAATAATAATAATAATAATAATAATAAAACAATAGCTAATATAGTAGGTTCCTCTGAAAATTTTTTTCATCGGCAACTCACTACATCAGAGGGAACAGGCGACGACAGGAAAACTCCTGCGATAAGAGCTCAGCGCTGTCGGTTCATATTTTTCATTATTATTTGTATAATTATGGAAACATTCGCAATAAATGTATTTAAGGAAGAAGCACTGAATTCTATCATGTGAAGTGAGAATAAGGTCTAAGACTGCAATGTACGACATTACTCAGCCACACGACACACGCATTACAATATCTCTCTCTCTCTCTCTCTCTCTCTCTCTCTCTCTCTCTCTCTCTCACCAGCGTTAGGCATCAGGAATTGGGGTGAAGGTGACAAGCAAGGGTGATAAGCCTCCCTCTTCACACACACACACACACACACACACACACACACACACACACACACACACACACACACACACACACACACACACACACACAGTGACTCACTCATCTGTCGTTACTAAGTTTCTAACATTCCACCATTCACAGTTTGCTATTTATTTACTATGTATTTGTACTTCATAGTCACTATGTCAAATTCGCTCCCTCCTCCTGTCTTTCCCCTTAATTCTAGACACATTACACGGTAAGTTTGAAAGGAAATGAATACGTGATATTATATGCTTTAGTTTTACTAGATAATTAATTCATTAGACACATCAATAAATTTACTCCACATTTCTAAGCTCTGTCTGAACTCTAAGTCTGTAAGCACTAGGCAGTGCTCTGTGAGTCTGTGACTGCGTGTCTATATATTACTCTATAATCTATAGATTGTGCAATACATAGAACACATCCGCATACACACATCCTCTGTAGAGTGCGGATGCGGATGTGGATGCGGATATATATTTCCCCATAAAAGTGGATGCGGAGGCGGACGCGGATGTTCAGATTATCACAACTACGGATGCGGATGCGGATGTGAAAAAATATGCGGATGTTCCGCGGATGCGGATGCGGATATACGATATATGTCTAATCTATACACATTGAAGTCTAACGAAAATCATACTAAAAAACTGAGAAACGCAACCCCAAGATAGTTATTATAGTGGTCTAACGGTAAATAACGATCGAATGTGCTACAGAATAGAAGAAAAAGACTAGCCATTATTTTGATCTAAATAAGTTGGTCTAGTAAAAATCATACTAGAAGACTGAGAAACGTAGCCACAAGATAGTTATTATAGTTAATCATAAATAAGGATCGCATGAGCTACATAATAGAAGAAACAGAGTAGTCATTATCTTGTTATAAAAACCACGTAGGTAGATAATAAAGGTTACTGCTTACGATTACTAAATAGTTGTCCACAAAAAAACAATAAGAAATTACACAAAAGTAAAGAAAAAAAAACTACATGAGAAAACTTGTCTCTCAGGATGGGACAAAGTATCAGTGAAATTTATTACAGCAAGACATCGTGTATGCCAGGACACTCTCCACTGTAAAGACAATGACGAAGAAATATTAAAGGAAAAAACATAACGAGCTTGAGTCAGACAGGAGTAAAAACACAATTAACACACAAATGAACACACACACACACACACAAAGCATCACTCCACCCTTCTCTTCTCTCCATCGTTTCTTGAGCCCCGCAACTTTCTCTCACCTCACTCCCTCAAACTCCCATTAATATTCCCCACCCCCTACACGATATAATCCAAATTAACACTCACGGGCAGGCTGTGGAGTGACTGCCGCGATCTGAATTACTCCTCAGCCACAACGCCACAGCCCCGCAGCGCTCTATTCATCCCTTCCGCTCAACCGCCACTCACAAAACTAGCCGTCCATTTCAGATCTTGGTTACGACGTCTCCCAGGCAACATGTCAGGGCCCCAGGGCAAAACATACCTTCCCGCATCACGAGGCTCTCCACACTATATTACACTCGCATCACTTACTGAAGAACTGTACTACCACGGCTTCCTCTTTTCTTTTTAGGTGTACCGTGAAAAAAAAAAAATTATAATCCTTGCGGCGTATCTTCTTCGTGGTGTGTTTTGAATATTAAAAGAAAATCTAATTAAGTTCACGCCGCGAGGAGTTGTTTGCGCTCAACATGGAGGACAGTGTGTGCCTGTGTGCCTGTCCTCTACTGCATACATGAGCGAAGGGAGGTGCAGCTGCTATCGTCAGTATCCAGGAGGGTTTGAGAGAGAGAGAGAGAGAGAGAGAGAGAGAGAGAGAGAGAGAGAGAGAGAGAGAGAGAGAGAGAGAGAGAGAGAGAGAGAGAGAGAGAGAGATTAAGTAAAGTCAAATAAACAACTACATCCACATAAAAAGAGAAATCAGAAATATCACTCATGGTTTAATTGATTTTGATGATTCAGTTCATGCGGCTTCGAGTCAACACGACAACAATAATAATAACAATATCATCCATAATAATGATAATAACAATAGTAATAACAATAATAATAATAATAATAATAATAATAATAATAATAATAATAACAATAGTAGTAGTAGTAGTAGTAGTAGTAGTAGTAGTAGTAGTAGTAGTAGTAGTAGTAGTAGTAGTAGCAGTAGTAGTAGTAGTACCAGCAGTAAGAGTAACAGTAACAGTAACAGTAGCAGTAGCAGTAGTAGTAGTATACACAAAGCAGAAGTAGTAGAGGTAGTAGTAGTAGTAGTAGTAGCAGTGGTCGTATACTCGTAAGTAGCAAGAAGAACCGTAACATCAACTAATGCTCCAAGACACAACCACAACCCTAGCCATTACTTGCACCAGAAGCAGACAGAGCAGGTATAACACTATCGCGGTGAAGCACACTCCCTGGAGACTACACCCTTACACTGTGGACCCGCCTGCTGCTGCCACTCCATCAGGGAACCTCTTAGAAACCACGTCAACTAGATTTATTCCCACCTCAGCTCAGATCTTTGCCAGCCATCACTCATTCCAGGGAAGTCCAATTTTTCTTTTACGAACAGGTGGGAGAAAAAAATAATAGTTTCGCCAGTCTCAGAGCAGATTCAATTTGTTGCCCTCTCTCTCTCTCTCTCTCTCTCTCTCTCTCTCTCTCTCTCTCTCTCTCTCTCTCTCTCTCTCTCTACAATTAAACAATTCTAAGAGGAAATAAAAGGCTTGCCATCTGTTACGAAAAACAATATTACGAAAAGAAACAAAAAGCAAAAGCACTTCCTGCAATAACAAGCAACGGGAGAGAGAGAGAGAGAGAGAGAGAGAGAGAGAGAGAGAGAGAGAGAGAGAGAGAGAGAGAGCCGTGAGGTTTTGTGGCATGAAGGCTGCGGTGTATGCTGGTTTGCGCGTCTTCCTCTACATGCCAGCTGTGTGGATCAATCTCCCGACCGCCCTGAGCACAAGAGGAAGAAGCTGAGAGTGGGGGCAGCCTTGAGATACGACTAGCCATTCCCGACATCAACAGCCTCCGAGTCTTAAACATGTGTGGGTCATTTCGCCTCCTCCTGACTTATTCACACTGAACATTTTCCTCTCCTGAATATTTCCCTTTCGCCTTCCTTCCTTCCTTCCTTGTGTAATCCTTTGGCTGGTACGGCTTCCCAGTTTAATGATAATGAGTTTGTGTAGGTTTATATTATAAGTTTGAGCAATAATATCAGAAAAGGCAAAATTGTCTATGATACTCAAATAGAAGAATTATCTAGGGATGATTCATACGCTTCTTGCTTTCCTTCGTTAACAGTCATTAGGTAAACTCATTGATTTACCTTTTATACTGACCGACATTGGTTTTGGTCAGTTCTCTCTCTCTCTCTCTCTCTCTCTCTCTCTCTCTCTCTCTCTCTCTGAACAGTGCTACCACTATATCCGATGGGTAAAAAGTCAAGGGGAGCGAAGTTCTATAGGGGAGTGCGTCCAAAAAGGGGGAGGGAAGGGGAGGCAATATGTCAAGGGGAAATGTCAAGGCAAGAAAATGTCGAAAGGGAATTATGAACGTGACCTGACCTAACTATATGTGCAGCTGCTACAATGGCAGGGGAGGAGTGGGGGGAGAAAATGAGAAAAATACGTTTTGTTCTTGTTTTTAGTTAGTGGGAAAACCCGACAAAAATCTGCGGTACTTCCCAGCATCACCATCCTATGACTATTTCTTAAGCTTTTTTTTTTTTCTTTGTCTCCTCCCCTCCACCCCCCCTTTGCCGCGACCCACTAACTAACCTCTCTCCCAAGCTTAGCCTATTCTTTTGACCCACCACCGCTCACTCCCCTCTAGTCCCCTCCCACTCATCCCTTCAACACACACGCCCACACACACTTCGCACCCTACCAGCTCTGAACCACTTCCAGTCTTCGAATCGACAGCACTTTCCCTCCATGCTTTCTATTTTTCACCTTCCTTTCTAATACGCAAATTCCCCGGGGCTCCACTCTCTGCCGGGGAGAGGAGAATGATGGGAAGGACCTAAGCTGGAGGGGAGATTGAGCATTGTCCTCCCTCATGTGTGAAGAAGAATATTGATTACCAGGACTTATTTCACTCTCCTTGTCCCTTCTTTCTTCCTCCCTCTTCACGATTTGATTTGTACCAGCACACACACCTCCGGCCACTGCGTCACCATCTCTTCCCACCCATCAGTCAATAATATACATACACATGCATACAAAGAAGTCAGTGTCCTTCATGCTTGGGGGTCTATCTCACTGGACGTCCTTCCCGCTAGACACTTGAAAGACACCTTGGAAACTTATCGGAAATGCAGGAACTGGAAAATTTATGATGGCAGGCAGAAGTAACATGAACCGAAAAAATATGGTGAAAATGAAACATAACACTCTCTCTCTCTCTCTCTCTCTCTCTCTCTCTCTCTCTCTCTCTATGACTCTCCTCCTTCCTCGTTGACCCTCCTCCTTCCTCGTTCCCAGCCCATCCTTGGCTGCAGCGAGGCGAGGCCAGCATGCCCATTATCAAAAACCGATACCATGGTGAGCTGGTGCTGCTTCCTCCAGGTCACAAAGTCCAAAAATGCTGAAAATATTGGTTCCTGTGTTTTGAGGCGCGACAGGGTAACTGGCGTGGGCGTAGGAAATGTTTTATAATGGAAGATATTTTTTTTCTTGGGATATGGTGACTTCCCTTGTCTGGGAAGACGTGAGGCCACAGCGGGGCAGCGGGGAAGGTGGAGGGAGGAGGAAAGAAGCTAAACCCCCGGTGATGGAGCAAGGATCAAGGAGGATGACGGGAAGCCAACTGTGCGACTCCTTTAACACAATTTCCCAGCTCCAGAAAGTTGTAAATCCAGCTCTCTGGATACATTGTACCATACCAGTGTACTATACGGGAGATGGCTTCATGAAAACTCAAATACGTGTACACACATGAATGAGAAAAGATTGAAGTTTAAAAACTGTTACTTTTATCAAAGTCTTTTATAACACAGGTCAATCGAGTCTCATTATGCAAATAGAAAATGGACCACGGTGGTGAATGGACACGAGGCTATTATTACATTTCGTATCACACAGAACATTGTGGGAGGCACCACGTCTGTCAGGAGTCAATTCCAACCTAATAACTGTAACGTGTGTGTGTGTGTGTGTGTGTGTGTGTGTGTGTGTGTGTGTGTGTGTGTGTGTGTGTGTGTTGGGAGCATGAAAAAAAAATACGTTTAATCTTTCAGGTGTGCAGGCAGTGCGCCACGCAGGCTAGAGGAGTGTCACTGTCCACGAACACGTTCCCTTTCACGCTGTTGTGTCATTTCCAGCAGGTAATTAAAGCAAACACGTGCTGCAGGACGCCGGACGCTCTCTCTTCCTTAAGAGAAAAAAAATTCATGAGTAAAAATATCAAATAATTAGAGTAACGAGGCTAAGAAGTTACCTTTCATGACTAATTAAAAAAAATCATTCGTTCGGGAATATGACAAAAACAATATTCTCTATCACTTACGAACAATGATTACAATATGAACCTTACTTACTAACACCCCATTGAGATGTCCCCAGAGAGAATGGTAATAAAGCTCAGTATTCTAACGATGGACAGCTACTACACTAAAGTAATGAGATCTTTAAACAGTTTGTGATCGTTCATATTAGTCACCTCGGTCGTTTAACTGAAAGCTTTCTGAAATGTGCTTTCACATAACTTTTACCTTGTAGTTTTTAATACATTACTTCATGGAGACGATAAACAAATTACTTTTTTTCTTTAACAATGAAATGGCTCTTGGTCGTTCGGTTGCTTCTAGTAAATGCAGCGTAAAATATACATACAATAACATAATGTAGT
Organism: Portunus trituberculatus; assembly: GCF_017591435.1. NCBI lineage: Eukaryota > Metazoa > Arthropoda > Malacostraca > Decapoda > Portunidae > Portunus > Portunus trituberculatus. Next base: position 22,074,213 of record NC_059302.1, on the reverse strand, counting down.
ACACACACACACACACACACACACACACACACACACACACACACACGTGCGCAAAGCGAGTGCGAAATGTTACCCTCACGTAATACACATGCAACTCAATCCTACCCTAACAATACACCAGCCTGCCTCTGATGTATCCCACGCAACACACAAAGTTCCACACCACCTGATTAACACAGGCAAACAAGCAGCAACACTTGGGACACTGTGTTCTATAGGAGTGTTAAGAGTTATCAGCGTCTAAAGTGACGCAGGCGAAGAAGGGTTCACGAAGGGAAGCGAATAAGAATGCAACTTTAGATTTTAACAATGTTCAAGGCTCAGTCAGTTAAATGTTTCGGTTGATTCGAGCTACTGTATAGAATGGGAATACGAATACAACCAATGCATCTAAACAATCAACATAAAACAACATAGAATCATCCAACGGTGGTGACACGTGCCGGTGAGTCAAAATGTTCCGAATCAAACAAAGCTGAACGAGAGAAGGTTTGAATCTCTTATGAATGAATACCATACACTTGAATCATCCGGGAATTATAACTAATGTTTAACTTACGGACACGTCTGAATATCACACCATTCAGGTCTTCATTAAAATAGCGCTCTATAATAGGAGGTAATCGGTATTAAATAGTAAATATTCCAGTACAGAGCAGAACAGCTATCGTTCATTACATTCTACCTGATCCTTCACGCCTGGACACGGGACAGACGGGGAGGCGGTGCTCAGCCCACATTGTAATGGCTTTGATGTCAGGACGCTCGGTCTCAATTCGCATTCGCTCACTACTTAATTAGATGTATAATGAGGTGTGTTTGGCGGGGGGAGGGAGGGAGAGGCATTATTGGGTCTTGAGATATTTCCCACAGAGCTCTTGTTAAAATTCAGTGCCTCTGGATTATTTTGATAATTCCACGAACACACTCGACATGTAACCCTCGCCGGACTATTACTCATCAAACCATCAAGGGACTCCCCTCGCACCTACTATCTATAGTTGACCATTTAGTGCAAGGCCCCGTGCGGCAGCAATGGCTGTCTCCCCCATCCCCCACCTCCGCCTCGCCCCACACGTGTCACATCCCCGCCTCCACCACTCACTGTACTACTCAGATGGACTCCATGTTAGTACGTACACGTCCATTTTTTTCATTTTTTCTTTAAGATACGGAACACTATTCAATAACAGAAAAAGCTAATTGACTACTGATAGAAGCATCGGTAAAACTACCACTACAACCACCAATCTCAAATCTTCGACGAGTGACAAAATATATAAATAAATATATAAACGAATAAGTATATAAATATACAAATTAAACGAAAATAAATAAACGAATAAATAAATAATAAAAAAGTATATATATATATATATATATATATATATATATATATATATATATATATATATATATATATATATATATATATATATATATATATATATATATATATTTGTTTATTTATTACTTATATATTCGTTTCAGGTGAATAAAGATCGTCTCAACAAATCAGAACAAAGAGGCACTGAGGCGAAAAGTGAGGAAGCTGTGCCTGAGAAGAGTGCGTCGCGCGTTGTTAGACTGACGGCCTCTGGCATGGAAGGAAGACAGGAAGTGATTCGGTGCCCACGATCCTCATCAAGACAAAGTATCCCCGTCCCTGCAACAGGTGGAAGGTCTTTCATTATCTCAGGTACTTCAATAAATCAGTTACCCAAGAAGTCTCTGGTGCTAAACCCTACAGCTTCTGACGAGGTTCCTGCGCTGGAAGGGAGGAACACAAGAGAACACTCACCAGGCGAGCCAGCCACGCGTCCGTGATTCCCTCCCAGCTTCACTCCTAGAGAGCCACTGAGCGCGCCACTCCGGCCCACCTACACACTGCTTGGCTCACACACTGTTGCCGGACCGCGAGGCTTCACGATGTTGCTCTGCTTGTCTCTCTCCCCTTCAATCATTCCATATCCAAGTCAGCTTACGCATTGGCATCCGTTATTAATTAACTCTTTCCTACTTTTCCTTTACAAACTGTGGTACGGCTTGCATTTTAGATGTATCCTCCGTGTGGTAAAACTCCTCACAAATTACTCGGAGCATGCGCACACTGATTCACTGGACTTGCGTGGGATTCCAGTTCTCTTGCCAGACTCCACTCCTCTAGCGAGCTGTTGACGAGTCGAGCGTTGAGGATGAAGTGCTGAATTGAAGGATTTACTTATCGACAACATCAACAATATGGATGAGTCCCCCAACAAGACATACAGGGTGATGTGATTGACAATACCACCCTTGACTGCTGCTTAGAAAAGGGTGTCTGAGTTAATACAGGAAGTGCTGCCGAGCCTGACGGACACTTCACCTGGCCCTGTCCTGACCTGCCACGACTAACTGGTGTCCTTGCGGCTGTCCATCCCTACACACGTTCAAATGGACATCACGCCCGACAGCTCCATCCAATCAGTTCAGTTGCTTCTACATACACACCATGAAAAGCCCGGCTGTCGTTATCAGTGAGTCTCCAGCACCCACTCCCCAACAGCACCACCTTCAACACCATCCTATACGCCCTTCTATGAATATTAAGTCTTGAGAGAGAGAGAGAGAGAGAGAGAGAGAGAGAGAGAGAGAGAGAGAGAGAGAAAAAGACAAAAGAAAACCCCTTTCCTTTATCCTCCACACTCACGCCTACACAAACTTTTTATCGCTTTTTCTTACCACACCTAAACTTTTTTTCTTCCTTATTTTTCGTTCCTTTTTGTATTGTCATTGCAAGAACAGGCTAGAATGTAGTATTTCCTTGAAGCTCAGTCCGCTTATCCACACTTAATGGAGGAGAGGTGCACATAATCCTGGAAACAAACCCTACGCCACAGCTGCCTCCAAGAGAGAGAGAGAGAGAGAGAGAGTAAAAGATAGTTTGAAACATTTACCTATCACTAACAACCGTAGAAGTATATATTATGTAACGGATCAAATAATTCTTCACAACTGTAGCTTTTCCAGTAACAGAGAGAGAGAGCTATGTTGGAGGGCGTAGAAAGGCATTAACCTCAGTGGATAGGGGAGGGGGGGGGAGGCGCGGGGTTGAGCAACAATACGCATGTCTTCTCCCCCCATCTACTTCCCCTTCCGACTCCGGTCTTGTCTTTGGAGCTTTTACTGTGAATGAACGTCTCTTGTACCTCTGACTCTCCTTGTCGAGCGGTGGTCTGCTGAAAAAGTACATAAATAAATAAAAAAAAAAAAAAAGGTAAACTGGGATATTTCTAAAGACGCATTGATGTAGAATTTGAGATCTTAAGTAAATTTTATCGTCTTGACACGCTACTCAGTGCTTCTCTACGTAAATACGCAAGTGTGCAGGTATCACGTACAGGCAGGTAGGAAAATAAATAAATAGATAAGTAAATAAGGAAGCAGGTTTTCACGAATATCTTTGAACGTTCGTGCTGGAATTATCTACTCGGATTTTTCGCCTCCACTTTTCTCGTCCCCCATGACATAAAATAATCTATTTTTGTATTGAAGAGACTCGTGATTATGCACGCTGAGTTTTATTTTTTTTTTTTTGTTAATTCCTTAAATGCACACAGAGAGAGAGAGAGAGAGAGAGAGAGAGAGAGAGAGAGAGAGTGCTAATCTCTCTACACGTGTAGCTACAGCACAATGCATGCCGAGGTTTGAAGTGCGGATCGCCAGAAATGAATAACACGTTACGGAGTTGCCAGCAGCACAACCAGCCAGCCACCAGTCTACAAGTATCGCTCCCTTTGTCCGCGGCCCGCCTATCCAACGCCATGAGGAGCAAAAAGGTCAGGCAAGGTTAAACAGGACAAGCAGGTCGTGGAGCTTTGATATAATAATGTAATAGAGGATACTGTAACTCGCCTCTTTATATGTAGCTAATAGAAAATAAAGACTCCACGGTAACATTGGGAAGAGATATATTATGTTATGTCATCATGCACATGTAGTATTATTTCAGTTATTAGGTAATGGTATGATAATTCTTCTGGTGTATGTATGTGGATAGTATGGCACTATCTGGCAACAATCCTTCCCTATCACTAGATCGATGAAGCTGCGAGTGAGTGAGGTTGTTGGTCACTAGGAAAGGATCACACTAGGATGGAGTTAAAACGGGCAAAATAAGAGGAGTTTGGTGAAGATTAGATTAATCCCTTCAATACCGTGACACCTTTTCATATTTGTTCTACTTACTACTTGGTGGTTTCATACCGCTTCAGAAGCTCGTGTATGGATTAAATTAGTGAAGAATCTGGCCATTAATCATCTTACCTCCATAGATCCTTCCTAATGTATATGAAATTGTTTAATCTCCCCCAAAACTCATGGAAAAAATGCGTCCCAGTACTGAAGTGATAAGAATATTTTGCGGTGATAACATTAGCATTCCTGGTCCGTCTTGGGAAATTTAAGTTTGCCGTCGTGTCACGCGGACCAAGGCACACAGTTCACCTCGTAATGACTTGAGCCTAGGTCGGAGGGGTTGGGAGATGCAAATTAAGTTGATGAGCGTATAACGAAGTCAAGGGATTGGTTAAGAGAAGTTAAGTCGATCCGAGAAGTGATGAAGGAAGCGGGGAGGCAGAAGGAGGCGGGCGTGTTTGTAGCGATCCGTGTGGTTATGATGAACCCCTTCAGTACTGGGACGCATTTTTACCTTGAGATTTGTGTATGATTAGACTATTTTATTGACATTACCAAGGGTCTATGGAGGTCAGAAGATTAATGGCCACAGTCTTCACTATTTTAATCTTCACATGAGTTTTTGAAGCTGTATAAAATCCCTGAATAGTAAGCAGAATGAATATGGAAACGCGCCATGGTACTGTTGAGGTTAATAGGAACATAAACAGAATACTTAAAGGGAACTCTACAATTTGGTGGCTGCAAGATGGAGAGATTTCCTCTTCCCGTCCTGTTCACTGTCGGAGGAAATTGGTGTCGGTCAGAGAGGAATTCACTTCTCCTTAAGTCGGAATGGCCCCTGTAAGCGGAAGGAATTTGTGACGTCGTTCCCGGATTCCCACCGCACTTCATATATCGACCTTTCCACCATTCACCTCCCCCCCTACAACAAAGCCGTCCCTTAAACTTTTATTTATTCATCTCTCTCTCTCTCTCTCTCGTCCCCGCCCTCAGGTGCCTCTCAGCAGGGTGTATTGTTGTGGCCTGCTCGCTGTGAACAGGTGGAAGAGCGAGAGTGTGGCATCTTTGCATTCCAGTCATACTTCACCGGACAATGTGGTCTCCTATTTCTGTATTCCCAACACACTACTCTACTCGTTTTGTTATAGGGAATAAATCTCTCTACAATCTTGTAAATTTTCTACATTATAAGCCTTTCTTCGTGCACATAGCCTACCTAAAATTTTCCCCATCAGACCCATTATGTTGTTGCTTGTACTGTACTTCCTAAAATGTATCACAGTGATGAATGTAACACCCATTATTCGTACATTCAACATTGGCATTTCTGTTACGTGTTATACCCATATTACAGGCAACATCACCACGTGCATCAAGATTTTCTTCATGAAAGTACTTTTTCCAGTATGATTTAGTGACAATCCAACTGATCTCAACAGGTGGCCGCGCAACTACTGCATCCATGTGGCAAAGGATCGCCTGTCCGTGTCATGTACACCACACAATACACGAACAATGCACAATGCATTCCAAAAAATATTGTACAAGTATTTGCAACACTTCTATTCAAGTTTATATATATATATATATATATATATATATATATATATATATATATATATATATATATATATATATATATATATATATATATATATATATATTGTATACAATGTATTGCACACACACACACACACACACACACACACACACACACACACACACACACACGTCACTTGTGCTTGGAATCCTACATATAGGGAAAACAGACAAATAGAATGGAAATTTACATTTCCTTACAGTTTGGTGTTGAACACAGCCAGCCAGGCAGGCGGGAAAAATTCATGCAAAGCTGGCCTAAAGTGGCGGATAAGTCAAAGATATCAATTCCATATCCCCATGACTAATAAAAGTACTCTTCCTCTTAACTGTAACTTCCTTATTAATACACCTACGGAACTAAACTCTTCAAATCGCTTTATCTTAGCGGGATGATAATTAAGCAGTTCTTTTCTATTATTTTTCAAGTCATTGTCCAGCACTCCTATGTGACAGAAATTATAAAATATATATTTCATAGGTTCTAAAGTCATTAAGCACCAATATATTTTTGTAGCTTGTGTATAAATAATAAATATGATATCCGTTAGCATAAAACATGGCATTCATTCTGGTTCATATACAATATGCTTGATCTTGCATCCTGATTTACAAAGAATGTTGATGAAGATCACACTGATCTCCACAATATTTGTATATTTATGGCTCATTGTCTAAGGCACTCTGACAGCTCCACTGTGTCTTTCACATGGTTCAGGAACACTGAATAGTCTTCCAGTCTGCAAGGCATAGTTATAAAAATTAAACAAAATATGATATCCACAGACCCTCTTTCTTTACTGTATTACAGGTTTCCATGTATGCACAGATTTACTTTGGCAGGATATTGATATGCTTACTTTCTACATAGTGTTGTCCCTCCTTAAACAAATCAGTGATGTGGCATGTTACCTGAGTCCCAATACATAGAATCTTTCTTGTTAACCTACACTATCAGATACTCCCTTCCTACTTTTATCCTTCGCATTGATTGATATATTCACACAAACATTTCAAGTTGTTGCACGAGTTAAAATGAAAGTCATCTCATCCTAATTATGGTGTGAGCAATGATGTGAAATCATTATCTCTCAGTGGCATCCAGTTCTGTGCTCACACACCTCACATTGCAATGCTTGGATTTGATCAATGTTTCTGAAACTGCCCATTATTTTGTCAGACTAGAAAATATCAGATGTAGTTTTACTCTTTTGTCACTTGCAATGTTATTGGAATGAAATATCCTCAATACATTTACAGTAAAGTACAACCATTAACAAGCTTACCATATACACTTCACAAAGATAAACATACATAAGTACAATATAAAATCAAAATTTTCCTCTTACAGAAGTGTGTGTGTGTGTATTTACCTAATTGTATTTACCTAATTGTAGTTTTACAAGGCCTGGGCTTTATGCTCGTGTGGCCCCGTCTCCATATCTACACTTATCCAGTTTTTCTTTAAAGCTATGCACACTCTTTGTTGACACCACTTCCTCACTCAAACTGTTCCAAGTCTCAACACATCTTTGCGGGAAATTATATTTTGTAACATCTCTCAGACATCTTCCCTCCCTCAGTTTTTTTACTATGTATGTGTGTGTGTGTGTGTGTGTGTGTGTGTGTGTGTGTGTGTGTGTGTGTGTGTGTGTGTGTGTGTGTGTGTGTGTGTGTAATACATTACGGTCACCTACTGGTCACCCAGCCAGCCTTCCCCATTATGGAGCAAGCTCAGAGCTCACAGACCATCTTTGGGTAGAACTGAGACCACACCATACTCAACACACCAGGACAGTGAGGCCACAATCCTGTTTAGCTGCTAGGTGAACAGGGGCTACACACTTAAGAGGCTTACCCATTTGCCTCGCTGCGCCCAGGACTCAAACCCGGGCCTTCTCGGTTGTGAGCCAAATGTGTGTGTGTGTGTGTGTGTGTGTGTGTGTGTGTGTGTGTGTGTGTGTGTTTCACTGTTTGATCTGCTGCAGTCTCTGACGAGACAGCCAGATGTTACCCTACGAAGCGAGCTCAGAGCTCATTATTTCCGATCTTTGGATACACCTGAGACCAGGCACACACCACACACCAGGACAACAAGGTCACAACTCCTCGATTTACATCCCGTACCTGCTCACTGCTAGGTGAACAGGGGCTACACGTGAAAGGAGACACACCCAAATATCTCCACCCAGCCGGGGAATCGAACCCCGGTCCTCTGGCTTGTGAAGCCAGCGCTCTAACCACTGAGCTACCGGGCGTGTGTGTGTGTGTGTGTGTGTGTGTGTGTGTGTGTGTGTGTGTGTGTGTGTGTGTGTGTGTGTGTGTGTGTGTGTGTGTGTGATTCACTGTTTGATCTGCTGCAGTCTGCAACAAGACAGCCAGACGTTACCCTACGGAACGAGCTCACAGCTCATTGTTTCCGATCTTCGGATAGGCCTGAGACCAGGCACACACCACACACCGGGACAACAAGGTCACAACTCCTCGATTTACATCCCGTACCTACTCACTGCTAGGTGAACAGGGGCTACACGTGAAAGGAGACACACCCAAATATCTCCACCCGTCCGGGGAATCGAACCCCGGTCCTCTGGCTTGTGAAGCCAGCGCTCTAACCACTGAGCTACCAGGCGTGTGTGTGTGTGTGTGTGTGTGTGTGTGTGTGTGTGTGTGTGTGTGTGTGTGTGTGTGTGTGTGTGTGTCTGTGTGTGTCACAGCTCATTGTTTCCGATCTTCGGATAGGCCTGAGACCAGGCACACACCACACACCGGGACAACAAGGTCAATCATCTTACAAAATCATCTTACAAAGGAATTCAACAGTTGAAGCACTCACTTTGCACAAATTATCTTAGTAGAAGTAGGATATTGATAAGTGAAAAAGTTTTGTTTGACATTACATTTCAAAATTAGAAAATATCACATTTGTCAAAATCAAAATGATTTTGTAATTCCTTATCAGAAAATGTATTTCACTACAATGAAAACAATGACATGAACCTCATATTTATGCAAAATGCAAATGTATGACTCAATGAATCTGATATTTAATTACAAAAAGCATGAATACCTAAGGCCAACTGTTGAAACACTAATGTGCCACTTCAACCAACAAACTTCTACATCTGTCAGCTCACATCCGCTTCAACCAGACTGAGTCTGAAAAGACTCCGGTCTTGCTTGGAGACAGGTCAGGATAGTAATCCAAAAGTTTGACTCCTGGCACAGAGTTCTGAAGAAATCTGTATAATTTTTTTTCTTGTCGAGATTGGAGATCAACTGCCATAAACTTAAGGCTGGGTGACTTAGATGCAACTAACTGTGCTACATCAAGGGAGATCGGGTAATCCATTGGAAGCGTCAGGAGCTCTGTGTTATTCCAGCCTCCCTGTTCAAGGATGCTTACAACTGCCTCCTCCAGGTTATTGATGTGAGCTCTTGCACAATGAAGCTCTCTTAGATTCCTCATTTTCACATTTAAGATCTTGAACAATGTTACAGAAATATTTTGTATCAATTCCAATTTTTCAACAGAAGGAAACAAGGAATCTTGTATGGTATCAATGTTTGTACAGTCAAACCCATAACTGTACATTCTTAATACCAGGATCTTTAGTTGAGGACAACAATTGCTCATCAATATGATATCCTGAGTTCTCAGGAGGCAAGTTGTAATGCCAAGAAAAGTTAACTGGGGTCCATAATTACTAAGTGATAGGTCTTGGAATCTACACTGGCTTGCTGTTGTTATCCACAACACTTCCAAATTATACAGGGATTTTAGGGAAGATCCAACAGTTCTTTCACATCCAGTGTCCAGATACATAGAAACAATCCTAAGTTTTGGGCAAAGGATTGGCAATATTTGAAGGGTACTGGCACGCACTTCTTGATCACTCATCAACATATACTGGACATTGAGAGACTGCTTATGATAGCGAGTCCGATATAGAAAGTGAAGTGCATCTCTTAAGATGTACTCAGAGCAAGTGACTTGAACAATCTGAGGTAAAGTCAATAAAAGAGCTACACCTCTGCCAGTAAATCCTAATTTTTCAACATTCAAGTCATATTCATTAGCAAAGGCTGAAAAGAACACTCTTTTCAGACCCCTGCACTGAGCAAGGTAAGCAAGACCCACATCACTAACCATGTCTCCAATGTCATCTCTTGCATCAAATACCTGTAGGTGAGGGCAGTTAATACCCAATACAGCAAGAAGCTCATCACTCACTAAACAACCTATCACTAGCATCTTTATGTTGGCCATGCGTCCGAGCAGAGGTAAGAATGAGAAATGGAATCCATCTTCTATGTCCTCCACTTTAAAATATTCAATGGGAATGACAGAAGTATCAACCTGAGCATCTTTCCAATAAAACACAATCTGGTTCATATTAGCTGATGTGATGTGAAGTTTTCCTTTGGCAATTAATGTTGGTAAAAATATTTTTGTCAAGTATGGACTGTTGTAGTAGCGGCAGAGTAAAGCTAAGTCTTCCTGAAGAGGAGTGGCTGGAAGGAGATACTGATAAACTTTGTTGGCATCTGGTGCATGGGTACTTGTATACATCGTGAGTGAGCAGAGCCATCGCACCAGCACGTCCCTTGAAGCTTCCTTTAGGGTCAGCATCTTGACAAAACAAGTTCCTTCACAACCTCACCTGTAAACTATATTAGATTGGTCCTACTGATTTTGTTATAAGCACTTTTATCATTTTCAGTTTTACATCTTGTTTTTCTCTTATACTGTACATCAGGGATAGGATGGGGTCTCCTCATGAAGGACTTTGATTTGGCATTTGTGAACCATTACTCCATATTGATACCCTTCCTATCCTTGTATAATGGCCAGGACGTGAACCTGTGTGCCTGAGGACCTCTCGCCTCCCAAAGCACACACAGTCCCACCGTACCATGGTGGCCCCTTTGTTATAAACACATTACCAGGCAAAAATCTAAATAACACTGAAGATACCATTCAACTGTTCGAGTACAAGTTCAGAATCAAGACTAAGTTAAGTAGTAGTAGGTACTATGCTATAAAAATTCTTTGATGACTTAAATTCCAGAATGGAGCACATTCTGACTTGTTACCTTTTGCAGAGATCTCCATTCTTAGAGATTTCAATGTTCACCACCAGCCTTGGCTTTCCTCTCCCTTCACTGACCTATCCTTGTGAACTAGCTTGTAATCTTGCTATCCTCCATGACCTAGAGCAACTGTGGCAACACCCTACTTGAATTCCTGATCATCTTGGAGATAAATCCTATATTCTTGATTTTTTTATTGTAATTTTTGTTGCCCTTGGCTGTTTCCCTACTACATTATAGAAAAAGAAAAGAAAAACTGTAATACAAGACAAGGAAGGCACCAGTGAGTGGTGCTCTTCATAATTTTACTGAGTTACAAAAGGCATGCAGTTGATCCTGATTATTTTGTCATATAGTTACCAAGCCTTCATGTTGTGGCTGCAGACATAGACTCCCAACTTTTGTCCTAAGGAAGCAGATCACTCAGGCTCCTGGTCAATCCAGCCATCTTTCTTGTGGCCTCCCTTATTCAAATCAATATCTATTTAATAAAGAGAAAAATAATGTTATTATTACACAAAGGGATACATAATTTGAATCAGTCAACGCAATGATACATAAATAACATTCCTATAAAGGTAAAAATATAAATTCTTATGATATGCTGTTGACCCTCAACCCTCAAATCAGTTTAGTGCCTCGGACTGTCATGACCAATATTGGCATATTTTACACTTAGTGGAATTACTCTGATCTCAGTTTACATTTCAATGAACAGGGCATACATAACAACAAAGCAATCAAAACAGCATCATTTCAATCTTAGTGATCATCTCAGTTCAATAGGAAAAATCACGAACTGTCATGTTTTCCGAGTTTCCTGGCTGGTTTAACTGAGAGGTTGGTCAGCATCATCATATGGACAAAATAGTCATCTCAACACACTATATAAAGATGTACCTAGTGATGTCCCATGCTTTTACTCCTTCTAGTATTTTCTGTTGTTATCTTACAATGTTACTTCCAGATAGTTGATCAAGGTCTTATGACTAACATTATTCTAGATACAGTAGCTATAGAGCAAAACATAGTCCCCTGGTGTACCAAACCCTCAAATTTTTTAGACTTTAATGTAGCACAAACCAACATACATTTAACATTGCCTTAGCAGAGATTAAGGCTGTAAAATCAGTGCAGAGCAATCTTTGTTCAGTTTTCTTTGTGAGGAGAAACAAAAATTGTGGCTGAAACCGATATAGCTTAGGGTGTTGCAGTACTTTTATCACCATGTCCCTGAGTAGTGTCTTGCCACAGCCTGAACATGGCAAACCTTCTGACTTTGAAAAACTGCTCAGAATGGCCAGTGTCCATTTAGCTACTAACATTTGGTTTCCATGACTGAAAATGTCTATGCTGAGGATCATTTTGCTATTGTCTGGGTGGCAAGGGACAATCTAATTATTAGACTTTGATTTCAGTTATGAAAATAAACTCTTTTATGGGGCATTTTATATTCATGGTTTCTTGGAGTCACCTGCCTAGAAGGAAAATTATCATATTGATTTTGTGTTTGATCAATTGAAAATACATATTGTATTAAAGAAACTGCATGTATACAACCTTAATTCTACTATTAAAGAGTTGACGTCATAGATACATGTTTACAAGTACTTAAATTAATCCACTTTCTCGATAGGTGACAGTAAAATATTCATAAACATACAATTAGCAGTAAAGCAACTTTTCTGTGAAAGATGACACCTGGTGACTCTGACACCTGCAGCTAAAGTTAATGACTCCTTATGTCAGGGCTGCATTTATTGCAAGCATTCCGACAGACATTCAAATGTGCCTTCCAGGGCCTATCTATCCTATCTTTAGAAAAAATTTAATGATGTTCCCATGTATCTTAAAAAGGCCATAACCCCACCATTCCACTGAACTGAACATATATACAATTCAGTAAGACAAACTAGCAATCCTATGAAATCAAATTAACACAAATCAACCACAGACCTCTGCAGTGAGTCACCATGGAAAGCATACTGCATTTACTTGCTATACCATGCTAATGAGCAGAATAATAATACTACACTAGCTAAGAACTACGTATATTGCAACTCTATTTTTAAAAGAAATTAATGAGGCACTCACCATGCATCAAGACGTCCTCAGTTTGCACCTCCTCCTGCTATGTTTGTTTTCTTTCTGCTGAATGGCTTTCCAGCATCACACCACCAGGCTGCTGGAAATGAGTCAAGGTATAAGAAAGAAGTAACTATCAAAGCCTGAAGCATTGCAAAACAAAGGTATGCCTAACAAGACAATGTACTGTTTGGCCTTTTGATAGTTTAATGCCTTCTTTACATTGAACATGGCAGGTTACCCATTCACAACTCTGACTGCTACTTGTTTGGTGAACCTGTGTCAAATGTACGCGTCTCCTGATGCTTTTGTTGAATTCCTTCACTTGACTCCTCGCTCTATGCTTCCTCAACTGTGTCAGGCATCGTCTCATTCAAAGACGAAGAGAACGCATGTAGTTCGATGTCATGTCAAAAGAAGAAGCACATCTGGACTCACCTTAATCAGATCAGTCCTCTCATGGACACATGCCGCCTCGCTTGTCGCCTGCAGCGTCACTCTCACAGCCTCTTGTTTATGTTTACAACGCGCGGCGCTTCCTTCCCGCCTCGCTGAGTGGCGAGTAGCCAGCCGCTCATTATCCTGTAGAACAAAGACTGTCTGCTTTATCTTGTCACTCTCTTCTTTTCACAGCAATGGGACAGAAAAGAATAAAAGAAACTTTATTCAAAGCAAAGTGATATGGAATATATGCTGAATATGACGATTTTCAGATCACTACTAATTATATCAAACTATCAGTAAAAGTAAAATACAATGAGGTACGTAGAAAAGATAACACTTTAATCAATTAATGTACTGATATCAAAATGATAATTGAAGTTAGAAACAGGTGTCTCCTACAATTTCCAAACTGCCTTCCTACGGTTTCTATCCTTCTCTCTGCAACTTTATCTCAAGTTTCCTTTCCGACCGTTCTATTGCTGCTGTGGTAGACGGCCACTATTCTCCTAAATTTATTAATAATGGTGCTCTTCAGGGTTCTGTACTGTCACCCACTCTCTTTCTATTATTCATTAATGATCTTTTCAAACAATTTTCTTGCCTTATACTCTCCTATGCTAATGATACCACCTTACATCTTTCCACGTCCTTTTAGAGACTACCAACCCTACAGGAAGTCAACAGATCAAGCAGGGACGCCACAGAACGCCTGACTTCTGATCTTTCTAAGATTTCCGATTGGGACAGAGAAAATCTAGTAGTTTTCAATGCCTCAAAAAACTCAATTCCTCCGTCTATCAACTCAACACAACCTTCCAGACAACTATCCCCTCTTCTTCAATGACATTCAACTGTCTCCCTCTTCCACACTGAATGTTCCCGGCCTGTCCTTTACTCGTAATCTTAACTGGAAACTTCTCATTTCATGTCTTGCTAAAACAGCTTCTATGAAATTAGATGTTTTGAGGTGTCTACGCCAGTTTTTCTCGCCCCTTCAGCTACTAACTCTGTACTCTTCACATGTTTGGGCGGTTTTAGATGTTATTAGATAGGTTGGAATTAAACGCTTTTCGTCTCATCAACTCCCCTCCTCTGACTAACTGTCTTCAGCCTCTTTGTCACCGCCAAAATGTTTCATCTCTTTCTATCTTTTATCGTTATTTTCATAATGATCTTGCTAACTGCATGCCTCCCTTCCTCCTGCGGCCTCGCTGCACAAGGCTTTCTTTTTCTTCTCATCCCTATTCTGTCCAACTTTCTAATGCAAAAGCTAACCAGTACGCTCAATCACTCATACGTTCCACTGGTAAACTCTGAAACTCCCTACCTGTTTTTGTATTTCCGCCTTCCTACGACTTGTCTTCTTTTAAGAGGGAGGTATCAAGACATTTGCACCCTGATTTTGGCTAATGCTTTTTTATCTTCTAGAGAACCAGCACCCAAGTGGGCCTTTTTTTTCAAGCATTTTGTTTGCTCTTGGCTGGCCCTCTCTCCTACATAAAAATTTAAAAATCAGTGAAATAAGAGACAACCTGCCAGACAAATCTAATCCCCTTGAGAAGCACGTAAGTACAGTACCTGCAAGCTGTCTGTGATCCCAGGTGAACTATTTAACGCGACCACTGATGGAGGCAACCAGAAACATGAAATATTATCATAAATATCTAGGATGAGGGTCCACCCCATTGAGTTTTAGTGAGTAAAAAACCGAATTTGGTAGTTTTCTTCATGTTATTCTTTTATTGTGAGTTTATGTAAATATACTCAGTATACGAGAATACTGTCACAAAAGAACAAAGTATTCATTAGCGTTCAACATTTCATTATATGTATCTACAGTTATCTCTACATTAAAACCTGTTTCTCTGTATCTTCGTTTTATGTAATTTCAGATCAGTCTAAAATTTAAACAGTCGATATCCCTATCACATCACGCTGATGAGCTGAGCCCTACCAGCGAAGGCCTCGTCACCCACGTGCGTGTAAAGACCCGCACATGAATAATGAGGAAGAGGACGAAAGACGTAATAGTATGAACAGCACTGATTACTTCCGAGAGAAATGATCTAAGTGGAACCAGAGTTGTTTGTCTGATTTCATTTCGCAGTGAACAACAATTCAATTGCAAATGTAACAGAAGAACAATTTTTCACGGAAGACACCGTGAATTCTAGGCTATCTTTATGGATGGTTACCCATCCCAGTTTCGGGCCTGTGCGTACCCATATCCGTAGCCGGCCTCCAAGGTAAGAAGCCTCTGGTCGATAGACTAATGTAGGTAAGGGAAGTCGGCAAATTAGATCCGTAGCTAAACATGACCATCTGCTTCTAGTGAACAGTAATAATTGAATAACTCGTCAGTGCAAATAACATCTGTAATAAACGTAACATCAAATACCCATTGACTTTGGTACCCGTATATCAAATGACTCAAACCAAATATATATCACGAAGACATGTACTTTGCATAACAACTGCCTCATGTACATAAAATCAACAATTCCTAATAAAACAATGTTGTCTGGATTCCCCACACCACGCTGCTTCCCTGTACCGTGAGACCAGAAAACGTGGCGCCACTCTTGGTGTCGGAATACTGTCAGATTGGACGTTTTCTTCCTGACAGCGTCAATGAGAAATGTTAAGTCGGACTTTCCTGCCAAAGAATCAAAGTGTCAAAGATCAAACTTGCAATATAACTCTGAAAAGAATAAATGAAAAGAGAGGTAAGAGACAAGGAGTCATGACTTAGACTTTATTACTGCTCCCTGCAGCAAACTTAACCCCTTCAGTACCATGACACGTTTCATATTCATTCTGCTTACTATTTGGTGATTTTATACAGCTTCAGAAACTCATGTGGGTATTAAAATAGTGAAGACTCTGGCCATTAATCTTCTGTCCTCCATAGACCCTTCTTAATGTCAATAAAATCGTCTAAACACACGGAAAACTCATAGTAAAAATGCTTTCTAGCGTTCTATAATTTATGACAAGTGTTTAAGCTGTTTGGTACAAATCAACAAAGCACCTTACCGAGTGCTTGGTGGACGAGTACTGTTGAGCCCGTCAGCGTGGCCTCCTTCAGAGCGTCAAGAGAGTCTGCCACAGTCCTCGCCTGATCGCTGACACCCATTCTGGTCACCAACACACCTAGAGGGGCGATATGACGTGTGAGTTGGTCGTGCAGGGCATTCACAGTGATTATTTATTAATGGTGCCCGTTATCTGCCTCCGTGATCTTTTGGTCGCGTGCACCTTTACTGTTTGTCTTGAAGTGGAATTATGCATTGCCCAATAACGGGAAACTGCTACGATTACCATCCTGTATTGTGGAGGGTGACCCTTACGAAAAGTAACACACACTCACACACGCACACATAGACACACACACACACACACTCTCTCTCTCTCTCTCTCTCTCTCTCTCTCTCTCTCTCACGAAAATAAAGTAACGTACGTGCTAGAGAGCCAGAGACGAGAGGGGCGGTGCAGGCCAACCAAGTCACGCCCAGCACCTTGGCCACAGACGCCATCCCCTGCCTGCAGCTCCCAGCAGCCCCAGACCAGCTGTGCTTGGCCTGTGGAAGATGAACGGAAGTTGAAATATGCCAAGGAACAAGAGCAGACACGCCGATCTATATCGCTGTAGCAACTGTGGTTATATGGCCCCATCAGAAAGAGGAGAGTGACAAAGGAGGTGATCAATGTGTAATGCACATAATGAGTGACCGGTTAAAGATGAATAAGAAGAGGTTAATGAGAAATAGCCTCATTTGTTATACTCGCAAGGCGTATTGTGTAAGACGGTCAGCTAGTTTATCTTGTCGTCTGCTGTACATGTAAATAGATTTAAAGACTTATCTTGTGTGTCTACGGATACAAAGACTGGTAGTGGCGTATTTTTCCAGTATACATACAAGAAAGAACGGTAGATATTATTGTCAACTCCAAGAGAAGACTTTTTCGCCATGACAAGAACCTCAAGATAACGATATATTGAGGAAAAACATAAATGATTGAAAATGAAATAGATCAGGAAAGCAAACTGTTGTAGTTGTTCACTGGCCTAGCTTGTATTCACGAGGAAAGGTCTCAACACTTTGTAGTATTCAGGGGAAGTTTCTTTATATGTATTGATTTCACATCGACATTCAGGATTGACACTTCAGACATTGATTAGCTGGGTGGTGTTAGCACACACTCTGTAGGTGTGTGTTTGTGTGTGTGTGTGTGTGTGTGTGTGTGTGTGTGTGTGTGTGTGTGTGTGTGTGTGTGCTCTATACGCAGAGATGGAATGGTGACAAAATACGAACCCAAGATTAAAAAGGAAATGATAATAATAATAAAAGTGCATGCTGCCGTTCACGTTTATCTTTCTTTTTCAGCAAGTAACTCATATACACGTTCCATAACAACGACTTACCGGAACAGAAGCCTCTTACTCACAATGAATTCTAACTTAGTAACATGTTAATTCTATTGTCAAAGTAAAAAAAAAAACAAAAAAACATTAGATTCCACTTCCACAGTTATGAGGCAATGGAGTATAATAAATGTAAGATTAGCTCGTGCATTTTGAAGCAGAACTTGATCTCTATACGCAAAAAATAATCAACGATACCTGTTTACTTATTGACAGTTTTTCATCAGTGCAGCAGCGTTGACCCTCAGACGAATTGACCTTTCCTGAAAGCGGCCTCTCTGAAATAAACATTGCCAGGCTGCGTGAATCATTTTGCCAGGCAACTGCAGAAGCTGCGGCACTGCCAATATTAGTTAGCAATTACAGTTGTGTGTGTGTGTGTGTGTGTGTGTGTGTGTGTGTGTGTGTGTGTGTGTGTGTGTGTGTGTGTGTGTGTGTGTGTGTCTATCTGTCTGTCTGTTATATTAAGTGGGCGATTGTAATCAACATATTGGAGTGCAGAAAAAGAAAAAAAACTGAAAGTAACAGAAAAAAGAACAAACAAATCATAGTGAGATGTTCTGCTATTCCATACTCCCTTCATGTCCCAGGGCAAAGTGTGCCTCCCCAGAACCACGCCCAGTAAGTGCTGGCTGTTGGTGATCTCACTCACGCCTACCTACACTTCCCTGCTGAGACTGACTAAACACCAAACTTTCATTAATGTTATGGAAAGCGTTTGTCAAGTTTTCTCTTTGAACTTATTCATTGTTGTCATTATTATTATTGCTATTCTCAATATCCTACTTCTTGTATTATGTTTTCCGTGTTAAGAAATAAATACATACTTAGATTAAAGGCTTTTGTTCACAGTTCACCTACTTTGATATCCAGTCTAGGTGTCCGACATGTTTTGGTGTGGAGGCTTGTATCATTACTGGTGAAGTGTCACCCGCACCGTCGTGACACCCCTTCTGCCACCCTCGCCGCAGCGTCCCCAGCCACCGACTGACGAGTTAGCAAAGACATCAATATCTATTCCTGGCAGTGCAGTGGTGAGTGAGTGGGTGTTGAGGACGCCACTTAGCTGGAAGGAATGTACTTTTTCGCCCATATATCGCTAAAAATAGTAGAATATAAAGTGAGGATGAGGAGGCGGGATCTAATTAAAAAATTGCATTTACTGGTTTACCTATGATCCTGATTCGGAAAAAAAAAAATACTAGTAAAATGCCTATAGTCGTTATCTTTTGATCCATGTGTTTAGGCGTTACTGACCAGCATGCATTAATACTTGGGAAGCTGCTCAGTGTTCTATCCACTTCAAAGGAACGGAAAATGAACACCAAGAGAAATGTGCATGAAAGTCACATGCTGCAATTTGGACAATGACTCACACCAGCTTACAAGATTAGCTTCTGACGCAGATTGAAAATGTTAATGATAAAAGCAACAGTCATCTCCTTTTCTTCGAGTTATTACCATTAAGTGATAGTAACAAACAGGGAAATCTTGATTAGTACAAATTACAGTTACAAATATGAAAGAAAGTGAAGACGGGACAACAGAGAAGGATATCCAAATAAAACACCATCTTATATCCCATTCCTCATATCATATCATGCGTGTACATTGTTCCCGTCTCCCACATTGGTCTGATTATTGGTTTAACCTGAGAGACTGTGGAACTATCTCATCATAATTATTATCTCCAGCAAAGAGACAATGTTCGATGTCTCTTATCCCCATGTATTATCAGAACAGGGAGGCGAAGGTTTACAAGTGTATACTTCAATTATTTCATGGGCTTTGACTGAAAACTTTATTAGTAAAGATAATACACGACTACATGTACAAAATCTCTTGGAAGACATACAGCATACCGGGAAAAACAGTATCATTTTAATTGAATATTTGAAAGACACTGATCTCGGTAGACTCGAGCACCTGTGTCTCACGCTGGTCATACTCAGACAATGATGGCAACACGTCACGCTGCTTCGGGTTCATCAAATATCGAGAAGTGACACGTCCAAAGGTGACTGAAGTCTCCGCGTTTTATTGAAGTGGTTTGCGCCTGCACACACACACACACACACACACACACACACACACACACACACACACACACACACACACACACACATTTGGAAAGAAAAAGAATCATGTACGTACGTGTGTAAATCTTTGGTGGCGGTGGAGGGTTTGAGGTCACGCATGTGTTCATGTGAGAGGGATTTAAGGCTTTCGTAGATCGCTGTGAGTACTGAGGCTGTCTTCCTTTAACCACGATGCGTAAAAAAACTCAGGCCGTCATATATTTGAAGCAGGAATTATACTTTTTTTTATTTATTGTTCTTTTCGTCTACCTGTCTCTATTTATCTTTCTTCTTCTGTCTGGCTATATTAATTTCCTTTACTTCAAGTTCGCTCATCGCCTCATTAGCACCCTGTCGTCTGTGTCACCTGTGCGTACAACAATGACTGGCACGAGTAATACGACGCCCGTTAGTGCTCGGCAGATGGCTGGCGGCCTCTTATAATTGAATGACATCTGCTTTGTGGCGCCTCTCATCGTAGGTTACACAACAGAAAGATGAACAGTGAGTGAGGCAACAATTCATCTTTTAATCTGAGAAAACTACATGCAGTTATATGAGGAAAAGAGTTCAGGGTTCATCATTTTAATCCAGGTCTTCATTTCTTATTAATAACAGGGTGTGGCAGTGTGGCGTCCTTCATGCTCTAGCTCTAGCATAACAAAGGTCCTCGTCATAACATGAGCTTCTGTTATGACGAGCGTCGACAATGGAGAGTGCGAAATTATACGTGCTGAATAAATATCTCATGCAAATAGAAAGCTTTAAAGATATCAGAGAAAAGAATGCCATATATTGTACTCAGTGTGACTAACAGAAACTTCCAGATCACTTACACATTTGTGAAGGAAAAAACACATCGAACAACAACGCTCATTCCTGAATAAATAAAAAGCCTTTCCCTAAAGACATCACGATTAGAACAGCTGCTGATGAGTACAGTGGTTAACGAAGCATTTACATTACCACGGTCAATTAGGTCCATCAGTCTCTCTTTCCGGTGTAGGGACGTGCTGGAGTCTAAGAGGGGCGAGTGAGAGCCGGGCTAAGTGTTAGGAGAAAGTGTATATACTCTGACTAACCGGACCAGACCCGCCTCCTGGAGCTCAACGCGGCTGGAAGAAAGTCACCTCAGTGGTTCCTACCCAACTGACCTACATTGAACCAGCGCTACATAGATGAGGTCAAGGTGAAGGGAACAGAATACTAAACACTCACCTGCTGTGTGTAAAAACGCCACGAAAACACTTGGTAAACGTGACGAGCATTTACACATGTTTTAATAATCAAGAACGACCTCGTCTAGTTAGAGAGCAATCACCCCAAGTGAAAATGCCCTCAAAGTGAACCTGGCAGAGGGATGATAGGGAGAGGAGGAGGAGGAGGAGGAGGAGGAGGAGGAGGAGGAGGAGGAGGAGGAGGAGGAGGAGGAGAAGGAGGAGGAGAAGGACGCGAGGCTGGGGTCAACCACCGATGGAGAGGAAGGGAGACTGCAGGCCGTTGACACACTGACCTACACTCTGCTCACACCTTCCGCGTGAATCTCAAAGGTGAAGCTTTAGATTGAAACAAATCATTCACACACTCGTAACTTTATTGAATAACGTATGAAACTCTTATCCATGAATTCACGTCCTTGTGTTATGTAACCACAGAACACGATTAACCTTTTCCTTCTCACTTAAATTAGACATAAATAAATCAATAAATATATAAATAACTTAGACGGTAAACAAGGAGGTGATCAAAGTATGAGAGCGAAAACATTACAACTAGGGAAGAAGTGAGACATGGTTGCCAGCGTCGCAAGAGTAACATGAAACACAGAGAGAGAGAAAAACCTGAGTTATCAAGGTCATGTCTGGCCTTGTGATGCGACGGTATATATGTGTGCGTGCATGTGTGTGTGTGTGTGTGTGTGTGTGTGTGTGTGTGTGTGTGTGTGTGTGTGTGTGTGTGTGTGTGGGGGAAGGACGTGCCAGAGAAAGCAAGTAAACATGGAGCAAGCAACACTGAGCAGATTTGGCAAAAGGCACCGAAGACCAACGTGCCAGGTCAGCCGCCAGGAATGGAGGTGACAGGGAGAGGAAGAGAATACTAAATGTTTATCTTCTAAACGATGTCAAGACTTTGGAACGTGAGCGTAGCAACACAACACTTGTCACACGCAAGGCTATCTACACTGGCGCCTAATACAAGGAACAAATATAACAGCAGCTTGTATATGTAAGCGTCAGTGTGCGATGATGACTTTGTGTTGTTTTTCATTGCGGAGGTGACAGTCTTTGTACCTCTCCTCTCTTTTCAGCAATACTAAGATAAGATTCACATTTCGCTACTCGAAAAAGATATATTTTCTATCTCAAACTGTGCATTGAACCGTACGTCACAAGCTTGAGTATTACTTAATGCCAGGAATCATGACAGCGGATGAAGTGAGACTGAAAACAACCAGCAAGACTTGCTAAATGTTACGAGCTGAATGGGAGCGCCAGGTAGCATCCCAAGACCAGCTGCGCTTCTCTGGGTCAGGGGAACAAAAAACTGGTAGTCACTTTGACCTTCTGGAGTCATTGAACTGGCGAACCTTACTGACTGGGTGATCCCAATTTTCTCTCTTCGCCTAATACGTCCGTCATTTTTAGAGAAGTTTTTCCTCATCACCTACATAGAAGACAACAGACTGCGTGCACATTTCTTACACCATGAAGCAATGAGGGGGAATCTTTGTCACCAAACTTAAATATCCTTCTCCCACCCAGAGTGGGTAAGAAATAAGTTTTCAAAAATGCCTTTTTGTTTGTTACCTCTGACAGACTGGTCAGTGGTTGTGTCCTTTGTCTCTGTGATTCAAAATCATGGGAATATATCACCATCAGAACGAACTTTTTTCAATGTCTGTAGCACACTAGCCTAGAAGTTCACATAGAGGGTCGGGACTGCAAACCTCTCTCTAGCTAGAGGACACATCCATAAGACGAGACACTTTCTGGTAAGTGTTTAGGATGGGCTGGTGGGAGAGCGCGTTGGTGTCCTGGGCGCAATCTGAGTACAGGACAAGACACTCTCCACCGTCCTGGCCATCTCGCGCTGCCTTTAGGTAGCGGAAGAACCGCAGGATCCTCTCATCAGACACCTTAGGCCTTCTCAGCTCCTCCAGAGTTCTGTAAGACAAGAAGCAGTCTTTGTAAGACAATACTTTTGTATATTACTGAACAACATATAAATAAATAAATGTCACATGGTAAAATTACCCACTTGTCCTATTTTAGGCAATCAGATGGGCATTCCAGAAAACAACAAAAATTACATATTCTTAAGGCTTTTTACTAGAATGTACAATGCAAACACATGGTCATGTAGCAAGAAGAAGAAACTATGAAGGAAACAATTACTCACACTGTCAGTTGGCGGGAGAGGAAGTCACTGAAGGGTGTGAAGGCTTCTGGATTCTTGTAGATGTTGCACACCACCTGTGACCAAAACTGTGTTAGTAAGGCAAACTCGCTAAGCTGTGTGGGATGATGCAGCTTTCTTTATGTATGTTATTGCACCTTACAATTACATCTATTCACTGCTCAACTGATAGGACAGTAACAACGAAGCTCAGCATCTGTATTTGGTGGTACTGACCTGCTCCCTGCACCCTTCTCCTTCGACCTTGAGCTGGTGGAAGATGACGTCGATGCGGGAGAGTCTGGATCCGTAGAAGGGATCCAAAGCAAAGACGGGAACGGTAGTGGGTGTGGAGAGGGGAGCTTGAGTGGTGCTTGTAGTGGTAGTGGTGGTGGTGGTGGTGGTGGTTGATGGTGCGATCACTTCGCTTGGTTTAGGTCCAAGTCCAAAGCCCTATCATGAAGAGAAATACTGTTGAAGAATAATATTTTCTTTGCTATGTTCACAAGGATATTGAATAAGAAAAAATTCTCTAAGAAAATATATGTGACAGATCACCTGAGGCCGACGGTGGTCCACTACCCTTATGTTAGTGGGGACATTGGTTCTGACGCTGCCTCGGCTGAGAACATTGGGTCCAGGGGCGACAGCAGGTGGCGGATGGTGGCTCCTCAAGAACTGTGGTCCAACAGGCACGGCCTCTACGATGGCAGTCGGTTTGCTCTCCTCAGCCTGCAAACTCGCAGTCTGTGAGGAGAGATGTCCTTAGTTGCATGAATACAAAAAATATTATTAATTATGTCATTTTCTGGAGATGGAGCGATCAAAATTATAATGAAACTACAAGGTGAAAGTCAGCGGTGAACACTATCTATGAGACTTACCACCTGCAGACTGTGAGGAAATGATTGTGACTCCTGGTGACGACTCTGTTTTCTCGGCACCTGCTTCACAGGAGCCTGGTGAGCTTGGGGAGCGACAACGGATGATGACGTCACCACTCTCACACTCTTCTCCGTCCTCACGAAAACTGCCGGTCGAGGGGTGGTGGGCTCCGTCGGAACATTTTCAGGCGTTGTTTTGAATACGCCTGGAGAGAGAAAAATAAGTTCTCAAGCTACAAAAGAACCGAAGATCAGAGATGAAAAAAAGGAAGAAAAGCTGTGATAAGATTTGTCCTTACCCGCATTATAGTGATGCGATCAATAAATGGAATATATAATGACTGTCTTATAGAATTCAGTTTGAAACCACTGGAAACATTTACTCTGATAACATACCATGATAAACATAAGACATTATTATGGAATATACGTAAAACTACTATTGTACTCACCAGAGGTGACGCTGGATACCCTGCGTGTAGTGGTCTCGGGGGAAACGCCGGTCAGCCAAGGAATGGGCTTGAAGCCACCGGGGGCGAGCTCCGGCACTGTTACTGGAGTCTTTTTAGGCCCAGGGGTCGGCTTGTCCTTCACTAATAGGTCATCTTGCTTCGGCGGCCTGAAGTTCGGCTTCACCTGTTTAGGTACAAGGACTGACTCGCTAACTGTCTGAGTCCGCACTAGAGGCGCGTCGTCTGACACAGGAGCGTCTGGCTTGATGATGGGCTTAAAACCAGTCTCCGTGGTTGGGGGAGCATTTGTTGTTGGAATGTATACTGGCTGTGGGCTGGGAACCTTTGAGGGCACTGGCACTGGCACTGGCACTGGCACACTTGCTGGGGTGGGGCCTTCTTGACCGTGGAACACCCGGAAGTGAGAGTCTCCGTGGTTACCCTCGCTCTGGAATGTTCCAAATGTATTCGGGTGGATCTTTGTAACATCGTTCACTGGGCTGTGGTCTGCATCACGGAATCCTTCTGCTTGAGGACGGGTTGGGGGAGGCAGGCGCTTAGGGGGCAGGCGTCCTGGACGAACCCTGCGGAGCTTTGGAGGCCCCCTTTGTGGCGGAGTGTTCTGTATAGCTGGTTTGCGACGTCTCTGTGGAGGAGGTTTAGGCTTCCGACGAGGGGTAGGTGGTACCCTGGGGCCTCCTGGGAGTTTTGCATGCTTGACGGGTGGTGGATGCCCGACTGGTGGAGGACGGACTCGAGTTTGACCTTGTGGGTTGAATGGATAGTTCTTGTCGTAGTATTCTTTATGCTTCAGATACCACTGGTGGTACCACTGAGCATATTTTTTCTTGTACTCCAAGAATTCTTCATCTAATGGCTGGTTTTGTGGCGGACCGTCAGTTTGATCCCTTCGCAGCTGCTGGTGTTGGAGAGCAGGAGGCAAGCTGGGGGGACGCAGCTGACGGAAGGGATGGCGCAGCCGGTCAGCGCGGGCCACGGGTGGTGGCGAGTCGTCAGACATGAAGTAGGGGATAGACAGCAAGCCCGTTAACAGTGCTACCCAAGCAGGGCTGAAGGCTGTGGAGGAGTTACAAAAAAATTGTATAAGAAATTCTACTGTACATCTATATCAAAGTGTAATAATTGTTTTCAGATTTTCTTGATCTTGTCTTTGCGTTGAAGTTATTAAGAGTGATTACAGACATACATGATATAAATTGCAATACCGTAGAAAGTTATCGTTAAGTAATATGAATGTTATTCTCTCTTTCTCCAAACAAAATCCAGTTCCTTAGCTTACAAAACAGTCATTAATGAATAATAAAGTTTTACTTTCTCAGTGATTTGTATATAAAACGCGAATAATCTACCTTATAATTATAATGTGAATAAAGAAAATATGTGTGTGTGTGTGTGTGTGTGTGTGTGTGTGTGTGTGTGTGTGTGTGTGTGTGTGTGTGTGAGAGAGAGAGAGAGAGAGAGAGAGAGAGAGAGAGAGTACACAATGACGCATGGTGAGTTTGAAAACACCTCATGCCAACATACCAAGTCTACCTTGAGACTGAGGCTAAGGACACACGCGATACTTACAGAACAAAGTGGTGACGCCAGGGTCTGAACGAGGCATGAAGATCGTCAGCTGACTCTCCTCGCTGGTGGCTGAGCGCCCTTCCACTTCGGATTCCTCCATGCGCTTGGCCAGCAGTTCCTTAAGCTCCTCTTCATGCAGCAAAATACTCTCCGGAAGTACTAACTTGAAGCGATGAGATCCAAGGAATTCCTGAGCCATTTCACTCAAGAATTCTTCCTCTGCATCTTTCTCGCTTTCGTCGTTGTCTAATACTGATGTGAGTTTCTTCGCTAGCGTGAGAAGGTTGACTCCCAGTTTCTCGTCTCCGAGGTGCTTGAGACTCGTCTTAAAAGCCGTCAGGCCTCCAGCCTTCAGCAACTCAGCGTAAGTGGGATTCTGCTTGCCAGTGCATGCTAGAACTAGTGTTTTTATTATAGGTACCACATTATCTCTACTGATGATGAGCTCCTTGTCATCGTGGAGAGATGCAGGAACATTTTTCTGGAAGTCCTCCTCTGTGGGGAACTCAGTGTCGTTACCATTATACGTCTCGTAGTCCTCGTAGACGTATTCTTCATCATAATAATAGTATCCTGGGTATTCAGCATATTCATGATCATCTACATATTCTTCGTTATACACTTCGTCCTCGGGCGTGGACAAGTCATCTGACCAGTTAGAAGGGACCTCTTCAACCACGGCTGGAGTCTCCACTTGTCTGATCGACGCACTCGGCACCACAGGGGCCTCACTCGGCTCCTTGATATCGGCTGGAGGTTCGATGGTTGAGGACGATATCACAGGAAGACTGGAGGAAGGAGTTGGTGTAGGAGTTGAACTGACGGTGGTTTCAGGAGGCTGCTCGGTGTTAGTGGACGACACGCCAATCACCAGCACAGTAATCACTAATTGTTTTAACAGCCCCATTTCTGCTGTGTTCACTGCTCAGTGCAATATACACAGTGGATTAGCATTACATATTTCACTCAGATGGAGCACTGCAGCACTCTGTTCAGAAACCAGGTTCACTATTCTAGTCAATCTTTCTTCTTATAACGGACGACCAAGAAGCCACACCGGCGCAGTAACGGAGAGCCGGGGAAAGCACGTGGCCTTGACAGTGGCAGCGAGCGATCTGACCTAGAGGAGGGTCGCACCAAGGCTCCAGCTCCAGTGGCAGCCATCCAACTCCCGCGTCTCCTCAGCCAATCACATCGCAGGACCCACATATATTACAGCGAGCTTCACAATCTGAACAGCAAGCACCCCTTCCTACGGTAACAGGCTTCCACGAGATGCATTAGTCAACTGATAGGTACAATTTACTTTTCAAAGAACAAACCATTGTTAGTTTACTCCAGCAGTTGACAGATGTAGAGAAAAGAAAAAGAGAGAAAAGAATATTATATTAAAGTTGGCAACGGTGTTCACTTCACCAGGACGCTTTCTCTTCCGGCCGGGCGAGGGACGGCCCTTCACATATCCTACGTGAAGCTCTCACTGTTTGTACACCCTGATTCTGATGACACTCATCTTTATTTTTATTGTATTATCTTAATTATCATCAATATCATCATTACCATTATTATTATTATTTCTATTATTATTATTATTATTATTATTATTATTATTATCATCATTATCATTACTATTATTATTATCATTATTATCATTACCATTATCATTATCATTATTATTATTATTATTATTATTATTATCATTATTATTATTATCATTATTATTATTATAATTTTTATTAATATTATTATCATCACTATTACTGTTATTATTATTATTATTATCATTATTATTATTATTATTATCATTATTATTATCATTACTACTACTACTATTACTGTCATTATTACTATTATTCAGTGGAAGATATCTCTATAGTTCTTGGTGTGGAAGGAAGCTTTAACTATGATCCAGACAGTAGACATTGGAAAAGTAATATTATGTGTAGCTGGATCGTCATTACTTTGACGTTTCAGGGCAAGTCACGTTACTTGAGTAAACAATGAAATGTGGGAGGAGACAAGAGGACTATAGAGCATGGATGAGAGTAGCGTCTTGTCGCTGTGTGGAAGGGGCGCCGGAGGATGGGTAAGATTGGCATGCTGTTGTGCGACTGCCCTAGATTTGGGCTAGGAGGGCAGGGCACCCCTCCGCTAGATGAGCTAAGCCTGAACCGTAAAGCTCAAGGAGATGCATTGTCTAATTGTTTTCTTAGCGATAACAGAATGCAGCCAAACATGAAAGAGCTGCAAGGTGAGGCTGGTCACGGGGCGGGAGCATGGGTAGCCGGGCGGGCGTGATACCTGAGCGTGACGCAGCTCCTCCCTCACGTGACTGTACAGTTTGAGAACAACAGTGATGTATAACGTGGCAACAATGGAAAGAAAATATTAGTGCGGGACTAGTCAAGCAGCAAATAGTGTCATGGTTGCTTACTAGTCAGTCATACGTTCCGAAGTTAAACAAGTAATTTATTATTATATTATCTTTTTTTTTTCCCGATTTCTTATTAAGCTGAGTCATAAGAGTCAGACTAAGTGATGAAGAAGTTACGTTCTCAGACAGCTTGTGAGATGTCTATGAGCCCAGAAGGACAAGTGACGTCACAAGAAACTCGTGTATGTACAAACTAAATCGCTTTGATACGCAACTCAAAGAAAACAAAGATGATAAAATTAGACCGGGCCGTATATGTGGCGAGTAACGGGAACCTACCCCAGATTAGGCAGGTGTAGGCTCAGCTGCGGGCGAAACCATGTGCTGCCCCGGAATATGAATCAGAGGCAGGTGGATAAAGAAGAAGGGTGACGTGTTTGAGAGATTAAGCACAGTGCAATTGTAGCCACCTGTTATTCGAACTGTCTTCAAAAGTCACGTTTGAATCACTAATATGCAAGATATACTAAACAATATCTAAAAAAGATGAATAAATAAATAAATTACTTGGTGCTCTATCGCGAGAATTTATAATTACACATTTTGTTAGTTACGAAGTGAAAAACGCAACCGTCCCCCATGAGGTCAGCTACCCCAGCTAAACAGGGCTCACCTGCTGTGGTCCCCATGCCATACCATTCCGGGCTTAACCGCGACCCTGAGGCTCTTGGCGAGACCTTCACACACAGGCCTACACACTGGGGTAGCCACCAGTCCCTTCACCTCAAGGCTCTTGATGCCATGATGCCTTATAGAGCTCAGTTTTAAATAAATATAATATTCAGTATATTTTGATTGTTGACCGTCATTAACTAGACTCATAAGTATGTAACTAACTTCACTTGCTTGTAGATAAGAGAAGACCATCATGACCATATCAGCCCAATCAAGCAGAGGCAAGATGGATTTCCATATGCTTTACAAGATGAGTTTCAGACCTGCTTTTCACATAATATGTTTTAACTGGACCTTTAGTAAGGAAGCAATGGAACATATCTATGTGTACAGTGAGTACATGTAGGTTTACAAACATACCTACAGCTTTCTGGCCACAACAGATCTATCAGAGGATGATGACCATTATAAACTTGTGAAGTGTTAGCGACTCGGTGGTGGTTACACACCTCTTCAAGGCCTCAATGATAGAGCTACATTCATCTCTCTCTCTCTCTCTCTCTCTCTCTCTCTCTCTCTCTCTCTCTCCGACCAAAGCCGGCTCTATATTATCGTTACGTCATCGGCCTCATTAAAAGACTAACTGCTGCTCGCTTGCTTGCCATTAAATTAGGGATGCATGAAGCTTCAACAGCGGTAAATGAACGGTTTTTACTATACAGTAATAACCTACAACTGGTTAACATCTAATCTCATATGACTTCCTCTCTCATATCTAATTGCTATAGAGTCTGCTCAAGCGAGTTAATCTTGCTCTACTCGGTTTAATGTCAAGTGTAATTTCTTAGGTTAATTTCTGGCGCGGATGTGATTGCATGGGAAGGAGAACTGTTATTTGAAGAAGAATTGATTGAAAACACCAAGACAGTGATATATGGAATTTGAAAAAAAGAGGGAACGGCAAATAAAAGTTTTCGACAACTGAAAACTGACCAGTGAGGAACAACAGTAAAGATCATCATGGAAGCGCCGATACCGAGGCAAAGAAAGCTTCCCGAATAACACCTGCAGGACCTGCAGAGAGGCTGTCAGGCAACACTTTGTCTGCCACACATGAAACTCAAAATAATGATGAATTTGAACGATATTAACTTTCTACCCAGCTTTTGCCCGGAATTCCAGTAAGCAACCTGTTTTGTACTTTAGTGATGCTATTTTGTGGTTTCCCAAAGCGTACTCCAAAGGCAACACATGCATTCCAGTCTTCAAAGGACAACCAGAGAAGGGACCCGTGCCATCCTTCTTTGACTAGGCTGTGATCGACCTTCCGGTTATGTAAAAGTAGATTTGGTGTTTGACGTGGGATTTCCCGATTTTAATGTTAACAGGGCCACGTTCTCCTCGTCAGAATTTCCTGCAAAATCTGTCGTTAGTATTGAGCTTTATGGAGAAAGTCATATCCAACGTTAAGGCTAAAAACGACGAGGAAACATGACACCACCAACAGGGAACACAGCCTGCGGGTTAACCACGTATCACCCACTGTCGTCACTGAAGGGCCGGGCTGGATGCTCTCCACGACTGCTGGAAGAGGAGGAGGTCCATCCAAATTACTGTAAAGTACCTTACAACTGGTGCTGCAGGTGGTGCTGGCCACGGCTGGACCAGAGTGTTGCTCCACGCGAGGGATGAAGTACCCACGCAGCGTCCACCCGAGGATGATTAGACCACAATAGAAAAGAATTGCTGCGAATATTTTGCCCATCATCAATAATAAATTGTTTTTCAATGTATCATTAAGAGAAAATACTTTGTTTCGATCGTCCTCAGATGGGAGGGAAGTGGGAAGGCGTGGCTGAATGCGTCAGAAATCCTGGAGAAAGTTGGGAGGAACGCGGAAAGCCTAGCCCGAGGACTCGTCACCGGAGCAGCTATTAGTAATACACACCTTGTTTTGCCGCTAAATCACTGTTATTGTAAGTAAACAAAGAATATACTGAAGGCAATGGATCAAAGCTAATGCAAAAGTAAATCAATGTGTAAGGTTCGAGCAGCATATAACAGAATGCAGATGTAATTGTATATTTCCTTTGTTTCTCGAGATGCGTGTCAGCCAATGTGTGAAAGTTAACCAGTGTGTCTCAAGGATTGGCAGGAATGTAGCTGTTACACACGAGACTCGGCAGTGGAGCGTCTGGAGGTGGTACGGAGAGCACACTACTTCCACACTCAATACTGCAATGCATGGGTTCCTCTAGCATACGAGATTACTGTAGCTGGAAGTGTAGTTGAAGGGTGTTCGTCTTACCAGTTCTCTTCTCTAACAGACTATATCATCATTCCATCACACTTCGTCTCAGTATCGCCTCAAAACCTGTGTTCTGCCGCCATTGTTCATGGTTTCTGCTCTCTTGAACTTTTTAACGGCTTGTTTCCCCTCCCAGTGTCACTCCCCAACACTTTCTTCCTACGTTTATCCATACTCTACTGATATCAATAGTGTAACAGTGTAGCATTTAATAATGTAACAATGTACCAGTACCTTCAGTCTGTCATGTTTATCATCCCTTTCACTCTGATGTATTTTCTATCTGCTTATGATTTCAAACCCATTCATTCATGGGAGGAAACAATGAAAAACGGAATCTCTCTCTCTCTCTCTCTCTCTCTCTCTCTCTCTCTCTCTCTCTCTCTCTCTCTCTCTCTGGTGGTGATTGGGAACAATAACTCTGCAAAGTAGTTTTGCTTGATTTTAGTTGTACCTTTTGGCCGGCCTTCTTATATGCTACAGAGAATGCCTCAACAGTGGTGATCTGCTTCACTGCTTCACCTTTCTTCATTTCAGCGGTGAAAAATACAAAAAGAAGTGAGTGCGACATTCAAATAATTTCAATGAACGATGTTGTATAAAACGTTGTACAATCATTAAAAAGTTCTTAATCTTATTACATTATATTTATCATATCAAATAGATTATATACCACAAACATCACTGGAGTTAATACTATGTTCTACAAGTCTATGGATTATAATAATATTCACTTAGAATTAACGTGCGATCAGACTTTTCTAAGAGTACAACATTAAATGCCATAAGCATTACGCGAGTCAGCGGAAGGAGTCCCTTGCGCCTGGTGGTGTTAAATACTTGCAAGCAACGTTCCTTCCTGCCAGGATGACGAGGGGTTCTCCTTCAAACTGACCATGAGAAAATTTGCAGGAAAGAAGCGCATACATAAGTGCTCAGTTTGTGTGTATCCACGGCTTCCGGCGCACCTTGTTCCCTGTTCAGCTTAGGGTCTGTTTTGTTGATGTGGAGCACGGGTACACCTTGCCTGGGAGCCGATGTGACACCCACACACACACACACACCACACACACACACACACACACACATAGTCACATAGATGTAGTTATTTGGATACAACATTAGCTCACTCACCACTGGGACGCCATTCAGCTTGCTACATACCTGCATGTTAGGGTCAATGCAGTGGTACAGCACATGCAGTATATGAAGGCGCGTCAACCAAGGAGCACTGGCCTTCACCAACCTTCCCTTGGTGTGCGCCGGGCTCCTAGGTTCAGGCTTCTTCAGTCTCTAACACAAACACCTAAAACCTTACGCATGAACGAATTACTAAAAACTGTTACATGGAGATTGATACATTCATTAAGACAGTGAAGTATAATGCCACTTACTATATGTACTAGTATGTACTGATTATTTAGATACAGCTTACTTGGTCATGGAATTCTAAGTGCCATTATTCGTCACGGTAATGGAGATATGAAGTGACACCGCGGAAGCTGAAGTCTCTATCACTGGCGCGTGACTCACTCTTGCCGTTGAATCATGGTAATCATAATGCGTGATACAGGTGTGCATATATTTTGTGCGAGCAGCAGTCCATGTCACGTCTGGTTTTGAGCACACATCCGTCAGTGGAGCGTGATCATGTGTGCGCTTACACAGGTGTGAAGATAGACTTCATTGAGAGGAGAGGGTTAGTTA
>NC_059302.1:22020922-22035922 GCF_017591435.1 Portunus trituberculatus | reverse complement strand
GGAAATGAAGAAGGTTAAGGAGGCGATAAGAAATAATAAGTGAGAAGGTGGTGTGTACAGGTGAGAACAATACGACCATTAATTAAGGTGAGATGATGAGGTGATAAAAGGTGTATGGATACTTATATTGTTCTGTTTTACATCTTTTTCTATTATTATTCTTATCTTTGTCGTTTTCTTCAGTTGCAGATATTGATGTTACTTCTCTTACAGCACTAAAAAAGAAAACGGAAAGAAAAAAGAGATGAAGTGAAAATGGAATAAGATAAAAAA
Organism: Portunus trituberculatus; assembly: GCF_017591435.1. Classification (NCBI taxonomy): domain Eukaryota; kingdom Metazoa; phylum Arthropoda; class Malacostraca; order Decapoda; family Portunidae; genus Portunus; species Portunus trituberculatus. Next base: position 22,035,649 of record NC_059302.1, on the reverse strand, counting down.
AAAGGACTACGAAAAAAGAATGGCCATGACGTAAAAAAAAAAAAAACAAGAAATAAATAAAAAGGAAAAAAGGAAAACACACGAAGTGCTTCAACCGGAACACCGAGACTTATACATTGCGGTAAGAACAAAACAATTACACGCTTTCCTCTGTTCCTCACTCCACCTCATCCACAAGGCGGGGCCGGCCGGTGCTTGGGAGTTATATGATGCCCCTCCACCCACCAACAACCTGACACCCCTCTATATATCCATACCCAAGGCCACGGTGGGGTCTCTTACGCCTGTATTAAGAAACGCCTTTCCCTCCTACTACGGCAATTTTCCAAGACCACAATGACAACTAGCTGGGTTTTCAAGACAGTTTCTCCTTTTAGTAAACTAGAAATGTTACCAATCCATCATTGGAATCATAGAAATAACCCCTTAACCCCTTCAATACTAAGACACATTTTTACCATCAGTTTTGTGTACTATTAAACTATTTTATTGACATTACGAAGGGTCTATGGAGGTCATAAAATTACTAACCAGTGTCTTCATTATTTTAATTTCCCACATGAGTTTCTAAAACTGCATAAAATCACCAAATAGTAAAAAGAATGAATATACGAGTAGAAACGCGTCATTTTACTGAGGAGGTAAAAAAACACTAGTATATTCAACTGGAGCCTTTGGAAAACAGTGGTGGTGAGGGACCAAAGTGTTTCCGAACATGTACTATTTCCCTTCTAATGATGTATCGACACTTACAATACCGGCGAGGACAAGCTTGTCATCTCGGTACCTAAAACGTTATTCAGTGTCCCTTGTTCTCCCATGCCTTCCTTTGTCTGTATTCTTGCGTCAGTCTCGCTGCCAAGGCTTAGATTTTGATTTTTGAACGATCATTTTACTCAAGCAGCAAGGCAAGTTCTCATGGGTATGTTTTTCTGCCTTCAGTGATGCGGAATCCTTGTTAATTTTTCACCAGAGTTACGAAAATATCCACAAAATTCTCATTAGTTTTCACTACAGTATATTGAGTGTTGACCGATTAAGCCGACGAGATACTTGGTAATTCAGAGCCTAACCACACCTTGATTTGAATAATGATGTCCTTCACGATTAATGCTCAATAGACATAATTGTATCTTAACTACGTGAGGTCATGAAGAGGTTCTGTTAATGAGTGTCAAATCATCTCGTTGTTCGATGCTTCACTGAAATCCTATTTGGTAAAATTAGCACAGGGAGGGAACGAGACAAAGACACAAGGTGGGAGCAGCACAAATATTCGATCTTATCCTCGGGTGTTGGTCGAGTCCTTTGTTCCCTCGGTGTTAAGGTCCGGGACAGGCGGCCTTGTCCCTGAACATAACACCCGGCGCTGCTTTAGGGTTAACGGAACCCTCCTCACCGTAACCACAGCAGCATCCCTGGTGACGAAGTGAATGAGGTGTATATCTATCATTTCAATGTTTTAATCACCAACGACGCTGTGAGACTCGTTATTTCAGTAACTGCAGGATTTTACTTTAAAAAATCAGAACCATAGTCACGAAAATGTTTGAGTTATCAGCAATTCATTTTTTGAGGCAGTTCTATCTGAAAATCATATCTTAAACTTGTGTTACATTTCATTTAGCTGAAGAAGAAACCAGTACTATTGTTCACACAGTAATTTCATAGTTTACTCCTCGTGAACTGATCGTATTTATTCCCTAATTGCAAACTGCTCGTTCTGTCCCATCCATAAACTTTCATCCTTATCCTGCCGTCTGTCCCACATCGCTAAAAAAGCCGCCTGTCAGCTTCCATAAGACCCACCACTAGACCCCTTCCTTCAGAGTCAACCCAGCCGTCTCCAGTGTAGCAGAAACTTGAACTTTTACAAAATCTTAATTGATTTTTCCACTAGTCTCCACGAGGGAAGAAGGTTCATAGTGTCAGGAAAAACGCCGACCTCCTACGTGAGGGAGAAAAGATCTGCCTTATACAGGAGATGAAAGAGTTGGCTTACTGCTAAAATCACTAGTGGTGAGTGTTACTGAAGTGAGGATTATTACATTTGGAAGGAAAGCAAACTCCAAACAACATAAATATCTCCTACCACTCACAGGACGCAGGCAACGCACACTTCCCGCCACAGATAAAGGGAAAGAGGGAATCTACCAACACGAAACAACAAAAGGGTCGCCTCTTCCGGGTTAGAGAACGTTTTTTCTCTCTGACTTTCTCCTCGCGCGTTTTCTTATGAGAGCAAAAAGTTATTTTTCTTGATGCCTCACGTCACAGACTGGCGGAGAGGAGTAGTCTGGGAAAGACAGGGGATGTGCGGAAAATCGAAAAAGTGTGCCACTAGAAAGACAGAAACAGTTTAGTGCATACTACTCGCAAATGAAAGAAAGACAAAACACGTTAAGAAAGACAGCACCAAATAAGTTAACTGCAAACTGTTGAGGAGGTCGCCACAATTTTTGCGGCAGCACCACACGTTTCCAGTCTGTTTCTTTGGATGGAACCTTTTCCGGTCATGCCTCCACTAACCTGAAGGAGAAAACTTTACAGATGAATTGCCATGACTGCTCGCAGACTGATTCACACTCTCTGATGTCCCGCGCATTCAGACTTCCTGCTGCCTCTCTCTCACTGATGGCTCTCTGCTCCTGCACCAACCGGAAGCACTCTGAGGGCAGGCCACGGTGGAATGTGGAGACATATGAGTGGAGCGGGGAACATGTTGCATATATTCAATGGGTGTTGTGGAGAACGATAGAATGAAAATATGATAGCTTCCGATTATATCACATACATGCAAAGAGAATAAAGCGTCTCGTCTATGCTTGAGATGGATTGCTTTCCTTGGATCAAAGAAAAGTGGAAGTGAAAATTAATGCAAACTGATGATGAGTAAATCATGGGGGCGTCACTGGATGTAAGATGAACACACACACACACACACACACACACACACACACACACACACATACCCTGTGTATGTCAAAGCGCTGGTCGTGAGGGTTAAGTCTTATATTATATTCATTAGAAAGTTGAGGTGAGGCATGCGAGGCATGTGGCACACCGAGGCTTTCATGTACATGAAAAAAGAAAGTAAAGAATGTCAACTATGTCCTCAGTATCCTGGTGAGCAGAGGTTCACGCCTAGAGGGCGGCAATATTAGATCTTAAGATGAAAATGGGAAGCGGAGCGGAGTGCACATGGAGAAGCTGATTGCTGTCACCAAGGCCATCATATATAGAAATAGAAAATACGTACTGGATAAAACAGTTTTAATTTGTCTTTATTACTAATATCACGACATACACGATTTCTTTAAATTTTATTTATTCATTCACTCATCTGTTTATTCAATTATATTTTTCACGGTGTCGCCGTGTCGGAGGAAAGCCTTGTCTCTACATTCACAACAGCCACGGGTCAATTTTGATATGGAAGTTTTGCAGCAAAAGTTGAACGAAATATATTGAAAAAGGAAATATTTTCATGGGTGTCTCCTCTGAAACAGATTGGATCGGTGATCACCAGCAGTTCTTCCATTAGACAAAGTTTATTCCTATTAGAAATTAATGAAAATAAGAATGTTTCAGCATTCAGCTGTTTTACTGATGGTTCCGTGCCAAGCTTCACCCTGCAACAATGCTCTAGGGAAAATGAAGTTTGTTTCTGATGAAACAAACAAATACTACATACAGACAAAGTGAATGAAGTTCGTTGTTGATACAGACTATACGTGATGTCTGAGTGAATCAAACCTGAATATGTTAACAGTGGAAAACAAAAAGGGGTGAATATTTCTGCGATATTCTAAAGTCCGCCATTGATCGCATGAGCGAGACGCTGCAGACCTAAATTGATAGAAAACGTCTGATAGCTTATAGCACACTTGCATATTTTTCAAACACTCGTTGTTAATCTCTTGAGTATTGTGACGCATTTTTACCATGAGTTTTGGGTATGGTTAGGTGACTTTATTTACATCAGAAAGGGTCTATGGAGGTCAGAAGATTAATGGCCAGAGTTTTCACTATTTCAATCTCCCATCTAAGTTTCTAAAGCTGTATAAAATCACCAAATAGAAAGCAGAATGAGTATGAAAACGCGTCATAGCACTGAAGAAGTTAACCATGTCTTCCGCTTGTTCCTTTCTCAAAGCAGCATTTCATGTGTTGAATATATATATATATATATATATATATATATATATATATATATATATATATATATATATATATATATATATATATATATATATATATATATATATATATATTATATACATACTCAACATGAACCATTACATGTAAAAGTACAATGTAGAGACTTTGCATTTATAGTGAACCTTTAACCTTAACCCCTTCGATACTGGGACATTTTTTACCTTGAGATTTGTGCACGAGTAGTCTATGAAGGTCAGAAGATTAATAGCCACAGTCTTCACTATTTTAATCCCCCAGCTAAGTTTCTGAAGCTGTATAAAATCACCAAACAGTATCCAGAATATACTCGTATATGGAAACGCGTCACTGTACTGAAGGGATTAAACAGACGTCAGGTGAAGGACAACAAAGACAACATCCCTTCACGATACACAACGTGGGAGGCTTACCGTCTCGACCACCGCCATAGTACCCTCCTCCGCCGCCTTGGTCCCTGTCAGAGTAGAGTCGTATTAACAAGATAACAATGCTGGTAGATGTGTTGTAGACGATGGTTGCATGATGGTGATGGTATAGGCATTAATTATGATTGTGAGTGAGAGAACCACTAAAGGATACTAATTAACATAAAGTATTAAGTGTAGAGAGAATCGAACAGTAAAAGCCGAACAGTACTGAACAACTTACCTGGAGTGATCTGGGGTCTCCTCAACAGTAAGGGATTCAGAGCTAAAGTGAGAAAGAGTGATGATTAAGAATACAATAATGTGCATGCGTAGTACAATATTGTGCATGCGTACATTATATTGAAGCTAAAAAGGATATTTTTTTGAGAAAAGAATGCAAAAATTCCAACGATAAGAAATTATGAATACTAAGGAGAAGTCTAATTAATATAGCAAGCCCATATCTAAAACATTGCTTAGTAAAAAGATTATTTTAGCAGATACACAGATAACAGCTGTATGTACTAGAGTAAGAAGGGAAATGACAATAATCTGTTACTATAGCAAGCAAATAATTATCTAACATTCTGAACAACAACAGCAATAACAACAACAAAAGCAACTCTAAGTCACTAAAACAAGAGAGGAACATCTAGACAGCAGAAATGAGATACTCAGTCCTTCCTCTTCGTGCTTACTGAGCAGTTATTGCTCTCTGGTTCCTCTATAGTGCTAGGTTTTCTCTGGCTTACGTGTGGCAGTTCCGAGAGTTGTAGTCCTTCTCATAGAAGTCAAAATCCAGGTCACTGTGGAAGTCGAAGTCGCTGCTTCCGTCCTGGTAACTCAGCTGACAGTTGTTTCTGTACTGGTTGAACCCTTGAGTCTTGAACCTGCCGACACACTGCACGGTGAGCATCACTATTGTATGTTGTCTGGCGATACATAACTGTAGCTGGGTGTCCCACAGAGTATTTGTCGCTTTTTTTTTTTTTTTTTTACCATAAACACACACACACACACACACACACACACACACACACACACACACACACACACACACACACACACACACACACCATCCCTAAATAGAATGGCGTGTCAGGAGTTATCACATCATAAATACCGCAACTTCCATCTTCCTTCCTCCATCAGCACCAACCGCATTCCATCCCCCACACCACCACCACCATCACCACCACCAGCACCAAAAAGAAGAAAAAAAAAAAAGAATAAAATGAAATAAAATAAAGATAATGCATTGTGGTTCTTATCTCGCATATCTAGAACTGTTACTTTGGGCAAGGAAACCTATTTATGATCCTTTATTTAAGGCGGATGCTGACGCCAACACACAGGGATGGTAATGAGGTGCGAGGGGGAAGGAAGTCACGCGAGAAAACAAAAGCGCCCGACCTCGTGACACATTTTTTCAACACACGCCCTGGGCTCAGAGTAGGGGCGAAAATATTGCTGTTCAGGATATACTTAGTTTCAAGCTTGTGTCTTCTGCCCATATTCTTAAATTCTCTTACCAAGACTTTTCTAATCTAAGGCCACAGAGATGATTAGTTGTATTCTTCTGGTTGTTTCTGCCTTATCAACCCCTTTTATACTGGGACACATTTTTACATTGAGATTTGTGTACGATTAGATATTTTTTTGACATTAGGAAGGGTATATGGAGGTCACAAGATTAATGGCCACAGTTTTCATTATTTCAACCCACACATGTTTCTGAAGCTATATAAAATCACCAAATAGTAAGCAGAATAAATTTAGGAACGTGTCATGATACTGAATGGGTTAACAACGCAGAACCTTTGCCAAACAGCCACTGGAATGAAAAGAACATCCTTCAAATGTTTTACGATACGGTTCTTTCTTGCTTTCCTCTTCCAGGTGTCTTTGATTATCTCTAAGTGGTTTGGTAATCATTCCTCTCCCTCTACTCCCCTCCCCGTGCACGGCCATGTAAGAGGCTGTGGTTACGTTTTTCTCATCATCGTCACTCATGTTGCCGTTGTTGTGGATGTAATAGCTACAGTTGTGACAAGTCGCTAACAGACCCTGCGTGATTAACAAAATTATACTATTAAAGAAAAGGTCTACCTGTAAACAATGGAGTATTCACACTGGGTTGTCAGGGTTGTATACATTATGTCGGGTTTCCACATATTTCAAAATTAGATGCAATTTTTTTCCCCGTCAACATTATTCAAATGACGCATGTCAACCTTTATTTTTACTTTTCTCTTCATTCATTTATTATTGTTATTATTAATATATTATCATTATTATTATTATTATTATTATTATTATTATTATTATTATTATTATTATTATTATCATTATTATTATTAATATTATTATTATTATCGTCATTGTTGTTATTTTATTTCATTATTCATTTCATCCTATTATTTATCCATTTTATCCATTTTTTTTACGCAACCAAAACATAATTGAGCGGCAGTCCTCACCGGTAGTTGAAGCCCCTGCAGTAGGACTGGCGGTCACACTCCATCTCACATTCACGTCTGTTTCGGGTCCTCAGCTCTCTCCTGATGAACCGACTGTCGATTCTCATGTTGGTTCTCCTGAGGTCGTAGCAGGTTCTTCCTCCTGTGGAAAGGTGGAATGACACTCTTACAAGGCAGGCTATCAAGCTATCAAGAAAGATTCAAGTTGCTACATACATAACCATACAGAGGAGTAAAGGCTTTTGTCCATACAACATTTATCGTATCTATCGGAAACAAAAAAGAACGTAGACATTTTTACCTCCGGCTAGGAAATTTTAGAGGTTTTCTTCCGTTTCCCTATATCTTTTTCTTTGTCAAACACCACCATTATCATCAATACCAATAAATACATCCTATGTTAGTCGCTTGTTAGTAAACTACACATAAAATAAGACGAAATTATCCCTTTTTTTTTCTTTGGTTTTCAGTGTACAAAATTTGTGCAGATGACGCGGAGCAGGTTATACTTGATTTTTTCCTTCACGTTCAGCACTGAGTGACAGCCACTACACAGCTGTCACACCTCAAGATGTAATGCCATGGATGTCCCGCTTACAGATATTTACGGAAATACCAATAATTTTGTTTTATTTAAAGAATGAACTGGCATTGTAAAGGCAGACATAACTCTTAACCATGCAAATGAGAGAAACGTGTTGTGTCATTAAGGTGGGAATTACCTGTATTCAACACCAAGTGCTCGCTTTCTGCACCTCCGGGCCAGATCCAGGGCACCTCAGGCCTGGGTGCGCGGGAATGCGTGGCTTCCTCCACCAGAATGTGGAAGTAATTAGTGTCGCCGATGGTGTTTCCAGAAGACAACTTTCCACCAACCATATAGTCGCACTGACCACGACCAACAAGCAAAACAAACCAGAGAATGATACCATGCGGCACGCCACGACATCTTTTCCCTCCCATGGCTACCGTAAATTCTTCACCTTCACCTTTATTTTTACATTAGGTGAAACGAGTTTCAACAGAGCCGCTGGAGGGTCGACTAAGCAGTAATTCAACCTCATGTATTCTTCAAAAGTGTGCTCAAGTGTTCATGTTAAGTTCGAGAGCTGTGACAAATCCGAGGCACTGCTGCAGATCACCAGAAGTCTTCACTTGGTAACTGTTTTTTTCTTTCTTTGTTTCAGTAACGTGTGTCCACTACCTATTGCACCATGCCAATGACGGAAAAACATCCACAAGAATACAAAAGCGTGCCGGAAAGAACTTCAAATTATAAAAAAAAAGAATCCGGTTAAGCACCAAGCCGCCGACTAAGTGTAAGCGGCGACGGCTGCGGCGGCGCCGACGGGAACAGAGATACTTGACTGAGGACAGCGAGACACGCGGCCAACGTCGCAACCTGGCACAGCCGCAGGTTCGCTCGTCCTGTCTGAGAGTGTCACGTCCCTTGGCCCTACATTCAATGTCCCGTTGGGAAGATGACGTCACATCCGCCTGCGCTTGTAAATGAGTTGCAGCAACAGTTCCGCTCCCCACTATTGTGGTGCACATTTTCTGCCAGTTGGGATAAAAGGAGGTCATAACTAGTCTTCCACTTTCCATTCAGTGGTGCTGTTAATTGGTACAAAGTCAACATTACAGACTTTGTCCTTTGTTGCGAGACGTTCAATTACAGCGTTTGGGACAACACCGGGAGACTCCCCGCCGCAGCTCGACCTTAAGCACCCTCAGCTCTTTCTCTCCTCACCTGTTCGTCAGGTTACACCCTCTTCCTCCTTACGCTCACTTAACCAAAGAGTAAAAAAGCAGAAACACGTCAATTATAGTTACGTCCTTGGATGGAACTTAGCAAATCTGCCTCTTCCGCTTGTGTGTGTACTCGAGCACCATCCAACCCTCTGCCAGACAATGAAATAACATGTGACGTTCTTTTCCGCACCCTGAGCCACCCATACTTACTCTCGTCTGCAGCCGCGGTTGTTTTCCCACGACTCCAGCATCATTACCTCTGCGTCGGTTTAGTTTCAATAGTCCCTCAAGTCAACTCGGGTGACTGCTTCGAAACCAAAATCAATGAATGAATAATTTTAACGGTTTTATTTCTTTGAATTCATTTTATCGACCCTCTTATTTAAACCTAATAAATAAAAATAAAAAAAATTTGTTGAGAGCAAATTATTAGCATTTATTTTCTTCATTGTATAATATCGACTCCACTGTAGATATCAAGTTTTCCTAGCTGTTTTGTAACTGTATTAAATTTTTTTTTAATGTAATACAACGGACGTGATGGTGCATATTTTATTCAGATTATTTGTCACGTTAGAGGTGCGGAGAGTGCCTCGGTCAGGTAAGGACGGCGGGTTGAGAGGGTATTGACAGTGGTCATTAGGCTACCAGGTGCTGTGTCCAACGGGGAACTCCCTTGTAGAAAAGTATGTATCCGTCAGATTGGTCAACAAATCATCATGGACGGATACGAGGTCCGATGCATTGTTTCCCTGCGAGGCTACAACAGCAGTGCTATTGTTATGTCACCGGCACCACCCGAGTGACAATAAACGGCACATGACGAGGCGTGTGCTCGCATGTCATCAGGACAGTCCCTAAGCAGTGTTACTTAGTAGGCAGACGTCAGGCAATCTGTGATCTTTGAATCACTTCATTTTCCAATACCTGTGCTTGTGGGTAACGCCAAGTTATTCATTAGTGCATTTATCTATCTATTGTTTCTAATCATTGGATACACAACACTTCCCTGCTTAACATCACACACTATTCGCACATAATCAGGCAGGTGTTGGTGACACGTGGGAATGCTGACTCAAAACGATGTACAGCTCTTGAATTCTGTGCAGAAGGTATATTAATGTAAGTGTGAACACTGCTGCGTTGTTGCCAGAAAAAAATAAACTATTATTATAATCTTGGCAATCCTTTTCTATTCGGACCGGCAAGAGGAAAACGGAAAGGGAAGGAGAGGGATTACAACACAGAACCGGAAAAATTGTTCCTCACATAATGAAATCATTATATCCCAAAGACCACTTCGTGTTGGGAATTCATTGTTTTATCGTCCCATCTCACTCAATTGTCCCTAGAATCATTCCCACCAGACTACCGTCTCATCCATGAGAAGGCTGATGATGGCTGATATCACTCTAAATGAAGGTTGTTGCCACTAAGGTCAAACCGCTTTTGTGGAAGAAGTGTGGGGGCGCACCTTCCTCTATTTACTTAAACAAAATGACGCCTTCCGCCCCAAGGGTGCTGACCTCTAGAACAGGTGGGTCTGGCTAACAGGCGGAGAGCGCGAAGTTCAGTATACATCAATCATCGGCACACCTGTCTCATTCCCTTTACTATCCCACTAATCAGCAGCTCAAATAATGGCTCATGTTTTTGTTACCATAGATTTTATCATTAGACTAAAAATGCATAAACGACAATAGACACAAAATGAATATCGATAAGAGATACAATGTCAAGGCAAGCCTTTCCTACATATTGATCCAAGTGCCAAGTTCCCCAACTGTTTGTTATCCTTCAGCTGAAGTACATGCATTACAGGAGAGAGTTTGCCTTCATCCTTACCACGCCACGCTAACATGAGGCGTCTTGGTAGAGTTACCTACTAATTGCAAGGTCACAGTCTCTCGTCCTCCGTCCTGTACCTATCATCTGCCAGGTAAATAGAAGCGAAGACATGAAAGGAGACAAATTTGAGTGCACATTGAAATCCGGTATCTCTCGGTTCCGTCACCAGTGCAGGATCAGGAGGACAAATTGAGAAAGACAGGAAGACAAGTAGGAAAACTTGAAATTGATTTTTGCGTTGAATGTTTGTGGAAGTAAATCCTTTGCTACTTCCTGCAGTATTTGCGGTCAGGAAGGGAAGCAACTGCCTCTGCGGCTTTGGCCTTGTATTTGCTCCTTGGTGCTACTTAACTTCAGAGCAAGGTAAAACCTCATCTCTTTAAATATGAAAGAAATGTTGATGAAAATTTTATTGTTAAAGAAGCCGTGTCCTTGACATTTCATGTTCAGACATTAGTGTAATTGCAAAGACTGTCTGTTAGGTGTAACAACTTAGCGTCATTTGAAAAACTCTTTGTAGCGATGCAAAGAAGCGTAGCACGTGATGCATGGCAGTTACACAGCTTCATTATCATTTATCTACATTCAGGGCCACGGTGGCGTGCTCCCCTCGCATGCCTCAAGAATCTCTATTTCCCGTGGGCTAAATAAACTGCGTCGGTATCCTTTTAGATCAGAGAGAGAGAGAGAGAGAGAGAGAATCATAAAGGATGAAGCAGATCAATCCAGTGAATCGTTTGACACCTGCTGTGAGACCAGATAGGATTTTCCTGTAGGGGCGATTTAATTATCAAGAAAGCCTTTGTGTATCGGACGCACTAAAGAGACACGCCCACGATGTATTTGGTGTCAAGTAACTGTGTTATGTAGAAGTAAATTAATGGACTGGTTGATTTGGGACGGAGAAACAATAGAAGTTCAGAATAAAATAAAATGTAGAACCACATAAAACAACAGTTGACAATTACTGAATTACATTTGAAACCAAACAAAATGAGATATGATCACTGAACGCCACCATTTGCTGAAGAACACTAGGTAGGATTTGTTGAATTGCAAGTTTTCATTTATTTTTTCTTGTTTTATAATATTTGTTTTATTTGTCCCTGTGGATATGTACTAAAATATGTAAATATATCTGATAAATGTTTGAATAGGGAATTGTAGATAACAGACTTATGAAGATGAATGATTAAACGTAAGTAACTCCAACTACTTCAATGTTGGTTTGTTCACTTTTACTACTTAACGTTTCTCTGTGTACGTAAACTTACAAGAAACAAATACTATAACACTGAAATGATATCAACAATTTCATATGAAGACTAAGTTAAGCAATGTAGTTTAGATTAAGTTCAGTTATTTTGCAAAGGAATAAACAAAAAAGCGACTGGAAATTATCAGACAAATGTTACTTCCACGATCCACAAGAGTCAGTGATATGCATTCAGTGAATCATTGGGATAGTGGGTGACGTGTGATGGATTTTGTATGAAATGAACTGAACGCAATCGTCACATTCATTCTAACCGGGTTGCTCTTCTTTAACTCTTGATTTTCTACTTAGTTTGTGCTAGTGAATGAAACCACTTATTATTGCATGTGGTGTTTTGGGGTATCGGGGTGAAGTCTGTTGATCCCATAGAGTAATTAATTAAACCAGTAAATACATAAATTTATCAAAACAATCTCGCCTCACTTTCACCAAATTGTCAACCATAGCATTTTTTTTTCTTTTACGAAAGAGAGGAGGACTGGTCAAGGGCAACAAAAATATAAAGATAAAAGAAAAAAGGTCCACTCATTTGCCAGTCTTCTTACAGAGCCGATAGAATTAGCCAGAGGATAGGGACAAATGGCTTGAAAAGCATAGGCTGTCAGTTTTCAGGACAAACGTTTCGTCAGCTTATTTCTCCTCAGTGTAAATTGATATTGTTACTCTTACACTGGATGATCAAATGCACCACATATTGTCGCATTCATCTCATTCACGTATTTCAGTATGTATATAAATATATATGTATATATATATATATATATATATATATATATATATATATATATATATATATATATATATATATATATATATATATATATATATTACGCAAGAGTTGGCAGTTGGCCAACGGCAACAAAAAATGAAAAAAAAAAGGCCCATTGGATTGCCAGTTCCCTTAGAGCTATTAAGAGTTATCAAAAAGTAAGGGACAAATGCATTGATACCTCCCTCTTAAAAGAGGTCAGGTCGTAGGAAGATGGAAATACAGAAGCAGGCAGGGAGTTCCGGAGTTTACCAAAGGAAGGTATGAATGATAGTGAGTACTGGTTAACTCTTGTATTATAGAGTTAGACAGAATTGGGGTGAGACATTTACATGTACAATGATTATATTTCCATTAATTTATATGTATTCATTTTGTTATTTGTTTCTAATGACAGATTTATAAAGCCAACTATTTACTCACCATAATATATGTTGTTGAGGTCACTGTCACATTCTCTGCTACTGTAGGACCTTTCATAGTAATCGAAGTCGAAATCCTTGAAGAAGTCTCTGAAGTCATTGGTGTTGAGGGAATGAGAGTCTTCACGGGAGAGAAGGCAGTTCTCATTCTCCTGCCTCCGGTTGTTACTGTCAAGAGTTTTGCAGTAAATATTGATAGCCACTGTCACCACAATTCATGGCAGTGTGGTGTACATTAGTGTCGTTACGGAATGTGTGAGCGGAGGCCAATCTGTCATCACAGCTTTTAGAACAGATTTGCTGCCTAACTAATTTGTTTATTCTAATATATTTCTTATAAGAGAGAGAGAGAGAGAGAGAGAGAGAGAGAGAGAGAGAGAGAGAGAGAGAGAGAGAGAGAGAGAGAGAGAGAGAGAGAGAGAGAGAGAGAGAGAGAGAGAGAGAGAGAGAGAGAGAGAGAGAGAGAGAGAGAGAGAGAGAGAGAGAGAGAGAGAGAGAGAGAGAGCGCCTTTCTATCATCGCGCACACTGACTCACCTGTAAGAGAATGATTTACAGGCAAAGAAGGCTTGGTCACACGCCCGCTTACAGTCACGTAGAGTGTCAGCGATGACGTACCTGTCAACACGGTCAGGCGCCAACCTCAATCCCCGGCCCACCTCCGCGTAGCACCCTGAGGAGTAACGCGTACTTCTGGGTGTCATATTTTTGCTTTACATACACAACTAGACCTTGGGTTTGAAAATACGTTTCGGAAAAGTCTTCATTTTGAGATAAAAAAAAAAAATCATTTAGTATTGCTTAGAAAACATTACATTAAATTGCTGCTGAAGTGGATTAATTATTCGTGTTGCTTTTGTTCTCGGGGAATGAGGCATGCTTTGCTGATAATGTATATGAAATATGGTTAAGAAAGCCTCCGATCAAGTATGTCCGTGCTTGAGAGATGAAGAGAGCTTCTGATCTTTCTGATATAGCAATTGAAAGTTGCACAAACTAGTGAACTACATTTGTGGAAAGTATTAAATATCTTCCTGACTTTCCCATGCCTTCAATATTTTTACCGCTATGATACATCGAAGTTCCATCACCAAACGATTCATAAACATTATTACAGTTCAGATAGCTACGAGTACCCTGCAGTAGCCAGGAGGGCAGTGCTCACCATAGTCTCCGTAGCGGGAGAGGACATCTCGTGCCTCAGCCAAAACCTCGAGCAACAAGGCAAGAATCCACCACCTCATTTTGCGTCGGTTTTTTTCTTTTCTGTCACACTGTATATGCTGTGCCCTAAGCACGTGACACGTAGCACATTCAAAAGATCGCTGGTAGACGTCCAGATTATGATATACACGTTTCAGTGGAATGTCATCGGAATCAGTTGAGTCAGACAAAGATTGCCACAACACTCGGAGCTGCTGCAGTGGGGAGTGCCACCACTGTGCCGGCCACCCAGCTCCAACAAACGGTCCATGTTGCATCGAGTCTGCGGCATCCTCCCCTATGGTGACGACACTTTCATTTGTGTTAGTAGTTACTTCCGGGGGGCGACTGGAACATCCGGTGCACTGTCA
>NC_059302.1:21888422-22010922 GCF_017591435.1 Portunus trituberculatus | reverse complement strand
ACCGAACAAGGAGGCAGTACGTAGCAGCATTCTTCCAACCCAGCAGCTACGTGTGTGTCCACGCCGTGTCTCTTCCTTCACAAGAAGTAATAATGAAAACAATAACAGCAGTGATGATGATGATGATGATGGTGATGGTGGTAGTGGTGGTGGTGGTAGTAGTGATGGTGAGGACAACAACAACAACAACAACAACATTTCGCATTCATCCTTGTCCCTGCCGCAACGGTGTGGGAGATGCTCCAACTGACAAAACAGATAGCTGGTATAATGGCTGTGCGTCACAAATGTGCACAGCTTTCGCCATTGCTTTCCACACAAATAAAAAATATAATAAGAGGATACATTGCTCTATTATTTTTTTCTATTGATAGTATTTAGGAAAGTCCCACTTCAAGAGAGATGCGAGCTAAGTTATTCCTACGTACATACTATCTGCGTTCTTTTCCTCCTTCAGGCTCTCTTCATGTATAAACCCACACAATTCAACATGCAGCACAAATCATGACGGAAATTTCTATCTTACGATTACACCATATAAGTATTTTGGTAACTTTTGTTTCCTTGGAACAAAGAATGATCTCGAGGCTTCTAGGAGTGACTGAGACGGATGACACAAAGAGATGTACAAGGCGTGGGTCGGCCCTCTGCTTTGTGTAACTTTTATGGGGCGACCATCTCCCCGAACAGAATTGCTGAATGACAATAGATTGCAATCCACCACAACAATCTGTATCCATATCCATGCTGTTATAGGGCGTCTGAACGAGATTCCCGAAAGCTTTCCTAGTCGCATGGTCCTATCCCGTACTTATTCCACAGTAAATGATATTGCGTATTGCCAGAAAGGGCTTAAATTTCTATTCAACTGTTCAGAGATTCCGATCCATTTGATGAATTTGAGGTTACAAGCTGAGCGCACGAACCATTAAGCCAGGACGCATAGAGATTATGGGTGCTGATCCCCAACGCAGTAAAATGTCCTTCAACGCATAACCTTGCCAGCCACATCCTTGAATACCTGAGGGATGACAGCCACAGCATGTTTAATGAATTACATACCTTTGCCTACCGCTGACAAAGTTCACGCTCGCGAAATTACTACATAGATATGCCTAAAGTATGATACATAAATTTTCATTAACTTTTTTCTTTCATATTTACTTACAGATGGAGTGAATAAAAATGATATTCCTTATATTTCTATTCCTTCCTTCATTATTGAGTCACTGTCAGGAGTGTGATGATGAGATGAGTGATAGCGATGGGAGTGATGAAATGGTGTACTGTGCCTGGTGCAAGTGATTCTCAGAGGTGATGAAAGATGATAATGGTGAAAGACTAGTGTCAGAACATGGTGTGAGATATGAAGCGATATAGTGGTGGTAGTGATAAAGATGATAATAAGGAAATGAGAATGAGAAATAGGTGTTTTCCTTAAGTAGCGCCTGTTTTCTTCTTCGTTTTCTTCTTTGATCCCTATTTGTCTAGCGTATACATTCACACTGTAGGAAAAATGATATACTGATATAAACTTTAGGACGGTTGATTATTGTACAATTCAAACATCCCCAAGCTAGCAGGCGTAAGAGTGGCTGGGTGAGTCTGTGCTGCACTCGGGTTGGATTATTGAATTGCTCTTGGTGGATTGCTGTTGGATTGTTGGGTCCTTTATCTGCGAGAAACCGCAGTCTTCCAATAACCTGGATAGGTGAGGCTCTCTCCAGTCTCCACACCGGGCGTAGGTAACCCTGTAAGTCCCTCTTCACTATGTAATACTATGGGGTCAGTTTATAAAGAAGCACTCTTTCCAGGAACAGGAGCGTCAGGCTCACAGGCAGTCACCTATCCAAGAAAAAATAAGTTCCAGTGCCACATAAGCTCGCTCTAGTAGAGCAAGACTCGGAACCTGTTGGTGGCAGGGATAGTTATGGCAGGTGCCCAGACGATCACTTACCCATCAATTAACGGTTAATTGATGGGTAAGTGATCGTCTGGCTCTCACTCCGGATCGGTTCTTGTCTGCTCAGCGAGGATAAGCAACGCTAGGTCCGGTTAATTATTAACCGGACCTAGCGTTGCTTATCCTCGCTGAGCAGACAAGAACCGATCCGGAGTGAGAGCAGTGCTAGGTGGCGCGTCTTTAGACCTGGTGGCGACTGTTGATAGGTTGGTATTCCACTGGGGGAACTGGAAAGGTCTTGCTTTTTGCGATAACTGGAGCAAGCGTTGCAAAATATTATGCTTGAAGTCTTCCTGCTGATTGGCAAAAGGGCCCAACTACCACCGACGTTTCGGCAATACAAGCTGAGCTCCTTCCCCCATAAAGAGCTTACCCATTCTAAGCCGTGAGGCAGCTGGAAGAGGAGTATCCGGGACCTTTACCTCAAGTATTCCTGTCAGAGCGCGAGCTCATGTTCAAACACAAGACTGAAGAGAATCTGCGTTCCTCCTGGCACGAGGCTTGTGAAGGAAACCTTTCGGCATCGTCCTGGATGAGATTGCTGGGGTGTAGTTCCGCAATGTACCTGTAGCCTATATTCAACAAAAGTACGCTAAAAAAATGTTAAATAATAACACACATATATGAAAGGCTGAGGCACACTAGACATAAGAACAGGTAAATAAATAGACATAAGTGATAAACCTGGCAGAGCAACCGCCATTCTGTCACATGTCACTCAGTGTATCCCTGCTTATCTCCTTCTCATATATATATATATATATATATATATATATATATATATATATATATATATATATATATATATATATATATATATATATATATATGTATATATATATGCATTGAAAAATGACGCACACTGACAGTAAGATGGATGGAGTTTGCTTACATGGCATTTCTATGAAACAAACAGCCACCTTGACCTGTCACTGTATCTGTCGCCCCACCACATTCGAATTTCACACACGGCCAAACAAAGCCTCAAAATGTTTGCGTGTATAGAACAGTTCCACTTACAATACTCTATGAGGTTAGAGGCTGAAGTACATACTGTCGCCTCTAGCCTCTCAGCACAGACAAACTAGAGAAACAAGCCGTAAAAACCGAAAAGAAAAAAAACTTTTTCCTTCCCTTCACTGTTCTTTGTTGCTCGAGGTTATTTCTTATGGATATTTTTTTCCTTTTATCTCTCTCTCTCTCTCTCTCTCTCTCTCTCTCTCTCTCTCTCTCTCTCTCTCTCTCTCTAATGTGGTGTGTGTATTTATTTCATATGCAATCTCATGTGTATGCAATCACAGTGACAACATACTGTCACTCTAGAGGAGAGACACGTCACTACCATACACTCTACGCTCACGCTTCCCCTTCGTCATACCTTTTCTTATCCCCCCCTCCTACCCCCACCTCTTTTTTATCTATCCGACCCATGCAGTATCGCCGGCACGTTTTTACTCATCGATTCGTGACAGTTATCCTTAGCTCAGAAGGACTCTCTCTCTCTCTCTCTCTCTCTCTCTCTCTCTCTCTCTCTCTCTCTCTCTCTCTCTCTCTCATGCCCTGCCGGCGCCCCTGTCTTACAGCACCTTTTTCAATCTGCCACCACCCTAGGGCTGTAATGACTGTAATCCAGAGAATCATTTTTTAACGCCCCTTTACTAACTCTGACTGTGCAAACCTTTGATTAATAACTTTACAACGATAACAGGAAAGGGGAGGGTTTGGCTCCTTCATGGTTAACTTTTTCTTTTTTTTTAGCGGCACGTATTGTTCTTTTTTTTCCTTTTTTATGATTTTCGCGATTAGAGACACATTACTCGAGGTGTGGCAGCAAGGTACACTGGTGAACAAGTGTAGATTCAGTAATGCCTTCAGACATCAACACCTGAAGTTAGATTGAATGCAATGTGGAAGTACTTTTTGTCTTTATTAATGTATCTCTCTCTCTCTCTCTCTCTCATAAGAAATAGATTGTCTCCAGGAAGTCAGCGGGTGACGGTTCGTTTCAATCCGTTGCCCAAGGGCGTAGCCTAATCCTCTCCGTGTGCCCCTCCCCTTCTACCTACCATACACACACACACACACATATATATACGACCAAACCAGCCTCGGGACACTACGAGTCTCTTCGAACTTCAGTGAACACTTACAGTTCATAGCTCAGCACTATTGTCAAAATGAAAGTGGTAAGGTGCCATTCCTTATTAACAAAGGCATAAAGACAATACATTGAAAGATTCCCATTGTAACAAGTTCTAGTTCTATTATTATTGTTATCATATTATTATTGTCATCATCATTCATTATTTATTTACTTATCAATCTATTATTTTCCTATGGCAATCAAAATAATCTTGAATACTCATACACTTGATTTTCGGTGTTTTACGGCTTTATTTTGTCGGTGATGCAATAATTGTGATTGGTAGCTTCTCGATATGGATTGCTTCCTCTGTGCTGAGAATGTTATAATGCATCACATCTCGACAAAGATAGGCTACCATCTATAAAATTCTATCACATTCTTGTCACATAATTTAATTTTCAATAGCCACCATGTAACACTATAATAGATCATTCACATAACAATAAGTAAGGGAATCTATTTTTCTAAGCTCATAAACTTGAAGCGATTTTTCTTTTCACCAGATATCTCTCTTCCTGGCTATGGCTGTAGCTCTTGCTGCCCTGATGGGATCTGCCGAGGGCCATCCAGACCCATGGCCATTGGCTGACCCCGACCCAGAGGCCTTGGCCAACCCCAACCCTTTATTTTTCTTGCGCAGGCGCAACCGCAACCGCCGCAAGCAGAACCGCCCTTACTCGTACCAAATCAGATACTGGTAGACACCTTATGTCCCTATCTGCTATCGTCTGGCCTCCGACATTAAGAAACTACCATTGATGTGAATAGTCTTGGCACGTTGTTGCGAGGGTCAAACTTTGTGACCATACCAAAAAATATATTGTATATACTTAAGATTATTTTTTCTCCTTTACTTAATAAATTGCAAACGAAAAAAGAGCAACAAAATCGTATATTATCACCTTGATAGAACATGAACTTTCCTTGGTGAAACTGCAAATTGTATCCAATCAAAGGATGAAATACTATTATTTGAAATAAATATGTATGTGTAGAGGCTTAGCTCTCAAGAAAAGAAAAAAAATTATTATGATGTGAAAAGCAAAGAAACGACGTGCCTTCCCTTCAAGGCTGCCGTGCCCAGTATGAACTATGTTGTGCACTGACTTCTGGTTCACATCTATGAAACCCAGTTCGAATAATCAACGATTATATGAACGAATCGGTAAGTGTAAACTCACTGTTTCGTCTCTTCTTGCCAATGTCGGAGGTTGAAGGCCGTCCTCACTCTGTACCCACCTAGGCTGCCTCAGGTTTCTTTGAATTGACCCTAGTATTGCAGAGCGAGGCAGTAAGGCATTGATATTCTCATCCGTAAGAGTTGAATCTCTTCGCACGGATCTGCTTCGGTGACAGCCTCCCTCTTCCTTCATCATATACATAATTTTGCAGTCACTACAACATATTTTTCTTATAAATATTTCGATAACAGTGTTGAGGAAGAAGGCGGGAGGAATAGATCGTTTGTTTTATTGCATTATTTTCCTAGCATATGTTCCATCTTTACAAGACTATAGCCAGACTAAGGCGCATTGTGGCCACAACAAAGGCCAAATCGTTTCGAGCAAAGCACTGTAGTAATGGTAGAATAGTCTGTGCATAGATTCAACCTGTGCCTCAATAAGAAAAAACTTATTAAATTATTCTATTGCATTCAGCGTTGTTTTTCTTTTTTTTTCATTTTATTTACTTCATTGTTTTTCTCGTCTCTGATTGGATGGATACCCTTTTTCTACTTTGTAAAATTCACCTGAAATAAGATCAACATTGATTGTTTTGTTTTGTTTTCTGACGCAAACTGTTAATAGGCTGTTATGAGAGTTCAACTATTTGTGATTCGAACTACCTCGCCCGTGCAAAGCCTGATAAGAGTGATTCCATTGCTATGCCGCTATTGGTTCAATTATACCACTTTTCCGGAGCTTCTGTATTTCCCTCGACTTTTTTTCTTATTTTCTTGTGCAGAACTAGCAAAGGAACGTAGGCTTCCTTTACTAGTTATGTTGGTATTACATCTTTGGAGACTTGATGACAGGCAAGTGTACTTCTTGACTAATATGATTAGAATAAAATAAATATTCTTTTACCAGAAGATATCGACGCCCATTACAACTTTCATTGCTGGTGTACCCAGCATTATGACCATCGTTCACTGCAAACTCGTCCAGAGCTGTTTGCCATCTTTAAGACAATCCGGCATATGCCATAAAACAAAAATTTTGAAATTGTATTGCAGATTGTACAGAGAAAATTTTGTAACAGTTTTTAATTATGCCGTATGCATCTTCTTTACGAGCCAAAATCTTGCATATATTATCGTTTATCGTTAAGGAAGGTGCGTCCATGCTACACCAAGTACCTGCCCGGCGCAAATAATGGTCTGTTTACCCAGGGGTTGCAAACTCATGCTGACATCCATTTCAACACAGCAGTTTCCATTATAAGCTGACATGGATACTTATGTTTTGCCCTGAAATAATGTACTTGGGTACTTCATGTTATTAAGATAATTATAGTTCTCTGAGGAGCGAACTGTATCAAAAACAAAAATCATACAAAACTAACAAACAGGTTGGTGGGAAGTCATGAAACGTTTTTCCAGACCGCAACTCGCTGGCTACCCAACCCTGATCCTATATATACACGGGGCGCCTTACTCACAGCCTGTTCTTGTCTCCTTACCCTCTGTCTCGTGAAGAGTGTTGAGATGAAGTTGGTAAGTTGCTCTCCCCTTCATTAAAAGCTCCGAGACACACACACACACACACACACACACGCCCGGTAGCTCAGTGGTTAGAGCGCTGGCTTCACAAGCCAGAGGACCGGGGTTCGATTCCCCGGCCGGGTGGAGATATTTGGGTGTGTCTCCTTTCACGTGTAGCCCCTGTTCACCTAGCAGTGAGTAGGTACGGGATGTAAATCGAGGAGTTGTGACCTTGTTGTCCCGGTGTGTGGTGTGTGCCTGGTCCGAAGATCGGAAATAATGAGCTCTGAGCTCGTTCCGTAGGGTAACGTCTGGCTGTCTCATCAGCGACTGTAGCAGATCAAACAGTGAAACACACACACACACCGCGTAGTGTAGTGGTTAGCACGCTCGACTCACAATCGAGAGAGCCGGGTTCGAATCCCGGAAAGCGGCGAGGCAAATGGGCAAGTCTCTTAATGTGTGGGCCCTGTTCATCTAGCAGTAAACAGGTACGGGATGTAACTCGAGGGGTTGTGGCCTCGCTTTCCCGGTGTGTGGAGTGTGTTATGTGGTCTCAGTCCTACCCGAAGATCGGTCTATGAGCTCTGAGCTCGCTCCGTAATGGGGAAACTGGCTGGGTGACACACACACATACACAAGCGCACACACACACACACACACACACACACATCGCGTAGTGTAGTGGTTAGCACGCTCGACTCACAATCGAGAGGGCCGGGTTCGAATCCCGGATAGCGGCGAGGCAAATGGGCAAGTCTCTTAATGTGTGGCCCCTGTTCATCTAGCAGTAAATAGGTACGGGATGTAACTCGAGAGGTTGTGGCCTCGCTTTCCCGATGTGTGTGTTGTGTGTGATGTGGTCTCAGTCCTACCCGAAGATCGGTCTATGAGCTCTGAGCTCGCTCCGTAATGGGGAAGACTGGCTGGGTGACCAGCAGGAGACCGAGGTGAAGGAAGGAGTTTATAATTAATTATAATATTTTCGTCAAATCTAATCTTTAGCAATCATCACGAATACACAAGTTACTCGTAACAAAATCGAAGTAAATTGAGTCTGTGATTATTTCTTTGCAGCATGTGGTGATTCTTGCTGTGCTGGTGATAATGGCTGCTGCTTTCTCAGTTCATGGCCTGCCTGAACCCAGAGCAGAACCTAATCCTGATCCCAATCCTATGCCCAGTCCAGTTGCTGACCCTGTAGCTGGTCCTGGTCCATACGCTGCTCCTGAAGCCAACCCTTGGAAAAGGAAGCATCACAGAGGAGGTCGCAGACGCTGCTGTCATGGCTAGATATTGACAAGTCTTTCACAAGCTGATACTATGCATTACCACAACAATGGCTACTGATATACAATTCTTTTAAGTAATAAAGATATCCTTCGCATTACGACCATGGGTTTACTTGGAACAAATACAATGAATATACGAAATTGTTTTATGAATGAGATGCTGCGTGGCGTGGCGTGGCGTGGAGTGGCGTGGAGTAGCATGTGATAAATCATGCCATAAATCATCAATACAGGGTTGAGTAGTGAATAAGGTGGTGAGCGTGGGATCAGACAGACGTCCATATGTAGGTTCGAATTCCACCACGTACCGTACGTAGTGACCACGGTTTGAGAAATACGCTTGGGTGGTGATATGGGCTCTAATATGGGTACCATTATAAATGAATTTGCCTGAGCCACTAATGGGTGGAAGGTGAACAGCGCTTCCAATACTCTTCAAGTATAACTACAGGCACTATAGGCCAGGATAAAAAAAAAAAAAAAAAAAAGACTGCTGATACTGCTAGAGAGACGAAAGAAAATATCAAATGAAGTGGAAAATGTTCTATACACATGAATTTTGAGGCTTCATGTAGAAGTGAGATGAAGTTAGAGGGTGACATGGTGACAGATACAATAGCTACGCCATTTTCTTTTCTTTTCAATATAGGAAGAACCACCAGCAACGTCAACAAAAATTGCAATAAAATAAAGACCCACTGTAGTAACAGGCGCATGCAGAGTCGAAAGTGTTAGTTAGCCAAACCAGAGGATAAGTGTCTTGAAACCTTATTGAAAGAGAAAAGTTCAAGTCATGGGAAGGTGAAAATACAGAAGTAGGCTGCGAGTTTTAGTTATTCAGTACATTCTTGTCTTTAATGAGCCAATAGTGAAAAACCTACTGCGTGTCTGTTGTATGACCCTGAAGGAGTCCCGAGCCCGTCATAGAAACAAAGACACCAATTAGAGAGAGAGAGAGAGAGAGAGAGAGAGCAGGAGAGGTAGCTTCCATGATCCATCCTTGGTGGCGGCGTGAGAGGTGATCGATGGAGTGACACAGTAACTCTGACCATGTGACCTTACTCGGTCACCCACAGAGGCGTGACAATGCTATTATATTATTTACAAGAAAAAAATGCAAGCATAATTACAAATAAACACATCGCATTAACTCTATAGCATCACAGTGTATAATGATAGACTACACCTTTTAATTTTGAAGTAGGAAATATTTGACATGAGGCGTGTCTTGATAACACATGTGTGGTAGAGCCGCAGGCCGGGAAATCCCTGGAAAGGCCACCACGAAAACACTTTGGTTAAAATGGACAGACCAAACCACAGACGTGGGAGGCATTAATATGAAAGCCCTGAGAGTTCATGTGCAGGAACCATTAAGTGTGTTTTAGGACACTTGTTCGGCAATACATGAAATACTGGGACATCGTCCATGGCTCACACATCTATAATAACATTAAAGAATTGGATGCTGAGGCAAACAAAGCAGTTGGTTTCTCATCAGCAGACAATTGTCTTCATCGGTACCATGTACTGAAATAAACAATTGTACGGCTGGCAGTTATGTCGACGCATTCTTAGTAACGCACCTGCTGATGCTCTGGGTACATTGTTGCGTTCTCTCTCTCTCTCTCTCTCTCTCTCTCTCTCTCTCTGACTTTGCAAAGCGGGTATTTGTCATTAGAGCTTGTAACATTCATCGTGACGCTGATTCTTCCAGGCTGAACTTTTTGTCCCTACTCTCGCCTACCCTGCCGTCACTTGTTTTCTCTCTCTCTCTCTCTCTCTCTCTCTCTCTCTCTCTCTCTCTCTCTCTCTCTCTCTCTCCAGATATGAGACGTAAAAAAAAAAAAAAAAATATATATATATATATATATATATATATATATATATATATATATATATATATATATATATATATATATATATATATATATATATATATATATATATATATATATATATATATATATATATATATATATATATATATATATATATATATATATATATATATATATATATATATATATATATATATATATATATATATATATATATATATATATATATATATATATATATATATATATATATATATATAGTGAAGAATATCATTTTGTTCATGTAATTACCTCGAGTATCAGATGATGACCTTGAATATCAGAAGTACGACTTTTTTTTCATATTGTTTCGTCCCTGTATCGGCAGATTCTCTTAGAAACGAACGACTACTGCATAACAAGTACAGTCACGTGACATGAAGGTGTCCATGTCCATGACGCAGCTCAAAGGAAAGCTGGCAAAGTTGACACAAAAGTAGTCTGACAAGTGTTAGCTGTAATTTCAAGACTTACTGTACACGTATAAGAATGCACAACAAAATATCGGAACAAAGTGTTTGGTATGAAAATGGATAGAAAATGATGGCAAGATGGCACAAATAGTGGTCTCTCGATACCTTCTCCATACCCGCCGCGGCCCACACAATCGCTTATAAACAAGGCGGTGCTTCCAGATAATACACACGTGTACTGTTCTAAGCACTGCTTTACACTGCGGGATTCAAGGAACCATGAAGCTGGTAGGTTGTGACGCTGTTTGATAAACACATTTTTTATTGTTATTTAACGCCTTATCTATATCCATTCTACATACCAATTCATTAATTATATCAATTTGCCTTATATAACAAACACACACACACACACACACACACACACACACACACACACACACACACACACATTACTGTACTATACGGCAAATTAATACAATTAAATTGTTGGCTTGTAGAATATGTACGGATAAAAGGTTAAATAACAATAGCAAAGTCTCTAATAACGATTATTTTATTTCTACAAATTACTTAAGTATGGGAGATTGCATTTTCATCAGATTTTGGAACTACCTTATTATCTTTCAATAACAAAGTAATTACTTGGCCATGTTAGGTTTGGTATTGTATGACTAAATCATACAATGCACGTGTAAACCTATAGTAAGTTTCAAGATGCCGTTTTAGGTAGGTTACCTAATATTAAAGGAATTGATACATAGGATCACTATTAAGCAGAGTTTTACCTTATGATTCTTAGCTTTAGTTCGCTTCACACTCATGGAAACTTTACTCGGGTTTTGATGTTACTTATCCGTCGGCAGTGTGGGCAAGATGTGAGTGAGTTAGGATTCACTGTGTGTACTTAGATCACGTGACAATGAATGTTTGATACTTGTTATACTATAGTAACAGGGAATGATCTATTGTGTCGTGAAGTTAATAGCTGCATGCTGTGATGCGAACGGGCGAAACATTATCCCCACATTATAGTATGCTCGTGTTGGCAATAGATGGCGGGTCTCATTAGGCCTGGAGCATACAAGCGACTCTGTCACATCGTGGCGGGGTTTCAAGCGACTGTGTCTTGACTGAGCCACGCCACAAAGTCGCTTGTGTGTCTGGGCACACGCTACTGTGGCACGTCCGTGCCCGTCGAGGCCTCAGGTCCTAGAGAATGCATCTCTCTGTAGCCGGACCCGAAGATGTCACACATGTCTTCCCATGCCTTAACTTTGGCAATGCTATCGGTATATTCATTGCAGCGTACGTCCCATATTGCTGGCCGATCTTCAGTTTCAATAATGAATCGATCTATATGGAGTGTAGACATGGTATTGGTATATATGATATATAAAGAAAAAATACTAACTCCTCAACGTTTAGTATGTGACTGCCCGTAGCCGTCATGTGTCCGTCGCTCAACCACAGTCGCTGGTGTGCGTTGGTCCTCACCCGCTGTGGCGGGGATGAGCGACAGCTCGCCACAGTCGCTTACCACAGACGCTCGGGACAGCTTTTAAGATGGAGAGCCATATCCCCGCCACGACGTGTGGCCAGAGTCGCTGGTGTGCTCCAGCCCTTAGAACCTTCACATTTCCGAGCGGCCACTTCAGGAGCGACCAGTCGAGCATGTCCCTTTAAATTAAAGCAACGTAAAAAGGAAGCTTACTTTCAGTGTTGCTAAATATAACATTATAGCATCGAGGAACGAGATTCGTTGAATGAAGTTTATGAAATAGGTATGAAAACAGACAATCATGACGGACGCTGTAGGGTTTGTGTTATCTAACACACTTAAATGATGTTAATAAATAGATTAATAAATAAATAAGTAAATATGTTAAAATATCACCAGTTCCTTATCTTACTTCAATTATGTATTTTTTCCACATGTCAGAGCCTCTTTTACATAAGTAAATGATTTATTAAGATAGTAAATAAAAGTTAAGAATAATGAGCTTGTCACCTTACAAATAAGAGGTGTCCTTTGTGCAAACTATGGAGAAACTAAGTTATGACCCGCAAGACAGCACTCATATTACCTCATGCAGAAAGATCTTAGAATTGTCCAGAATATTGAATATCTATCGTTTCATGAATTGTTTTCCCCTAATGTGTGTGTGTGTGTGTGTGTGTGTGTGTGTGTGTGTGTGTGTGTGTGTGTGTGTGTGTGTGTGTGTGTGTGTGTGTGTGTGTGTGTGTGTGTGTGTGTGTGTGTGTGTGCGTGTGTGTGTGTGTGTAATAATTATAATAATAATAATAATAATAATAACAATAACAATACACGGTTTATTATAATTGCAGTATATACATATTGAAAATATACATGGGGGATGGGGAAGGAGGTTTAAGAATAGTACACTAGCCTAAAGGTTTATGGTTCGCACTATGGTGGAGATCGCACTGTGCTGGTATCAATCCATGCATAGTGCCCTCAAGGCATGACCTTGTTGCGGTGTCTCTGGCACGGACCGGGCGAGGTGTGTGTGTGTGTGTGTGTGTGTGTGTGTGTGTGTGACGTGGATATAATTCTTTGTTTACTTTGCAGCTTCTGGTCATGAGTTTGGTGCTGATTGTGGTGGCACTGGTGGGGGTCACCTCGGCGTTCCCGAACCCTCTACCTGAAGCTTTTCCTGACCCTGAAGCTGAAGCTGACCCTGATCCATTCTTTTTCAAGAGATTTTATCGCCCGTATTATCGTCCTCGCTACTACTTTTACTAGTGATGACTCAATAGCACTTTATTTAAAAAAGAAATAATGAAGAACCAGTCTTAACTCCACATACACACACACACACATACAAACAAACACACGCACACACACACACACACACACACACACACACACACACACACACACACACACACACACACACACACATATCCATGGGCATTTATATGAGAAGTGTAATGTTTCTTTGTAAGATTTCAACGCTACATGCGAATATATATAAGAAAAAAAATACAATTTCTGAAATGGTAATTTTGTTTTATTACCATAACTTTCTAATAACCTGAAATGTGTGATGGATTTTACGCTTAGAAATTTCACAAAATGTAACAGATCAATTTGTCCTTGTTGTCCACCTCGTAGATATTAATGTAGACTGATGAAACAAAAGGTACAAGTGATATAGAAAAAATAGAAGTTCACATCTTTATGTACAAATATATCTACATTGCGGGCATTTAATTGTAGTCCTTGGTGACAATGATACAGTGGAGGTGAGTAGGCTTGGGCAATGGCGGTTTCTGGTCTGTTACATACACGAATGGTTCTGATTTGAATAAATGTCACCTGTGTAGAAAGGAACCTGCATGAGAGAGAGAGAGAGAGAGAGAGAGAGAGAGAGAGAGAGAGAGAGAGAGAGAGAGAGAGAGAGAGAGAGCCCAGAAATTCCCGTGAAAAGTCCATATGGTATAAATGAAAAAAAAAAAAAAAGTGGAGGGGACAAAACTACTCCTATCATATATTTTTGTGTAGTTTTATTGGGAACTGCTGATATGTTTTGGATTTCAAGAGAGTAGCCTTGACAATTGCCAAGACGTAGTTCACCAAGACGACAAAAAAAAAAAAAAAAAAAAAAAAACATCAGTGAAGTGGAACATTTTCTGACAAGGGAACAAATTATGAAATACCAAATGTACAATAGATGTTTCTTTAATGTATTATAAATAAGTCTACGATACAGAAGATATCGTATACTTCTGGGATCGTATTAACAAAGATTCTTAAATGTGAAATTTGTCTTAGACCAACTCTTACTCTTAAAGTTGTGCTTAACTTCCTGAGTTGAGTTTAGAGTTGGTCTTAGTTTTGAGACACGTCTAGAGATGGCTTTTGAGAGTTACAGACCGGGAAGTTCCTATTATCACATATTATTACTATTATTATCATTATTGTTATTATTATCAGATCATTATTACTAATTATTATCATTATTGTTATTATTATTATTATTATTATTATTATTATTATTATTATTATTATTATTATTATTATTATTACTATTATTATCATTATTATTATTACTTATTATTATTATTATTATTATCATCCTTGTTATTATTATTATTATTATTATTATTATTATTATTATTATTATTATTATTATTATTATTATTATTATTATTATTATTATTATTATTATTATTATTATTATTATTATTATTATTATTATTATTATTATTTTGTTGTTATTATTTTTTTTCATTATTATCATTATTATTATTATATCTATTACTACTACTACCAAAACTACTACTACTACTACTACTACTACTACTACTACTACTACTACTACTACTACTATCAACATTATCATTAAAAGATAACGGAATTCCCTCCAATCCGGCCTTTTCAATCACCAACGAGACATAAAGTGATAGAACGTCATCGGAAAAAAAGAGCGAACAATTCCTTAGTGATATGTCAAGTCTCACATTCAAGTCCAAACCTCCAAACCATTAGCAACTCACCTCGTTTTCTTTCTTTCTCGTTTCATTTTTTTCATTTTTTTATTGACGAAGGAGGAAGTCGCCTTCACACTGTGGCAAATTCCAACATTCAATACACGTCTCAATACAAGGAAGGATAACAGCTTGGAAATTTTACCAACATGCACAGTGACAATACTATGATACCCTCGTCGTTGTAGCCTCATGGTGCTGTTATAATCTTCCCACTCTCATTGCATCTGTAACTGAAGGTCTTTTTACTTTTAAAGCACTTTCAGTTGTTACTTGTGCCGAAAAATGTAAACAGGCCCCCTAGCATTAACGGCAACTTTCAATGTAGAAAGTAAACGTATAGCGGGGACTGCCTACTGATGGCGAGGAGGGAGAGAAAAGGATGTCGGAGAAAGTCGAGCACCATAACTATTTCATGCACAAAATTGCTTTCACGTTTATCTGTTGTAGTTGTGTTATCATAACGACCTTTTATTACTTTTTTTTTCCTGCATCTTTTGTCTAGTCATGATATGAAATAAACACACACACACACACACACACACACACACTTGGGCGCGCGTGCGAATTACTTTTATGTAACTAACGCTTAAAGGAAGAGATATATATATATATATATATATATATATATATATATATATATATATATATATATATATATATATATATATATATATATATATATATATATATATATATATATATATATATATATATATATATATATATATATATATATATATATATATATATATATATATATATATATATATATATATATATATATATATATATATATATATATATATATATATATATATATATATATATATATATATATATATATATATATATATATATATATATATATATATATATATATATATATATATATATATATATATATATATATATATATATATATATATATATATATATATATATATATATATATATATATATATATATATATATATATATATATATATATATATATATATATATATATATATATATATATATATATATATATATATATATATATATATATATATATATATATATATATATATATATATATATATATATATATATATATATATATATATATATATATATATATATATATATATATATATATATATATATATATATATATATATATATATATATATATATATATATATATATATATATATATATATATATATATATATATATATATATATATATATATATATATATATATATATATATATAAACCTAGGTTGTGGCGTAAATGAATGTAAATATAAATGCGTAAAAAACATCATATTCAAAATTGATCAATTCACCCGTAATGCGGGAGAGTTAGCATGTGTTTCTTTTATCATCCTGTTATGCACATCATGTTCTCTGAGGGAGACACGGATGCTTCCTCATATTAAGTCATAAGTGAAAGTAAGCACAAGAAAGTTCTTTCACACTACATTTTCTTTCACAACTGAGGATCAGCTTCTTCCTAGGAAGATTATCATGTATAAGAAATATTCTTATGTTTTACTCGTCTTCCGTGCTCATTAGCGCCTCATGTCATTCAGACACTGTTCCCGATGACGTAGAATAATTATGTCTTGGCAAAGGCTTACTGCTTCCTGCGTGATGAATAAAAAATATACGGCATACAGCTTGTAGTTCTGACGTTATGTAAAACTGGAATATCCAAAGTTTCTTACAAATTATGATCATTACAAGACGCTAAAGTTACCGAAAATAGTGGCCTCTTGAAACCAGCCCAGTAAGCCACACACAAGCCACAGCATATATAAAGAGTACCTACAGCTGTATTCCTGCATCTGCTGTCATTCTCCTTTCGCCATGAAGCTGGTAGGTTCTTCCGCTGTGATTGTGAAGTTATCCTTGCATTATTTTTAAGTAAAAGTGGTCACAATAAGTACTCAGTACAAGGCTTGGCGGCGTGACTGATTCTGTTCAGGTCTGTGCAATTTATTTTGGGTATAGGATACCTTTACTTTAGAGATTTACCCTACCTGATATTCAAATTAGCCTGCCATGAAACGTTCTGCAGATCACAGTGGCCCCAGACCGATATTCATTGGCGCTTCCGTTGGACAATGAAGCCAGTAAGAATGAAGTTCTGTAGTTTGTGAATTTATGTATTAACCTCTAGAGAAGAAGGTAACTCATATAAAAATTGTCTTTCCATAACTCCAACCAATGCATAAACATACACCGGACTCATGCTATGTAGAACAAATGTAAATGTGTCAGGATGATTTGTGAAAGACGTGTCCAGCAGAAGCTAACGTATTAAAACCTTGACGTTGGATGTACTCAGATATTCATTTTGTGTAATTTCATTTCCTTAGAATTAAATTTTGTTATTTATATCGCGAAAATAAAATGAAATGTTTCACTTTTAAGTATGCATTATAAGGATATCAATAAAGAGAAAAAGCTATGAAACAAGTGAATCAGCGCTCGATTTATCAATTTAGTCATGTAGAGTCTGCATGAAAGAAACATGTTCATGGTAGTCAAGGATTGTTCTTATGGACTTCTAACTAATATGAAATTGTTTTATATCAATGCCTTTCACTAACTATAATGTTTTTTTTTTCTTTTACCTGCGGCGCTATGATCCCCTGAAGGTGATGTGATAAACGTTACTTGATGCTGGAAATGTTGCGTATGTTGGCGGTGTAATGTCAGCGTTCCTTGTTACTGATGATGAGGAATACTTTCAACAAGCGTACTTTTCACTTCATAAACCTTAACTCAATTTTCAACTTTTTAAAGCAGTAAACAAGCATTTCTTCACATTTTGGTAGGAAGTCTGTCAGTAAGCTTTGTGGTGCATTATGGGTGGTCGAGCTGCGTAGGGACTGTAAGGGATGCTGAGGTCAAAAAAGGTTAAGAAAGTGTGTGTGTGTAATTCACTGTTTGATCTGCTGCAGTCTATGACGAGACAGCCAGACGTGTGTGTGTGTGTGTGTGTGTGTGTGTGTGTGTGTGTGTGTGTGTGTGTTTACTATTACTAGCCTTGGTGCTTATGTTACAGGTGTCACTGGTGATGGTTGTGGTGGTGGCAGTGGTGGCTCTCGCGCAGGTCGCATCAACCATGCCCAGTCCGCATCCAGTGCCTGATCCATTCTTCTTTTACAAAAGCTATTTTTATCCTCCTTTTTATTATCGCTACAGAAATATTGTATTTGGTTAAGAAAATAATTAATCGCTGTTCAGGGATGAAAAATACCACCATTAAGTTAGAACACTAAGGATAAGCGAATACTTTAATTAATAGATAATAATAAAAATGAGAAATACCTAAAATGTTGTATAAATAAATATATATTAAAGGACGCGCACCCACTTACCCACCCATCCCCACACATACACA
This sequence comes from Portunus trituberculatus, assembly GCF_017591435.1. Taxonomy (NCBI): domain Eukaryota; kingdom Metazoa; phylum Arthropoda; class Malacostraca; order Decapoda; family Portunidae; genus Portunus; species Portunus trituberculatus. The sequence goes on along the minus strand of NC_059302.1, from coordinate 21,992,609 downwards.
CACACACACACACACACACACACACACACACACACACACACACACACACACACACACACACACACACACACACACACACACACACACACACACACACACACACACACATACTCACTATTATTATTATTATTATTATTATTATTATTATTATTATTATTATTATTATTATTATCATTATCATAATTATTGTAATCGTCATCGTCATCATGTCTTAATATATATATATATATATATATATATATATATATATATATATATATATATATATATATATATATATATATATATATATACTGAGTGCTTCTCTTGACACAGCCGGACTTGCTTTCTCGAGACCACCTGAACAGTCTGGTGCGACTCGGGCCTCAACTCTAGGCGTGCTTAGGCTTCTTACCTCCTGCAGCCTCCTGGTCACAACAGAGACTCTGCCCCACTGCATGGCTGTCATTACCACTGGCCAACCTCTGTTTCCGCGACTCAAGTGTTACTACGCACTCAAATATAACACAATGAGGTCGCCATGCAGCCTATTTAACCACCAATAGAACTACAGACAAGCCACCCAAGCCCACAGAATATTATAGTCCCTTAGTCGAGCAAAGACATGCATTGCAGACTACATTCTCCCGAACGAGAAAAGCTCCCTAACCATGGTTGAAACCGAGGAGAATGCACATGCCACTACACAACAGCAGTGCACTGATAGCTATAGTCCCGTGGCCCGTAGCTTATGCCAGCCATGGAAGCAGCATTACACACTGGCCTGAGAAGACAGGGCCCGCTCGCTTTGGACACAAAATAGCCGTCAGTCCCGACTGTCAACACCCAACGAAGACTGAGTGAGATTACATTCACACCACGTAGTCCCAGCAAGTTATGTAAATTTATCAGACCCTAGCTTGATCTCTCCACTGGCTTGGAGGATACCTTACTTATAGATGGGAGGTGGGAGAACTTTCGAATAATTATATATATAAATATATATATATATATATATATATATATATATATATATATATATATATATATATATATATATATATATATATATATATATATATATATATATATATATATATATATATATATATATATATATATATATATATATATATATATATATATATATATATATATATATATATATATATATATATATATATATATATATATATATATATATATATATATATATATATATATATATATATATATATATATATATATATATATATATATATATATATATATATATATATATATATATATATATATATATATATATATATATATATATATATATATATATATATATATATATACGTATGTATATGGACCTGATGTGGTCCCTCCTATTCTTCTCAAAAACTATGCTTCCGTGCTTGCCCCTTGCCTGGCCAAACTCTTTCATCTTTGTCTATCGACTTCTACCTTTCCTTCCTAGAAGTTTGCCTGCATTCAGCCTGCTCCTAAAAAAAGGTGACCGTTCTAATCATTCAAACTACCGTCCTATAACTTTATTCTCTTGCATGTCTTAAGTTTTTTAATCTCTCCTGAATAAGAAGATTCTTAAACATCTGTCACTTCACAATTTTTTCTTTGATCGCCAGTATGGCTTCCGTCAAGGTCGCTTAACTGGTGATCTTCTGGCTTTCCTTACTGACTCCTGGTCATCCTCTTTTAGAGATTTCAGTGAAACTTTTGCTGTCACGTTAGACATATAAAAAACTTTTGATAGAGTCTGGCACAAAGCTATGATTTCCAAACTGCCCTACTATGGTTTCTATCCTCTCTGCAACTTCATCTCAAGTTTCCTTTTGTTCTGTTGCTGCTGTGGTAGACGGCCACTGTTCTTCTCCTAAACCTATCAATAGTGGTGTTCCTCAGGGTTCTGTCCTGTTACCCACTCTCTTTCTATTATTCATTAATGATCTTAACCAAACTTGTTGCCCTATCCACTCCTACGCTGATGATACCATCCTACATCTTTCCTTGTCCTTTCAGAGATTACCAATCCTTCAGGAAGTCAACAGATCACGCAGAGACGCCACAGAACGCCTGACTTCGATCTTTCTAAGATTTCCGATTGGGACAGAGAAAACCTAGTAGTTTTCATTGCCTCAAAAACTCATTTCCTCCATCTATGAACTCGACACAACCTTCCAGACAACTATCCCTTCTTCTTCAATGACATTCAACTGTCTCCCTCTTCCGCACTGAATATCCTCGGTCTGTCCTTTACTTATAATCTTAACTGGAAACTTCACATCTCATGTCTTGCTAAAGCAGCTTCTATGAAGTTAGGCGTTCTGAGGCGTCTACGCCAGTTTTTGTCGCCCCTCCAACTGCAACTTCTGTACTCTTCACATGTTTGGTGCGGTTCTATATTTTATTAGATAGGGTGGAATCAAAAGCTTTTCGTCTCATCAACTCCCCTTTTCTGACTGACTGTCTTCAGTCTCTTTCTCACCTCTGAAATGTTACGTCTCTTTCTTTCTTTTATCGCTATTTTCATGCTAATTGTTCTACTGATCTTGCTAATTGCATGCCTCTCCTCCTCCTGCAGCCTCGTTACACAAGGTTTTCTTCTTCCTCTCATCCCAATTCTGTCTAACTATCTAACGCAAGAGTTAACTAGTACTTTCAATCATTCATACCTTTCACTGGTATACTCTGGAACTCCCTTCCTGCTTCTGTATTTCCGTCTTCCTACGACTTGTCTTCGTTTAAGAGAGAGGTGTCAAGACATTTGCTCCCTTATTCTGGCTAACTCTTTACTTATTTTTTAGAGAACCAGCACTCAAGTGGGCCTTTCTTTTAATACTGAGTAGCCCTTGGCTAACTTTTTCTCCTGCCAAAGAAAATGAATAATGATGATAAATAAACAAATAAATAACTAAATAAATAAATAAATAAATAAATAAATAAATATATATATATATATATATATATATATATATATATATATATATATATATATATATATATATATATATATATATATATATATATATATATATATAATAACAATAATTTTTAGGTTAACGTTGATAGGCAAGAAATTTTGCACGGCAAGATTAATGTTGGGGTTCGATCCAATGGGTCACGATACATATGCATATCACATAAAGGTGTTTGGTGGAACACGTGAACAAGTGGTGAATGTTTCCAAGTGACGTCACATTGCGACATCTTTACCTGTCTACCTAGAGCTAGTTCATTCTGGTGAGCAACTAGCAATAATACACTTTTACCAACATATTTGTCATGACGAGAGAGGTTCCAGATTTCTTCGTCCTAACAAGGATTTATTGTCATCGACACTTAATTTGGTACATTTCATATGAATTTACCTTATAAATGTATTGGTGAAAACAATGCTCAGTGGATCATATTATTCAAGACAGCATTCTCACAGAAGCATGCTAATATCACACAGAGAATATCAACAACTAACTTTTTAAAATATATCTATATATAAGGGCATTGCCAGCTAGACTTGGCATCCTTTGGAGTCTGTTTTGGTACAGTGTATAAAACCCGCGGTACTGGCCTCAGACTGCATATCTCTCTTAGACTGCTGATCCACCTGCAGTCCTGCACTCAGTTCATCATGAAAGTGGTAAGTATTCCTACCTAGGTACTGTAAATCCATGTTATATTTATGATTTTTTATATAGAAGTTACTATAGAGAACTTTACAAATAAGTAACTATAACAGTATGCTTGCAACACTAGTGACGTGCAATAGAATCAAGTATATTATGTCATCATAACGATGTAAATTCGCCAAGAATTTTGAATCTTTATTCTATGTAACTTCTCTAGTAGCGACAGTAGAACACGTCTTGTCCTCTTTTTTTTTTACCATTTGCTAGTCTCTATTACACCTAAAAGTAAATGTGCAATGAATCTAGTTTAGAAATTACATTGTAATTCTTTGAAGTGTTGTTGTCCATGCTCAACGTACATATATATATGGAGTAATGCATAACATTTGCTATGGTAGGCACCTGATTCTCTGTTTTTGACATGCATGTGTTCCTGTTGTTTCTCTCTGCAGTTGTTCCTCCTCGTTGCTGTGCTGGCAGCCCTGATGGCTCTGACTCAAGTTGTCTCCGGGATGCCCTCTGCTAAGCCTGACCCTGAGCCTAAGGCTGGGCCTAATCCTGAGCCTAAGCCTGATCGTTACTACTTTCAACCCTCCCTATTCAACAAAAGACGGCATCGTCGTCCTTAGTTCTGAGCGGTCGGTCGCCATCTTCGTCCTGGACACCCATGTCGGATTGTGTTGATAATCGCATCACCGGGTCACAGAAGCTGCTCCCAATGGCGTCCACCTGTCCCTTTTTTGTTGGGATGTGGACGTAGTTATTTAGTTTTATCTACTCTCATATTTATGTCACTTGTCTTTAGCGTTCTTCCCTAGTCATGTATGTGTTAGAATTATACAAACAAGAATTCAATAAATGAATTCATTATATTACAATGATTGCTCTAATTTTCAGTCCCTTTTTTTTTTTTTTCATTTAGCCTCATCTTCTCTGCCTCAAGCAGCCTCCGTGCCTCCTTTCTCTACTGTCCTCACCTTTCAATCTTCTTGCTTTGGCTTCAGCCTCCAGCTCAAGCCTCTTCAATTTTCTCTCCTTCGCACATCCTTGATAGGCTACATGTGTGACTCAACCCTGAGCTCTCTCTCATATTGGAGGAGGCTACATTTTCTATTCTCTCTCTCCCTTCTTTTTCCATATAAAGCATCAATGTACAGTGTACACGGAGATTCTATTATGATCACTAACATCTATAGCTCAAGAGTGCTTACTACACGTGTGCTGTTAGTTGTCGATTTTCTAATTGATGTCTCTTCACGAAAGTTGAGTAAGTCTCTCTACACATAAAAGAACAAATATCTACACACACACACACACACACACACACACACACACACACACACACACACACGATCTACTGTACAATCTGGGCAAACATCTGCAGACGAGTTGCGCAGCGGTGCGTCCTACTTTCACGCTTCCAAACTCATGAATGTTCCCTCATCCTGGTCCTCCTCTCTGACTCTCACACAACAACAGCAACTGGAGTGATAAAAAAAAAATGCACACATGCTCATCCTGTTTCCTGCATACAGACTAAGAGGATGCCCTGAGCCCCTCACCAAGGCACGAATCTGCCCAGAATACCTACCAGGCATCGGAAAGCACTGGAAAAATTTATAGACGGGCACTTGTTAATACTTCATAAGATACCATTCATGTAACAATGATTAGAATATTTGAAGTATCAACGCTGTGAATTGAGGCATCTTCTGTTTGCATGTGTTGGTGTTTAGGTTTGTGCATGCACCGTGCTAGATACTTTTAGACTGTAGTGACAAAAAACCGGGAATCTTGAAGGTAATATATAGAAAGTATTTTTTCATAAACTTTTTACATATACTATAAGCTCATATACATAAAAGCTTTCATGAAATCTTAGCAAGATTGATTTCAGTAAATTAACTGTTTTCTTTTCTTTTTTATTGAAATCAACAAATATTCTCTATTGAAGAAATATTCATTAATATTATGTACACGAGTCGTAGCCTTGCTGTGGTGTGTCGCTAAAGGGATCACGCTTACCAGCAGCAAAGATCCTCCGCTCAACACATCGCAACAGTCGTAAGGTATGAGATCACTCCTGATTCTTGGTTCCATGAATGGCAACGTCGTGGAGATATACCTTCGTATTCAGAAACGCCTTCCCCTCTCACTACGACAATTTTTTTCAAGGCCACAAGGACAACTAGCCGGGTTTTTAAGACAATTTCTCCTTTTGATGAACTAGAAATCTTATCAATATATCACCAAAACAATAAAAATACCCTTAGAAACACGAGCCCCTTCAACTGGAGCCTTTGGAAAACAGTGATGGTGAGAGAGCAAAGCGTTTCAGAATACTTTACATATCCCATCTCCTTTACGTTGAGTGATTGTCCATCTAGGTGTCCCATGCAGTGAAGTTATGTTAGTACTACTATGAAGGTTGCCGCTCAACACCCCATGAGAGAATTGCTGGACCCACCAGGCCACCAGGGGCGACGGCCTTTTACCACAGCGGAGGCTCGAGCTTCTTCATAGAGGCGGATTGGTTCACGCTCCTCAACATGGTCCAGCCAAGCCTCGTAAGCCAGCAGTGCCTCTCGAGAACGTTCCTCCCGTTTCTTAGCAGTGGATGATCTTTGCACTGACGCCTGACTAAAGAGAAAATCACCACAATTAGCATGAAAACACCGTGGAAACCTTATTGCATGAATCGTAATTATGTCAATGGTTTTGTTTCGCCATTAACTCCTTCAGTACTGGGACACAATTTTACCTAGTGATATGTGTACGATTAGACCATTTCATTGACATTAGGAAGGGTCTATGGAGGTCAGAACATTAATGGTCATAGTCTTCACTATTTTCATCCCTCACATAAGCTTCTGAAGCTGCATAAAATCACCATATAGTAAAACGGAATGAATATGGAAACGCGTCAAGGTGCTGAATGGGTTAAGGAATATTGTAAACCTTTTTTTTCAATTAACTTCTTAACTCTCCTTTATTTGACCGTCACGTTTGTTGAATTTTCTATCTGAAGGTCTGTGCATGTACAGTACTATTTATAGACGGTACGAATGTCAAAAAGCAGGAAATCTTTTGAAGGTAATAGAAGAGTTTTATGATAAACCTTTTTCATATATTATAAGCTCATCAATATAAAAGCTTACATGAAATCTTGGCAACATTGATTTCAGTAAATTATCTGATTATCTTCAAAAATGCACAAAATGAGATAACTGCGAAATGTACATAATAATGGGCATGCAAAGTTGGTCCAGTAGAACTTAGCCTTCACGTACATTTCCTTTCTCGTGGTTTCTCTTTCGTCCCTAAGTTTGTTTCTTTTCCAGGCGTTGAAGGCTAAGTCTGCGTCTTCCCTCTTCCTCCGTTCCTCTTCCTCTTTCTTAAATGCAAGTTCGTCCTCTCGTTGTTTGTCTCTGATTTGTCTTTCCCTTAATTCAGTCATTTTTCTTTCTTTCCACATCCGGTAAACCTGCGAACAAAGGGAAAGAAAGAAGAATTAACACCTTCAGTACCATGACGCGTTATCATATTCATTCTGATTACTATTTGGTGATTTCATACCTCTTTAGGAATTTATGTGGGGATTAAAATAATGAAAACTGTGGCCATTATTAATCTTCTGAACTTCATAATGTCAACAAAATGGTCTAATCATACACAAATCTCAAGGTAAGAATGTGTCCCAGTAGTGAAAGGGTTAAAGAAAAAGTGTTCTGATCATTTTTAAGTAAATTCGAAATATGTAGTTAAATTTTACACATTTCTTTTTAATTGAGAGTGAAGAAGCCTCAAAAGAGAGAATAGTGTATGTAATCAGCTTATACCATTTCAGCTTCTTCTTTGCTGGTGTATTTATGTTTCTCAGCTTCCTTCTTGGCCTCCTTATCCAGTCTCTTCTTTTCTCTCTTCTTTGCGTCCAGTTCTCTCTTCTCTGTTTCCCAGGCTATGATAGCGGCTGAAACCTGCATGTTCTTTTCATCCTTTGCTTTTTCTTCCTCTATTTTCTTGTTAGCCTCTCTTCTAATCTTTTCTTTGGTGCTTTTCATCTGTTCCATCTTATTTTTCTCCCATTCCGTCACGGCCGCAGTCACTTTGCTCTGTTTCAACTTTTTTTCCTGTTGTGTGATATTCATTATTTGTATTATTGTAATGACTTTTAACCCCTTGAGTACCGTGACGTGTTTCCATATTCATTCTGGTTACTATTTGGTGATTTTATATACAGCTTCAGAAACTTATATAGGGGGATTAAAATAGTGAAGACTGAGGCCATTTATCTTCTGATCTACATAGACCCTTCCTAATGTCAATAAAATGGTCTAATCGTTTACAAATCTCAAGATAGAAATGTGCCATAGTACTGAAGGGGTCAAAGAATTCATGTATTGATGCAAAAAATGTATGTAGGAAATAAGACGGATAACATGAATAGTTTTTAGAGAAATACTTCGGTTATCATGAGCTTTTAAAAATAAATATGTAGTTGTAATTTCTATTTTTTTCTTTTATGAAAAATTATTTCATTTATCACTTTCCTTAACTCAGGCACGTTTGAAGACGCCTCGTTTAAGCAACACGGACTGAAACAAGGAAAAAATGCTTCTGTAAATTACCTTCTCTTTCTTCTCCTCCTCCTTACGTATCTGCTCCCTGGCCTTGACCTTCCGTGCGTGGATCTGCTGTTGACGTGCGAAGTACCATTCCTCATACACTGCCTGGCTAAGGGTCGCCCGCTGCCCTTCGTCTGGAGGGAGGGGGGGAGTTACTTTTTATCCCAGAAAACTTACCTAGGTTTTCGTTTATTTTATCATTGTAAACTAAAGCGGCTGTCTTGTTGAAGCCAACAACTACATGCTGAATAATTTGAATGAGGGATTCCCAGCATTAAACCGATTGCAAAATGAAAGAAAAGATTGATTGGCAATGCAGACCGCGCAACGTAATGGGAATGCAGGTGAATGTTTGGAATAAGTTTGACATTGCAGCTCTGCCTGACATTTTTCTTACTGCTATTGGTTTTGTATTGAAAATGTGAACAACTAGCAGATACCCACCAACATGGAGATTATGGAGGACTTCGGGCGTGTTGACCTGCGGAATGGCGCGGGTAACATCCTCCAAGGAAGTGGAGCGACGCGTCAGGCGGGTGTGAAGCTTTCCGCCACTGGTCCACGACTGCGAGGAAGATGACCGCCCCGCACTGCAACTCAGAGTAACAATAAGATGAGCCAGAAACCAGCACGCACAAGAAAGAAATTGTTTGTGCATTAAAACAGTTCAGCACTCCTTGAGACATTGATATTACTTTGCCAAGATATTTAGCCTTACCGTTGCGGAGGGACTGAAGGAGGTACTTTCACGCCCAACATTTGGAGGCTCCGAGTGTACTTCCCCAGAGGTCGTTGGCGTGGCTGTGGATGGTCAGGGGTAAATGACCATAACTGTCATACTTACAATAATCTGAGCATTGATATATGATAAGATAATGATATTTACATTGAATTTTCGTTTAAAGTTTATAAAGTTCACAAGAGTTCATAAAACAGGAACTAATTCCTGACATTTTTTTCATCTTGAAGCATGTGATTCAGAATTGTCTCTGCAGCACTCACCTGCTTTCTACAAGGGCGCATGCTGAACCGTTGTCCTTTTGGAGCATATGTTCCCGTGGATATTCGCCCTGTAGAAAATAAATATTTATATATTCGATAAGGACAAGAACACGAAAAAGGAGAAAAAAAAAAGAGGCAATAATTTTGTCTTATGAAATAGCAGGCGAATGCTAAACACAAATGTTCGTACCAGTACATGTCGCCAAGGATTGTAGTATGACATTCCTGGTACCAGTAACTTTTTGGGAAGTGTGTTACCTAGCAGAGGTGTGCCTTTACATTTTGATATCTACGTATGTATTTGGAATTTGTGTTGTTTGTTTCATTACACGAGTGTTTATAGATTAAATCATTGACTGCTTCCTTCTATAATGGAAGTATGCTCATCACTTCGAAATATTTTATTTCCTCATGGTTGCTCACCTTAGGACATTGCATTCACTTAATGGGTAATGTTACCTGCAATGGCAGATTCTTTCTTGCTGAGGATCCTGTTGATGCCTCTGCTGTCTGTGGTGGGCGGCGTACCGGGCGTTCTAGGTGAACTAGGAGAATTACCTCTGGAGCCCAGTGTCCTCGCGGGTCGGCTGTGCACGGAACTCTTGACCACAAGCAGAGGTGGCGGATGGTCGTCCTTGACTCCGATCTCTTGAGAAACATTACTCTGCTCTTCAAATTCGAGTAAAAAATATTACTTTACTGATTAACTTTTAGTTTAAAAAATAAAAAGATAAACTTGATAATCAAAACTTAACAAAATAAATTGGATGATACTTAAAAAAAAATGCAAGATAAATGTAAATTTACACTTTATATCATCCTTCGACATATTTCCACAAGTCACAGCTGTCTTAGCACAAATGATCTCTTTACCCTTTACTCGGGTGCCTGTGACGTCCGGTCGGGAGGAACTGTGTGGGGGAGCTGACTCAATCTCCACCCTCACTCGGCATCGGGCTGAGGCGGGGCGTGCGATTGAGGGTTTTGGTGACGGCACTGTGGAAGTGACGTCTGTTGGAGAGGGATCAAACAGCCTCTCCAGCTCCTCACTTCGATCGTTGCTGGCCAGCCTCTCGTCTCCACCCAAGGCGTCGCTGTCGTGTCCACTACCCTCCCCTCCACTCTCCTCCCGGGACTCCTCTTCAATATTTTCTGAGACATCGTCCCCATCGTTATCTTCAACGTCGGTTTCGTTATCATCGTCGCAGTCTTCGTCACTCTTTTGGCTGTCGGTATCCTGCTTCAGCTGTTCTTCAAAATCACCTTCAGAGGAAGACTCCTCTGTAGAGGCACTGTCACTTGCACTCCTCTCTCTGACCTCATTCCCTTCCTGCCCTTTCTCTTCCTTCCCTTCACTCTCACTCTCCGTATCATCGAAAAAATCGTCGCCACCTGAGCTCGACATAATAAGATGTGTGTCAGAGTGCCATGCGCAAAAGTTCGCATCACAGACCACTCGTTATTTTCTCGCCACTAAATTAGTATCTCGTCATTGTGATGGTGATCGGTGGGGCCGCTGGCCACCACCGCCCGACTCCATTTGTTGATGTTTGTTGCCATGACGACGCTACATTCACTAACGCGCTAAAAAAATTCAAAATACCTGAGGCGACAGAAGATTGAATATTCTTATATGATGACACACACACACACACACACACACACACACAAGGGAACCTGATGAACCAGATGACTTATTTAGTTCACTGCTAGACAATGCCTGAAAATCTTTTTTTTTCTTTCCATGGATACAATATGTTCATAACTGTAAGAGTCTCACTCACTACTCTTTCCCCAGTAAAGAAGACCGAGTATTCGAGTATAAGAAGGAAGTAGTGGTGGTGAGGCAGTGTACGTACAAGATAGCAGGAAGTATATTCAAAGAAAACGTTTTCAGGAGTATCTTAGGTAGAGACGATTCCGTACTCGGTGCAGTAACCTGGTGGTTAAATCAAAATACATATTACTCTTGCTTGGTAAAAAAAAAAAAAAAAAGAGCAAGAGAGGGAGAGGAAGCAAATTTTTTCAGAGTGGAAATATTTTTTTTCTTTTTTCGAATATATACCGTGCTAGTCCATGTGTTAGTTGGTTGGTGGCGACACGATCCATCAATGAATTTTGAGTTCATAAAAAAAAAAAATTGTAGCTACGTGAGCAGCTTTTGGAGTGTGGCAGTTCTTTGTGGGTTACATATAACTGATGAAGTTATCCTTGTCTGTTTCGGTGAATACTGTCTCTCTAATATAATATTTACGAGGCAGAACAGGAGAAAGATAGTTTAGTTTAGCCTACCCTTTCAATGCTTGTTTTCTATGTAATATTTACGGGGCGGCAGAACAGGAGAATATTTGGTTAATTCCCCATTCATTACTTTGACGTGTAACAATTAACAGCAATTTAAGCAATATATGGAGTAATCTTAAACATTTGTGAGATGGAATCGTATAAAAGAGAATAGATTTTTAAATATATCTCTGAATGACCAACGATTAATGAAAGTAAATATCTATCCGTCTTTGTATTTCTGTCTGTGTTTGTCTGTCTGTCTTTCTGTCTCTGAAATACTAGACTACCTTTTTATTTTGAGGAAAACGGTGAGGTTATAAATGCATAATGATGATGTAGGCAGTACAGTTCAAGAAACAAGTGAAAGCATCGCACCACTGACCTGTGCATTAACTTTTCAAAAAGTATGTGGCGCATCATCAGACCATGACTGAGTGATGAACTCAGCAACTAAAGCAATGACCTGTCAGCTCTGCTCAGCCACTCAGCGCACCTGCATTGCTTTTTTTTTTTTTTACGGTAAGGCCTATAGCGCCTGTAGGCACACTTGAAGAGTGTATGGGAAGCGCTGTTCAGCTTCCGCCCATTAGTGGCGCAGGCAATTTTATTTATAGTGGTACCCATATTAGGGCCCAAATCACTGCCCAAGCTCATCTTGAGTGTAACCACCTAGAACCTGGATATCATGAATTGGTGATATGTAGGTAACTTTGAACCACTCGACAAATGGCAAAGTGTTTTAAGGTTGTACGTGGTGGGATTCGAACCTACGCGTGGACGTCTGTCCGATCCAACGCTCACTACCTTATCCACTATACCACCGCCTCCCTAGACTTAGCATCCTACGGAGGGTGGCTGGAGGCAACACTGGCGCCTCAGTCATCTCTCTAAGGCTGTTGTACATCATGATGATACGTTCGATCATTGATTATCATTCAAGCAATCTCATTGATGCCAGAAAAACCCGAACAAAGAAATTAGAGACCATACAGAACAGTGCCATCAGAATCATGCTGGGCTGCACCTCCTCTGCGCGAACCGAGTGTGCCAGGTCGGAGGTTGGACTTATCACTGTCGAAGCCAGGATTAAGGAGGTTGCTGTTTCACAGCTGACCAGATCGCTCGACGCAGAAGACGATAGATTTTTTCACAAAATCTTTACCCAACCCTCCACAAGGAAGGAAAGAAACGGCAGATGGCTTCGGGCTGCACGTCATCTCTATAACGGCATCAACTTGCATGATTTCATCCATGCCAACAAGCACAAAGCCAAAGCTGTGGCTCCATGGGCTACTCCCCATATGCACACACTACTTCCTAACCCATTTGAAAGGAATGTGAAAGCCAGCATTACTGATGCCGAGCTGAGACAAAGATTTCTATCTAGAATCGACACCCTCCCTTCAGACACAGTCTACGTGTATACAGATGGCTCCGTTGGTGTCGATGGGCGTGCGGGATGTGGAGTAGTGATCCGAGAGGGGCGCTGCTCAGATGATAGGGTCATTACTGACCACTTCCGCGTCTCCGATGGAGTCTCCTCGACACAAGCTGAGCTAGCGGCCCTCGCAGCTGCTGCTAAAATCATCTCTAGAAAGGAGATCAACAACAGAAACGTGGTTTTCATTACTGACAGCATGAGCGCGATCCAGTCCATACTGGGAGATGTCCGCAAGCACTGGGAGCTTGTACACTCCATATACGGAGACATCAACCACATTGTAGATGGTGGCCAACGCACTGTCCACCTTGCCTGGTGTCCATCTCATTGTGGCATCAATGGAAATGAAGAGGCAGACAGGCTGGCCAACCAAGGTGGGAAAAAGGAGACCATAGTATGTTACCTTCCCAGACCCATTGCCCAACTCAAGGTCACCGTCAGGAATCGAGAATCTGAGAATTACAATGCCTCCATCGCAGCATGGGCACAAGAGATTCCGTCCTTGAGGCGGTACCTCGACCTGACTGACGGGAGACCACCGGACTACGTTGCCCTCGGATTGCACACCAGACACCTGCAGACTTCTTACTCAAGGCTGCGAATAGGATACAGGTATCTGTGGGAAGTGATACATCGGCCAGATGGTGATGCCCGTGACAGAGACACAACTTGTGACGTCATAACAACACGCACTGGAAAAATTGTCAGTACAGAGTGTAGGCTGTGTGGTGAGAGCAATAAACATACATACCGCCACTATATCATGGACTGTGCTAAGCTACAGAAATATCGGAAAACTGGTATATGTAGCATGTTCAACATGGTGGAACATTTTGTTGACCCACTAGTCTTTAAGCGAATTAAGGCTGCCTACCCCAAGTTCCTTCAAGCTAGGTAGTGAGTGAGTGACCAAAGTGAACAGTGATATTGCATTACCACAAGATAATATTATATTTTACCTCTAAACATTTTTATTGCTATTGTTGTTGCTATCATCATTATTATTATTTCATCATTATTATTATTATTATTATTATTATTATTATTATTATTATTATTATTATTATTATTATTATTATTATTATTATTATGTCCATACAATTATTATTATTATTATTATTATTATTATTATTATTATTATTATTATTATTATTATTATGATTGTTGGTTATTATTATTATTGTTATTATTATAATGATGATGATGATAATGATGGTAGTAGTTATTATTATTATTATTACTATTGTTATTGTTGTTATTATCATTATTGTTATTATTATTATTATTATTATTATTATTATTATTATTATTATTATTATTATTATTATTATTATCATTATTTTTATTATCATTATTATTATTATCATTATTATTATTATTATTATCATTATTATTATTATTATTATTATCATTATTATTATTATAATTACTATTATTATTACTATCATTATCATTATTATTACTGTTAATATTAGTGTTACTACTCCTATTCCTGTTAGGTATTCTTATTTTCACTCATTCTTACTCTTATTATTCATAATTTTTGTTGTTATTATCACTTACATTACTTTTAGTATAGATGCTATTATTATAATTACTATTATTGCCTATTTATATGCATTTAAGATACATCTGGACTGGGGGACCGCCATGCGCGGTGTCTTCATAACAGTCCTTTTGTTGGTTGACGTGTAGTTGATTTCAACAATAAAAATATTGAATTGAATTGAATTGGCACTCGAAACCTGAAGTTATTTTCAATGCATCACACCAGCTCATCTGATGACGCCTCGCCTCCTGCCTCCCACCAGCAGGCCTCCTGTCGGTGCCTCTGCTGAGCCCGCTGATCACGCCACTCACAAAGTTCGTGCCGAGACATCTGCGGGAGGTAGTGCTCACCTGAAGCCTGTGGACGCCCTGCCTGGCCATCCTTGCATGCCTCCCTGACGTTGATCTTGTTGATCACGAGACCACTTCCGATACCTCTGCTGACACAACCACTGACTTCACTTTTGGGAACTCTGCACTCCCCAGTACCGCCGCCGGTCCCATAACGTCTTTCTTAGGACATAACTCTGCTGATACTCTTCCTTAGTTACCCAAGACACCTTTGGTATTTTTCACCAGGAAAAAACACACCTGGTGATTGTAAGTCATTTAGTAACATAAAAAATGACTGCCATGGCAAAACAAGTCATTATTCCACGTTTGGTTGCAACACAACAGATAAGAGAGCATGCGTAAAGACGAGTTGGCACCTCGTACTCATGCCGCCGCTGTCTCCGTGACCACAGAGTTCGCCAGCCGCCAGGTGCGACTAGTGAGTGGTTGGTTGGTGGGTGGGTGCGGCGTGCGGCTCTGATAAGTCGTAGGTTACGTCTTCTCTGCAGCGAGCAACAGGTAACACGTCTTCTCACTCACTACTTGTGTTTTTTTTACATCACGTTCTAGTACATTTGATTGTGCGTCACCTCCCCAGTGGTGTTATTTTTACTTGACGCGTCAATGATATCATGTGTTACATAAGAACACAAGGGAAGCTGCAGGAAGCCATCAGGCCTAAATGTGGCGGTCCTTGTGTGTAACATACCTACCTATTTCATGAAGCATATTTCTCCTATTTCCAAACACATATACCTGTTTAATTCAAACATATGTGCCTATCTGTTTGTGTTGCGGTGATATTAGCCAGCGTATGCAAGTGAGGTACTCAATTACTGCCGCTGTCAGAGTAACCTGAGGGGGTGTAATGATTTAAAAGTAAAAGTAAGTTGATCTTGGAGTGGTGTTCTTCAGAAAAGAAAAGGAGGAAAAGGAAAGAGAGAGAGAGAGAGAGAGAGAGAGAGAGAGAGAGAGAGAGAGAGACGTGACTTTGTATCTAGAAAAAATCAAAAGTTAATTAATGAAGATGGCAAGAACGGTAAGGTGAAGGTGAGGCTCAGGGATGGCAATCATTCTGAGCGTAGAGAATGTTTGCAAGTTTCCTTTCATGGGAGCGGAAGCAATAGGGAAAATGTCGGTTGTCACTCAATTCGAGACAGCGTCGTAAATTACTAATCTACACCACTTTTCTTTTTAATAATTTTGTTAATGAAAACTTTGTATCACGTTATATTTGATGATTTTGTTAGTGAGAAACATTACCACTATGTTATTGTTCACAGTCTTCCGAACTATACAATGAGCGGTTCGTGGTGATCCTTTGGTGGCCGCACTGGCTTCCATGTGGGACCGAACTTATTTAGACCGGACTGAATTGGACCGAACTGTCTTGTGGTTGACTTTTATGTAAGAATCATCAGGCAACTATTCACTGGAAATTGTTGTTATTGTAAAGAAACCTTCGTTAAGATTTAATGACAATTCTGACACATAACGCAAATCTATTTCTTAAATCACAAAACAAAATCAAAGTTCAAAGTTCAACATTCCACACACGCGGTCTTTGCAGCGAGACGTTTCCTTTAGAAGAAGCGATACATTTTGTGCTTCCTGTCGTAAGGAGAGCACTGGAGTGTGACGCAGGAGGTTGGCGAGTGTTTATTTTAAGGTGCTCAGATGGCAATAAGCAACTTACTGTATAGATAGATAAGTAAATGTTGGATAGAATAACACTGCCACTGATGAAGAGTAGCCAGCAGACCGTTCATTCTCGCCGCGTGTGGCGCCCGCTATCAAGGTTTACGAAATAAGGGATGTGAAGCGTTGCAATGTTTTCCCGATGAAAAATAACAGTTGACAAATAATCGACAGTTACGTACTACTTCCTGATATCAAGCGACATTCATGGAGTACCGCAGAATGACGAAACCTAACTGATCTAACTCTGGTGACATGACGCCTCACCGCATTCAGCTTTGTCGGAGCCAGACACATTGCAATATAAACACACTGATTCTTGTAATGGCCGGTAATGTTAGCTCTGCCTGTTTGCCAAGATGGAGCACTGCCTCATCACACCACACTAATCGAACGCTTCTACCAGCCATCGTGCCTCACTAAGAAGAAGAAAAAAAAAAGCAGCAAATCTCCTTCGTGTGTTGCGGTCATCAGGAATTAAATGCTAGATATAATATGACTTCCATTGCTCGGAACACACTTCTTTCTCGAGCATGACCTCCTCCCGCCTATGTAACTCTTCGCGCCGAACTCACCACAGCCTTGTCCTCACGTCCTCACGCCCTCACTCCTCACGCCTCACGCCTCAACCAGCCTCGCCGCTTCACTCATGGTTGTCTTTTTTTTTTTTTTTAGAGCCAGTTGTTATTAATTGATGAACACTTCTTTTATTGATTTATTTATTTACTTGCTTTTAATCATTTTTATTCAATTACCTATTTATTTTATTTTCATCTATTTATTAATTTTACTTATCTATCTATTTAATTTTTATAATTTTAATTTAGTCTATTTTATTTTTCATTCATTTATTCATTTTACTTATTCATTTACTTTTTTTTTTTTATTCTCCTTGGTCACTGCATACACAGGTCCTCCATCCTTATCCCCCTCCCCCCCATCACACACTGGCGTGCTCATGAGTTCCACGCCTTCAGGCACGACACAGTTTCAGTCTCTTTCCTCTTTTCAAATCAGGCGTCACGGTTCACTTGGAAAATATGACAAAATTCATCTTTCACCACCTCATTACTTAACAGATTGCATCATATCTTGGAATCGTTCAAAAATTTACATTGACTCAAATGGGAATGGTTAATGCATTAGGTCAACATCTTATTGAGATCTTGCATACCTCCTTCCCACCCACTCACGCCCCGGTAAAGATCAAGTTCCCACGCAGGACACGGCGCGCTATCAGTTAGTAGCATGCCATCAGGGTATCTTGGTGCTCACGCCATGTGTGCACAAATGCTGTGCAGATGACGCTGGCACGTGTGGCCAAACAAGTGCAGTAGTATTCCGTTATCAAAGGTTACTGGAAGTGCTGTGCGTTGGAAAGGAAAAAAAAAAGACGAAAAAAATAAAACTGCAGTGAAGGCGTTGCGGGTGTGCTAGACGCTGTGTTTACAGTGGGAGAGTTTAGTGACAGGCAGGTGGGGTCAGCAGGCGAGGAGGGAGTGAGGGAGGGAAGGACTGGGGAGAGCCCCACTGCTTTACTCTGTTATTTGTATCCCGCTAACAATTACGCCCCCATGATCATATTATGCATGGGAGTGGAAACGTTTGCATGATCACTCAGGCAGCGCCATTCGTCCGTGAGCTTAACAAGAGGCGGGGCAGAGAAAAGCAACAGTTAGTTGGGGTAATGTTTACTTCTTTCTTACGACTCATATTTCCAGGAGAGTCACCTCAGTAACGAAAGCGATTCCTTGCTCTTTTATGCAGTCCTGCTTACTTACTACTGCTTCATCCAAGACAATTTGCTGAACTTTATTTTTAGATTACTGACTTATGTAACGTGATTTTATGTAAAAGAGAAATCATATAGACATTGTTTGATTTATTATTATGTTGTAAACGACAAAGGCAGGCCAAGGCTTCAGGCAAAGGCCACACACCCAATAACCAGCTGAAGGTGCCGCCTGAAGAATAGAAAGTGGCGGAAAGGTCTAAGTGCACTGGTCACCTGAGTGGATGACCTGAGACTTCTCACTACCACCATCACCTCCTCCACCACCACCACCACCATGCCCCGATCCCAGTATTCAAAGCATTAAGTTGTGAAATGTATTGTCTCCACACCAAGGTCAGCACAGCAGACCTTGTGTTCCGCCGACCTTGCTGCACACGACGTTACGCAGGACCCAGCAGAGCTCTTTTTAGGGTTCACGTAGCAGACTCAAGCGTGACGTGTCCTTGAACTCTGGCCCGAAGGTGTGTCTATGTTGTGAGCATTGCAGGAACTGGCTTGGGCAGCTTAGTGTTGCTTAGGTGATGTGATGTCTTCCGAAAAATGTTGCTTCGCTAGAATGCTTTATTTTGATACCACTGCAGAGAGAGAGAGAGAGAGAGAGAGAGAGAGAGAGAGAGAGAGAGAGAGAGAGAGAGAGAGAGAGAGAGAGAGACATACACACACACACACACACACACACACACACAGAGAGAGAGAGAGAGAGAGAGAGAGAGAGAGAGAGAGAGAGAGAGAGAGAGAGAGAGAGAGAGAGAGAGAGAGAGAGAGAGAGAAATACACACACACACACACACACACAGAGAGAGAGAGAGAGAGAGAGAGAGAGAGAGAGAGATACACACACACACACACACAGAGAGAGAGAGAGAGAGAGAGAGAGAGAGAGAGAGTGTGTGTGTGTGTGTCTTCCGCTACCACACTCTTACGTAGATAGATGATACAACAAAATTAATCTTATCGACGTAAAATCCTTTGGAATGTTTTTTCGTCATTTCCTTTTTCGGAACAACAATAACTCAGACGAGGCATGCAGCGTTCCTCAACCTTCACTCATTTCCCGCGCTGCCAAACACGTGATCGCTTTCGACGCCCACTTCTTCAATCAACAGTTGAGCAAGTTATGGAGTCACTTATTTAAGGAAAAGATTTATTACAATTACCAATAAAGAAAATGTAAAGAGTTATCATTGTATCGATTCAAATTAAAATGTATCAAAGAGAGAGAGAGAGAGAGAGAGAGAGAGAGAGAGAATTTCATACTTGTGTGATAACCCTGACTATTATCTAGACTTTGTTGACAAATTTAGTACTTAGAATAGTAGCAGCAGTAATAGTAGTAGTAGTAGTAGTAGTAGTAGTAGTAGTAGTAGTAGTAGTAGTAGTTGCAGTAGCAGTAGCAGTGGTAGTAGTAGTAGTAGTAGCCGTAATAGTTGTAGGATTTCTTGTTCTTGATAATGCTGCTGTTGCTACTGGTGTCTTTGTTGTTGTTGTTGTTGTTGTTGTTGTTGTTGTTGTTGCTGCTGCTGTTGTTGTTGTTACTGGTGTCTTTGTTGTTGTTGCTGCTTCTGCTGTTGCTGCTGCTGTTGCTGCAGTGTCACGGGCTGCGCGGTGCGGGAGGAACAGTCTAGCAAGCGGGTTTGGGATACCGTGCCGCTGGTCACACCCACACATCAATTTGTTACACGGAAGACACGAATCACTACTTTATGTTACAATACAAATAAGGAGGAGGCAAGGTCAACACTTATCTTGTCATTTTATTCATTTACTCCTAGTGATGGAGGCAATAATATACAGATATTCTACTACTACTACTACTACTACTACTACTACTACCAATACTACTACCAATACTACTACTACTACTACCAATGCTACTACTACTACTACTACTACTACTACTACTACTACTACTACTACTACTACTACTACTACTACTACTACTACTACTACTTCTACTACTACTACTACTACTACTACTACTACTACTACTACTACTACTACTACTACTACTACTACTACTACTACTACTACTACTACTACTGTTACATATACTACCCATTAAGATGATATCAACGATAAAATAAGACCTTTATCACACGTACTGTATGTATAAATGAATAATACTACTTTATGACTTCCTTTCCACCCACAGGCTGTCACACGTATCCGCTCATCCAGACTGGAAAAGAGCTATAAGGACGTGTGTGTGTCTGGCTGATCTCCCACACATACACACACACACACACACACACACACACACACACACACACACACACACCGCCGCCATGAAGCCTGACGCCCTCACCTTCCTCAGTGTGGCCGCCTTGCTTGGTAAGTGACTTTAAAAAATATGTTATCATTAGCCGACATACGCGCAAAGGAAATCTCTGTATGAAACCAACACACTGTCTTAGCACTTCATTACACCGCTTGGCAGGCGCGGCTTGGGGAGTGTCAGTGGGACCTGTGCACCTCCTCAACAACCAGTCTTACATCTCCTTTGGCCTCAAGCCTTCACCAAATAGGAGCGTTATTCTGTGTCCCTACCAGCTGACTGCGGGGGAGGAGGTGCAGCGCGTGTACTGGGAGATGTGGGACGACTTTGAACAAGTGGGTACCTATGAGTGGCGCCCTGCTACCGGAGGACAGGGTAAGTACGAGTATGTCATGTCCTTCATTGTCGTCCGAACGGGCCGCTAGATATTGCCTTTGTCTCCCTCTCGCTGGAAATATACAGGAGTGATTATTTAGTTATTTTTACATGAAAGTGTGAAATACTAATGAAACTGCTTCAGTTCAGTGCAGAATGTTCATAAACTGTATTTTGATTTAGATTGTCAGAACAAAATTAGTAAAGTAAGGTTTTCCTCCTACAGCAGCCACCGGCAGACTAGAGGGCGTGGTGGAGCTGAATCGGGATGACGGAGAACTGGAACTGACCAAATTGAGGTACGACCTGGCTGGTGATTACTTGTGCGGCGTAGATCTCACCAACGGCCAGAGCAAGAACTCCAGCAAAGAGCAGGTGCTCATAGTAGGTGCGTCCCTTCGGCAAACTGTCGGTGTTCGCTGTGGGTTAGTCCTCCTGGACAGACTGGTGATGATCATTGTACGTTCGTAGTGGTTCCTTTTACTATACCTCACTGCTATTCATGGGTCCTTACATCCACCTGTATACTATGAAAAGAAAGAATAAGACAAGGAACAAACGTTGCTGCTCTGGAGAGGAACTCCATACGCAATGGTCACTTCATTCCCATTACAGTTATATGAAGTGTATAACTGAAGGGCAGTTAGCAGTGTGACCTAAGCATTGTTGCCAGTAAAGCTTTCGAAATCTTTAAACCAATATGATAAAAATACTGTATTACATTAGTGAACACTTATAAATAACCAAAGTCTTTCAGTTATCTATGATTTACTGACTTGATTTTATTAAAGATTATGTTTTCTTTTCCCTTGTATGCTGCAGACATGAGTGGAAGCAGTTCTCACAGCACGTACTTTGATCACTGCCGTGCCGTCAATAGCTTCACGTCGCCAGCGACATATCCGGAGCCCACACTGCGTGCTGGACTGTATCTAGAAGGGTCAGAGACATTCTACAAAGAAGTCTCTGGTAAAGACTGGATGAAGGTCGTGCATCCCAATGGCTCCATAACTTATTCTTACGACAAAGTCAGCTTCGAGGTGTGTGACTCGTGTTCCTTTACCTTGTCGTGTGCGTCTCTCCCGGTGAGTCAACAATCCACTTGTCCAACTGAATAAAATTGTTTCCCCAGATCGACAAGAACAGTCCCTTGGACATTGTCTTCAAACTCAAGATGGGCTTCACCAAGTCCGATGGAACGTACATTTCTATCAGCAGCTTCTCCAGCAGCAGCCCTTCGTGTACAGTGTTGCCAATCTCTCCATCTTAAAAGATAGAAAGTAGATGATAAGTAAACAATCTATTTAGAGCAATATGTAGTCGTGTCATAAACATTGACCAATTAAAGTTTGGTGGTGCAATTGTGACGTGTTGAGTCTCCACAGGGATTGAACATGGCTGCCCTGATGTGAAGGAGAGGGACCACAAGGGGGTGCGCTACTTCCCGAGCCACAATATCGTCTGCCGCGGCGGACACAAGAACACGACCAAGGTGTGTTCATTTGAAAATCATCTAAAGATCAAAGCTCATGTACCTCTGGAGTATCTCCGAGTGTCCACAGAGAGAGAACTGATCGCTGCCCGAAGTTCGCAGGCCACTAATGCCGTGAGTTATTCCCAACAGGCCACAGTGACGTGCGACAGCGGCTACCGGTCTGCCGGGGACGTGAGCATCGTGGTGATGAGGTGCAATGGCGCGACGCGCACCTGGCAGCCGGAGAAAGGCACCACTGCCACCTTTGACGACCTCAAGTGTGGTAAGTCTTGTTGCTTTGCCTTCTCTCTCTCTCTCTCTCTCTCTCTCTCTCTCTCTCTCTCTCTCTCGTGAATGAGTGAGTGATGGAGCTTCATTTCACTTTGCAATCTTTCCTACAGTGGTGGACGAAGGAAAGGACGGAAACAATGAAAACAACAACAACAAGGCAGTCGTCAGCACTGGAAGTCCCAGCCTGGCCTTGCTCTTCGCCTCTGTGTTTGGTGTCGTTCTTCTCTTCGGCTCCATTCGTCCCTAGGCTGTGTCACCAGCCACAAGGTCACGTTGCTACACGGACACCATAGTTGTGTGCTCCTATCAGTTGTTTTAGGACATTGCTATATTCTAACACTGCGAGATAAAGATGATGGTTGTATGTAGGAAATCAGAAAAGAACCAAACTTTGTGACGTCATGGCGAACAGCTGACGTCAAGAAGCAACTGTTACCGGCAGGTGAGTCGCTGCCTCGAAGGCTGGAACAGTGATCAGTGTGATAGCCTACAAGCCCTCATCCCCGGCACTGTCCACCCCAGCAAGTATTGGGAGGAATCAAGGCTCTTTGGTGGTTTTTCTTGGAGTAATGGTTAGCGCTCTTTGTGTGGCTGTGTGTGGTCAGCGACTTACCCAACTCCATTTTGGCGTTGAATGCTGAGGCTGCGCAATACTGTGTGGCCACGCGGGAAATAAAGTAGGGTTTAAGTTATTTACTGAAGCGATGGTTGAAAGTGAGACGAATAGGTATTTCACTGACTGTAACTCTCTCTCTCTCTCTCTCTCTCTCTCTCTCTCTCTCTCTCTCTCTCTCTCTCTCTCTCTCTCTCTCTCTCTCTCTCTCTCTCTCTCTCTCTCTCTCTAAGGATAAGTTTATTTTCTCCTATTTTGAAACACATAAATTGATCAATAGGAATTTAGTGATCTGAAGGTTCAAACTCCTCCCAAGATGATTCCTCCTATTTACATTAATTTCTAGTCTTCAGGCACCATAAACATCTCCATAAGTCACCCCTGTTTAGTCTGGTTTTCTTTGGATGGCGT
Organism: Portunus trituberculatus; assembly: GCF_017591435.1. Taxonomy (NCBI): domain Eukaryota; kingdom Metazoa; phylum Arthropoda; class Malacostraca; order Decapoda; family Portunidae; genus Portunus; species Portunus trituberculatus. The sequence continues at coordinate 21,968,831 of NC_059302.1, read as the reverse complement.
GGGCAGTTCACTGGACCACACCACGCTTATCCCTTCCCTCAGACGCTTCACAGGGAATCCTCAATGCTGTCACCAGTGAAGTGCTTCGCTATATGAAAGAAAGGGGATTTGTCTGAAAGGTTAGGTCAAGACAAGAAACTTTGTCCACTCAACGATGGTACTGTACCAGACACTCCCTGATGGTCGCCACGATTCAAAGGGATTTTGGTTACCTTGAATGTCCCTCCACCACACGTACTGCTGTGTTAAGCCACCTTGATGAATAGATTTATACTGACTTGGCTCTACACAAACACACACACACACACACACACACACACGGCCCGGTAGCTCAGTGGTTAGAGCGCTGGCTTCACAAGCCAGAGGACCGGGGTTCGACTCCCCGGCCGGGTGGAGATATTTGGGTGTGTCTCATGTCTCATTTCACGTGTAGCCCCTGTTCACCTAGCAGTGAGTAGGTACGGGATGTAAATCGAGGAGTTGTGACCTTGTTGTCCCGGTGTGTGGTGTGTGCCTGGTCTCAGACCTATCCCAAGATCGGAAATAATGAGCTCTGAGCTCGTTCCGTAGGGTAACGTCTGGCTGTCTCGTCAGAGACTGCAGCAGATCAAACAGTAAATTACACACACACACACACACACCAGACAATCCACTAATTTGAGGACCTAATCGCACCCCTTCGGCTCCACTGATCACCTGCAGATTTAGCTAACCTGTTTTTTTTTTTTTTTCAGTCGCTTCCTTTCTCGCTTTCGTGAATATCTTTCCGTCCTGAGATGGAGTGTCGTGTCAGAAGCCGCTGTTCATGAATGATTTCTTTGTCGGCTCTTGCGAAAGCACTCTGGTTTCACTTTTCTTTAATATATATATATATATATATATATATATATATATATATATATATATATATATATATATATATATATATATATATATATATATATATATATATATATATATATATATATATATATATATATATATATATATATATATATATATATATATATATATATATATATATATATATATATATATATATATATATATATATATATATATATATATATATATATATATATATATATATATATATATATATATATATATATATATATATATATATATATATATATATATATATATATATATATATATATATATACTACATGAGATAATGTGACTAACTTCAGTAAACAACAACCTGAAGTAGAACTGTGCTTGCCTTATACGTTGAGTTTTTTGTTAGGCTGCACACTGAGACAAATCCTTGCTTGGATCACATGTATTCTCGAGCGTTTTGGCGTCTTATCTCGGTACTTATATTTATGAAGACATTACTATTTCACCTCAAACGAGTCACTGATAATGATGTTAACGTTGTGATTGCCTAGAACAAGTTTTTTGTCACTAGGGACTAAGGAATGTTGTATATCCTATATAACTGTAATGTGATATGATTATTTTATCGATTATTTTTTTTATTCCACCGATCTGCTCCTTGTGTGTGTGTGTGTGTGTGTGTGTGTGTGTGTGTGTGTGTGTGTGTGTGTGTGTGTGTGTGTGTGTGTGTGTGTGAAAACTGCAATGTTGGCGCAATTTCTTACATATTTTTTACAAAGATCACTCACCTGTGTTAAAGGTGACTTGAGTGATATAGACTCTTTCCTCCATCTCTTATCATGCCTTCGCATTAAAAGACTTGATAAACAGACTGGCTGCTTTTTTTTTTTTTTCTTGATAACCTTCTCTTGCTAAAGGCGAGGTGAACCTGAGCCTAGAGAGTTGAAGATGATGATGATGATAGTGGTGGTGGTGGTGGTGATAATGGTCATAGTGAGCAGGATAAGGGACCATTTACTTTGCCGTTCTTTATAAATTCCATGTTCTGCCTGTGGGTGTAGGGAGGTGAAGGTGCTCACTGCTCACCACTCAGATTGGTGACTGCCTTGGTGCGCCGTCTTCGTCTCCTGCTGTCAGTAAGGCTGTGCTAGGGTGTAGCAATGAGCGAAACATAGAGAAGGGAAAACGTAAAGTAAAAAAATATATCTTATGTATCCCGAAACTCATATTGTAGTCTCTCTCTCTCTCTCTCTCTCTCTCTCTCTCTCTCTCTCTCTCACACACACACACACACACACACACACACACACACACACCAATCGCCAGTAACCACACACAAGCTCTTCTCACAAACTGCCTCATTAAAGGAAAACTAGCAACAGAGGAACAGCCTCGTTATCTCGTGAGTCACTTGTTATCTTATCGCGTCCGGCCGCCATCAGGCTGATCCTCCCACCACCTTACTCCGGTCCGGCTAACTTTCTCATCCCACCCGCGGCGGTGTTCCTTCCTCAGCGTCACTTGGTCACAGCTCCGCAAGTCGAGACGTGTCATGCTTCATCTCTGAGTGGAGACAACACCAGCTTGTCCTGACCTGCAGTCAAAGGAAGTCATCGTATCAGCAGGTGCCGGATCGAGGCAGAGTCGTGTAGGTTGTCACAGGCTCCCAACACCGCGGTACCATGAAGTTTTGGCAGTTCCTCCTCGCCAGTCTTGGAGCATTAGGTAAGGGTAACTATGGTCATCAGTAGCGCCTCAAGGAGTGGCTTGTGAATGTCAGTTGGTAAACGTTCAGTACTTGTGATGCGTAGGTGTATGGAATAGTACTGGCCCGTTACAGCGCTATACAGTTATCTCCGCGGGCAGAAGCTGTATTGTTGTGGTGTTGTAAGGTTCTTGGTAGGAAGAAGTCCTTGGTAGGAAGAAGTGTTCGTGAATTGTTAAGGTAAAACAATAGCGAAAGGAAGGACCAAGAGGAAGAGGAAGAGGAGCAGGAAGTACTAATGGATTTGTGGATACAGTAATTACAAGAAGAATGCATGACGAAGAAGAAGAAAGAAGGAGAACGAGGTTTAATATAATGTAATGACAGCATCAGGAAGAACAAGGAGGAGGAGAAGGAGAACAAAGAATTAATTACTTATTGACATAGTGATTAGGAATGAAGAATAAAGAGGAGGGAGGAAGAACAAGAATGAATGTAATATAGGGAAAGCAGTAAGAGGAAGGACAAACAGAGAAGGAAAAAAGTTGATATGTTTATTAATAAAGCAATTATAGATAGTAGGTGGGGAAGGGAAACAGAGGGGGGGAACATAACAATCATAAGATACTTGATGCCTTAACCTCTTCCCCCACTCCTTTCTCTCTCTCTCTCTCTCTCTCTCTCTCTCTCTCTCTCTCTCTCTCTCTCTCTCTCTCTCTCTCTCTCTCTATCTATCTATCTATCTATCTAATATAACTCACAACAAACAAAACAGCACGTCATGTTGAAGCTCTAAATCAAACCTTGCTTTAACACCGTGACTTGCACCAGAGCAGAGTATGCACCAAGGAAACAATTACAGATTACAGTTTAATATTTTTTACATCCGAACTAGAACTGTGCTTGCCTTATACGTTGAGTTTTTTTTTTTGTCAAGCTGCACACTGACATACTTGAACCATTCTTATTATCACTAGTGCCATTGAGCCACGCCTAACTGTTGTGTTTCGAGGCTTAGACGATGCAAGGTCCCAGAAACACAAGGGCGGAGAGGAAATGTAGTGGATTCAGTAGTACGGGATCTGCCAAGGAGGTGTTGGTTGTGGCTGGAGAGGAGAGGAACCGAACAGGACAAGAATTGCGGGCGAGAGTAAATGAATGGGTCGAGTCAAGAGCCGCAGGATGGGGTTACAGAGGAGAAGAGTTGGCTGTTGGCTGGCAGGGGGCAGGGCGGTGCGAGGCGGGGTTATAGACAAAGCACATGGTTGTCACAATCTCTTGGGGTGATAAGATTTATAGTTCTGTCTTCATCGTTCTTCACTGCACCAGATTATTGTTAATTTTAAGATTTCATTAAATTTACTTTAGGTTCGTTATTTCATTTGTTAATTGTACTTTTTTTCTGTTTAGTGGTGCGTTTTTGCATGACTTTTCCCCGCGCCTTCGCCCCACACACACACACACACACACACACACACACACACACACATCTGCCCACCTGCGTTTTGTTATGCCTCGGCGCCACACTTATCAGCACTCACCGCCTCGTTGCTCTAGCCAGCCTGGGAGATCACTGATAAAGGGATAAAGCCGGCGTGTTATCGAGGCAGGACGCGGCATCCAACACCGCCAGTCAAAAGCGCTCAAAAAACACCCCGTTAAGTTTCACCTCGGGCGTGGAAGGAGCTGCTGTAGTAACCTTGACTTTAACAATGAGGCGACACTTACGCTCTCAGCTGTCAATTAATAAGAATGACAGAAGAGTGATGTATTTATACGCTCAAGTTCAAATAGTTATCTCTCTTCCTTGCTTAATTTTACCTCAGAAATATGAAAGTGACTATGCATGGCCAGTAAACGTGACAGTATCAGTAGGTTGGGTACGTACAGAAATGCGTTGACAAACATGAATAGGGAAGGATCTGACAATCTCTGTTCCCCCCACTCCAACCATTTCCTTGTATGACTTGCACCACAGCGCGGAGCAACGTGAACCTTGTGTCACATCCTAGAATCAATCATGGGATGTCAGCTGAACTTAGCCGGCAAAGCATCACAAGACGCTAAATAAATAACAATATGTTTGTTTACCCTGACATTTAAGACACACTGCGCACGTGTTTGTCTTTTAAGCAATTTGAGTGAGGAAGAGCTGAATATGCATGACTCATTCCTAACTGAAGTGACGGATATATTGTAGGGTAAACCAAAATCATAAAGCATCTTGATCACTACTGACTTGATACATAGATCCGGCGTGTACGCTTCCAAAAGAAAATCAAAACAAAAAATAAGAGAAGCTAAGTGGTTAAAATGCCTCTCTCAGATCACCTTGAGCGTCCTGCCTCTGTTCAATCCCAGCCACGACGTTGTATGAACAGTTTATCCCTCGTTTAGTTTCTCATTGCTTCCATGGAGTTGCGTAAGGAAACATAACATAACGAAAATAAATCAAGATTTTGCTCAGTGCCACTTATAAATAAGCTCAATAGAATATCAAGAAGTAATGCCAATGTGTATCCTTTTTACGGTACACAAACGTAGAGAGATTGAAAGGATTAAGGTATAAACATAATCAATCTTGCTTATCTTACATCATATAGATAAAGAATAATAATGAAAGAAGGGATTATCTCAAGAGACAGTTAAATCCTCTCCTCTGATGTGGTATTTAAATTATTTTGTGGGAAAGATCATAAAGAAAATAGAATGAAAAATGTTTCGAAGTTTGCCGATACAGAGAATGAAGAAATAAAAATGATGAATAGAATGTGGTAAAATAAAGTGTGAGTATAAGACACTGCAGTGCCAGATTTGGTTTATTTCTCACAGGCCAAAGGAAAACCACAATGAACTAAATCATACTCTTCGAAGCATAAAGAAAGAAAAGGTAGAATTTATAACACAATAAATGCTGCAACTTTCATTATTTCATCTTAGTTAAAAAAAAAAAAAATTAATAAAGAACATTATAAACTTAAAAAAATGTAATGGAATAGTGAATGAATGAATGAGAATAATGATTAGCAAACTTCGCAGCATTCAATATGAGTAAAAGACAGTACTTCATCTTTTCCCTTCCCTTGAGGCGTTCCTTACGAGTATTTACTGTATAGTGGCGCGTGAAAACTGTACTTTTGATCTCTTTCCCGTCTGTCTTCGCCAACTCCTCGCCAGCAAAACTATTCCTACAGAACAAAGCACAGTGTGAACTCCCTGTGTGAGTGTAAATGAAGCCTGAAAGTTAGATCATTAAAGTTTAGAAAATAAGAATAATAGTTCCGGTGGAGCATGGAAGTTGAAGAATTAAATAAGGAAATGAAAATAATAGTTCTGGTGCCACTACAAAAGACACCATTAGCTTTAATAACACTTTTTTATCCCTTTTCGACACCTGAGCAGCTGTGACCTCTGCGCTGAGGATGGGTTTGGTGCATCTCCCTCACGACAACCGCTACATCAACTACACAAAAGGAGCCTCGCCCGACAACAGCCTGCTGGAGTGTGTGCACCACCTGGATGAGGAGGAGCAGGTGGCCACGGTGTCCTGGACGCTGTGGGACACCATGAACACCGTGGGAACCTTTGAGTGGCATAGCGCCGATCCTGAAGCAGGTAGACGCAGTATTGATGCCTTCCTGTGTGGCGGTAACGGTTCAGTCATGAGACGCTATCCTTCAACATTTGGGGTTTTTTTATTCCGAATCATTTTAACAGGTTCTAGTGGAAACTGGTGTGTTTTTTTAAGGATTTTCACGTGGGTAATGGGACTTAACGATCTATTCATCAACTAGATATCCACTCCCTTAACCAATTCAGTACCATGACGCGTTTTCACATTCATTTTGCTTACTGTTTGGTGATTTTATACAGCTTCAGAAACTTATGTGGGAGATTAAAATAGTGAAGACTTTAGTCAATAATCATCCGACCTCTATAGACAGTTCATAATGTAAATAAAATCGTCTAATCGTACCCAAACTCAAGGTAAAAAAAGCGTGCTAGTACTGAAGGAGTTAAAATTCCGACTAATCATCGCTGCGGTCTTGTAGTTTATTACGGAAGCCAAAGATGTTTGAAAATACGAAGCCTTAATCCCTTCAATACAGGGGCGTATTTTTACCATGAGTATTACGTAGAATTAGATGATTTCATTGACATTAGGAAGGGTCTATGGAGGTCAGAAGATTAATGGTCTAGAGTCTTCACTATTTTAATCCCCACGTAAGTTTCTACAGGGGCGTATTTTTACCATGAGTATTACGTAGGATTAGATGATTTCATTGACATTGGAAAGGGTCTATGGAGGTCAGAAGATTAATGGTCTAGGGTCTTCACTATTGTAATCCCCACGTAAGTCTCTAAAGCTGTATAAAATCGCCTAAGAGTAACCAGATTAAGTATGAAAACGTGTCATGGTACTGAAGAGGTTAATTCCTCCAGCCGTAGCCACTGGGAAGCTGGAGGGTGTGGTGGCGCTGGGGCGAGACGATGGATTCCTGGAGCTGCTTGATCTGAGGTACGACTTGAGCGGCGAGTATTCCTGCGCCGTGACACTTACCAACGGGAAGAGAGTTGAGACAGCCAAGTGGGAGGTGCTCATCGTAGGTATGTCAATCCCTCTTTACCCTCCATCCACACGCACACCATTGGCAACGCTTCTCTCATGAAATAATACAAAAATAGCCTACATTTTTCTGCTTTTGTGTACTTCCATTAACAAAAAAAATAATGATACCTCACTTCGACTTAGATTTATTGATATGTTTTCTGTTCCTCATTCTGTTTCTGCTCTGGTATCGTCAGAAAGTAGATCGCATCTGTCCATTCTGCATCGGTCACTCTCGGAATGCACGTACACCACCAGCTACTCCACGCTGGCTATGTTCCCCAAGCCCTCAGTGCGCGCCGGCCTCTACTCAGAATCCCTGGGAGGCTTCTACAAGGAGTTGCCTGCGTCTCAGTGGCGTGTTGAGGCGTACGAGAACGGATCTTTCACTCACTCTTACAACCAAGTGTCCTTCGAGGTGAGGACGTGACTGTTCTCTCTCACCACGACTGTTTTTCAAGGCCATAAAGATAACTAGCTGGAAGTTTTCAAGAGTATTTCTCCAGTTAATACTGCAGGAATCTTATCAAAAACGTAAAAACACTTTAAAAACTCGTGTAGATTTCAATAAAGTCTTTTTGAATTAGTGGAGGTGAAACACAAAAGTGTGGTCTTGGAAAACAATCGTGAGGAGAGAGAAGAGCGTTTCTGAATAGTGTGGTGAGTACATATGTATATTCCCGAATTTTATTGCCCCCCATTTTGTGAGTTACCGTTGTTGTTTTTTTAATTGAGATGGCGCCACTGATCTCTCAAGGCGCTGGTATCCAATGACTCATACTCGCAATAAGAGAAAAATTAATTATGGTGAGTTTGGCGTGTGTGGTAGTACGTTTAATCCCTTCAGTACCAGGACGCGTTTTCATATTCATTCTGGTTACTATTTTGGCGATCTTAAACAGCTTCAGAAACATATGTGGAGATTAGAATAGTAAAGTCTTTGGCCTTTAAGCCTTTGACATCTATAGACCATTTCTAATGCAAATAAGATCGTCAAATCATACAAAAAAAAAAATCAAGGTTAAAATGTGTCTCAATACTGAAAGCGTTAAAGGTTGGCGTGTATTGATCAGTCTGTGTTCGCAGCTCGACGCCAAGACGCCCATGGACGTGAGTTTCTACGTAACAGTGGGAATTATGAAGAGTGACAGCAACTACATCCCCGTCAGCTCAGCCATGGACAAGCACATCATCCGTGAGTGTTGACAGCGTGTCTCAGAATGTGATTGGGTACTTGAAGGCATTCCTGTAGTTTATCTTTGCTGTATCTGAAGACGAATTCGAAGCAATGAAGTAATGAACCTTGTCATGTTCAGTGGCTTACGGACGTTCCTACTTTTTAAAACTTTTGTCCTCAGAATTACAAGAAACTTTAATCCCTTCATTACCATAACGCGTTTCCATTCATTCTGCTTCTCATTTTTTTGGTGATTTTATACAGTTTCAGAAACTAATGTATGGCCATTAATCTTCTGACCTCCATAGGCCCTTCCTAATGTCAATAAAATGGTCTAATCGTATACAAATCTCAAGGTAAAAATGTGTCCCAGTATTGAAGGGATTAAGACACTTTTCCCGTTTCCTAGTAAAACCAAACAAGTTAAACATTTGCTTTTACTTCCTTCATCATCGATCGTTTAGTATTTCCAGTTCGTCCTAAGGTTAGAAGCAAAGGTTACGCCAGTTTCTTCATTCCTTTATCAGATTTCCATGATTCTCTGTTCAATGTAGTGACGTGGACGTAATGCTGGTGACTCCTTGCAACTTCATATAGGTTCCATTATTCTTCAGTGCTTCCCATTAACCCCTTAAGTACTCGAGCGCATTTTTTACCTTAGGTTTGGATATGATAAGACTTTTGTATTTACATTAGGAAGGGTCTATGGAGGTCAGAAGATTAATGACCAGAGTCTTCATTGTTTTAATCCCTCACGTAAATTTCTGAAGCTGTATAAGATCACCAGATAATAGATAGAATAAATATGAAGACGTGTCTTGGTACTGAAGGGGCTAAGCGGTGCAAGTTAAACCCGTCACGAGAGGAACAGACGAATGACACTGGCATAGATGTTATAAAGAGGAGAATTATGGTGTGTCTGGTGAATGATTCTTTGGGTGTGGTGAGAAGTGGCGTGGGTATGGTGAAAGTGGCCGGATATAGTGAGAGTGGCGCCGTGGGTATGATATGAGGAGGTGCAGGTATGGAGATGAGGGGCGTGAATGATTCTTTGGGTGTGGTGAGAAGTGGCGTGGGTATGGTGAAAGTGGCCGGATATAGTGAGAGTGGCGCCGTGGGTATGATATGAGGAGGTGCAGGTATGGAGATGAGGGGCGTGTGTGGGTATAGTGTGAGGTGCTGGGTATAGTTGAGAGTGCTGTGGGTATAGTGAGAGGCGCTGGCTATAGTGAGAGTGGCGCTGTTGGTATACGAAGCGGTGAGGGTATGTAAGTGAGGGCATGTGAGTATAAATAGACTAACCTACTTGGATTCCCGCCCACAAACTTTCATCTTCTACCTACTTGCATTCCCGCCCACAAATTTTCATCTTCTAGCTATATACCTACGTACACTCCTGCCCACAAACTTTCATTTTCTATATATTTACTTGGATTCCAGCCCACAAACTTTCATCTTCTACTTACTTATAGATTCCCGCCCAGAAACTATCATCTACACCTACTTAGATTCCCTCCCACAAACTTTAAACCTCTACGTACCATCATGTTTCTCACTTTTCTTCTCCTGCCAAACCCTTTTTTTTTTTCGCTCACCTAACTCCTAACAAGAAGAAAAGGATCCCCGCTGTTTACTCCCCGGCGTGGCGTGCGTTGGAGTGTAAACAAGGAGTGTCGTGGTGCTAATCACTCACTCACCTCCTTTCTCTTGTCACGTGTTGTCCATTAGTGCATTCCATTGTTACGCAAGTTGAGAGTGTTGCCATCACAGTGTTATTTATTTCTTTACTAGACCTATAGCGTGACAGGACAGCCATGTGGTTTCCTAAGTGGTCATCGTTTTATATAAGGAATCGTAATATTATTGGTATGTGATAGTTTTTTTCTTCTCTTTCTTCTTCTTCTTCCTCTTCTTCTTTTCCTCTTCTTTCTTTCCTTCTTTTTTCTTTTTTTCTTTACTTCTTTTCTTCTTCCTTTTCTTTTCTTCTTGTTCTTCTTTTTTGTCTTTTTTTTCTTCTTCTTCCTCTTCTTCAAGTTCTTCTTCTTCTTCTTCTTCTTCTTCTTCTTCTTCTTCTTTTTCTTCTTCTTCTTCTTCTTATAGTTTTGTGGTTCATTGTCTCTACTAACTATTTCTTCTCTTAGAGTCAGGCTTCTGTACTTTTTTGCATGTGGTTTTGATTGTATTCATTATTATTATTATTATTATTATTATTATTATTATTATTATTATTATCATTATTATTATTATTATTATTATTATTATTATTATCATTATTATTATTATCATTATCATTATTATTATTATTATTATTATTATTATATATTATCGTTATTATTATGTTTTGCCTTAGTTAAATGCAAGTAGGTATTGTTCTCATATCATTCATTTAATGTATTTGATATTATTTTGGTGTGCATGATTATCTCTCACCTGCTTGGGAGTGAATAAAGTGCTTTTCTTCTTCACTCCCACGCTCATTCACTTAATGCCTTCCTCATTTGGTCTTTATCAATTTCATTCATGATTTATTTTCCACGGTAGGTTCATAATAATTGTTTAGTGACACTCCTCTTCCCCTGCGGTAACAGTGCACCAGCTGGGGTGTCCTGAGCCCAAGATAGAGGCGTACCAGCAGCTGGAGTACCACCGCGACACCATCACTTGCCGCGGGGAGCACAAGGAGGCGGAGGTGAGGGAGTGCTGGGATGCGACTCAAGGGACGGGGATGTTCATTCGCTCCTGGGTATTTTTCTCATATTTTTCCCCACAATTTTTCCCATAGTTTCTTTTCCCAGTAACACAATGATAATGATGATGGTAATGATGATAATAACACCAACAAGAACAACATTGAATGACTGCAGCCAGATCACAAGTATGAGAAGACCTTAGTGAGCAGCAATAAGTATAGTTTGCCCTTATCATTACCACACACCTCACTCCTCAACCATTACCACCAACTTCACCAAACACAACATCACCACATCGATGAAATAAACAAGACTGGCATAGCTTCCTTGATCAGCTGAGACACCTTATAGAGTCTGCCTCATTTCAACACACACCTGAAATTCAAAACCACAAAGTCAACTCGTTTGTTTACTTACTGAAGAACATAAAGAAAGATGTGAGTAGCCGTCAGGGGATAGAGAAGCTTCTGAGGCAGTGATGGGAGTGTTGACCCTCTCTCCTTCCGTTAGGCCACCGCGACGTGCAAGGAAGGCTTCAAGGCAGACGGAGACGTGGAGGAAGTGTTGATCAGATGTAATGAGAAGACGCTGACATGGGTGCTGGAGGACGGAACACCGGCAAGGAGGGAGCATCTGCGGTGTGGTGAGTCTCTTGCCCGTATTGAGAAACCATTTGCTCTCTCACCATCACTGCTTTCCTAAGGCTTCTGTTGAAGATACTCGTGTTTTTTTAAGAGTATTTTTTATAGTTCTGGTGATGGATTAGCAAGATTTCTAGTTTGACTAATTAAAAAGGAGAAACTGTCTTGAAAATCTGGCTAATTGTCTCTGTGGCATTGGAAAATGGTCGTGGTGAGAGAGCTGAGTGTTCTGAATACGGGCAAATCTCTCTCTCTCTCTCTCTCTCTCTCTCTCTCTCTCTCTCTCTCTCTCTCTCTCTCTCTCTCTAAGACGCCTTAAAGCTTCTCCTCTTTCCAGTTATCGACGGCGCCTCCAGTACCGCCTCAGTTTCCGCTGTGCTGCTCTGCGTCGCCCTCGTCTTCCAAAGGCTCCTGCTCCTCTAGGCGGCAAGACGCGGTGGGATACAGCAGGAGAAAGACTTCGTTCATGCCACAGAATCACGAATCAGGCCAAGCGATCGTTTTATGTACACAGCAGAGAATGCCTGCACGAACCTGGCCTGCTACATCTCGGTACTTATACTAAATATCTATATGTAACACTTACTTTAGAGTAGAGTAGCTGCACGGAAAGTATGATTGATGAGTTAGACAAATATAGTACGTTTATTCTTTATGTAGAGAGCACATTTTGCACCAAAGACGTAACTGGTTTGAACTAAGAGTTACTTATTTGTTGTACACGCCTGGTGAATTGCATGCCGTGACCTGTTTCGTGACGCAGCTAGGAGTGCATGTTTATTTCATTATTTTGTTTCTTTCCAGTACCTTTCTGGCAGTATTTTATTGGGGAGTTTTGAGTCTTATGTCCGCGTGAATGCCAGCAGTCTTGATTAGGTAGACAAGCGTGAATTGTGTTGTGTCTGTGGTGAAGTCCAAATGAGGGTCGTGTGGTGGCCAGCAAGGTGTCTGGCTGAGGCTGTGTGGCGTGATTGTCACTCACCAGTTGTTGACGGAGGGTCGTCGTGCCGTGGTGAGTGCGCCACGCCGCACCCTCACGCGTCCTGCCGCAAATCGTGAAAAGTTCAAAATGTTCGTGGAAAGTTCAAAATCATAGAATATATGTATTATAGTTTATTAATAAAGGTTTTTTTTACATTTTCTTTTACTTGGCGCACAAGCAGCATGAAGCATACATAGATTTCTCTCTTGCATGTTTTATGCCACATGAGTGTTACGCGACAAACGCGGAGATGAAAACCCACATTGCGTGTAGATATCAGTCAGCAACTCAGCAAAACACAGTGCGTACGAAAGAAAGTGCACGCAGACATTTATTTTCACTGAGGTCAGCTGAACCGGAGACTTGCTCATCAGGAAAAAAGACTCCGAGGTCAGCAGAATGGTATGGAACGTCGCTGCTCTGCTCGCCTAGATTCATTTGAGGCGACACAGGAAGTACCGCTTGGAGTGGCAGGGGAGGGCCGTGCCGAGATAGCCTTGGTAGCCATCGAACATGAGGCACCAGTCCTCCTTGGCGGCGCGGCGTTCAGACGGCCTGCGGTGTTGTGGCGCCCAGATGCCCGGCGACACTGGCGACCCGTCAAGCCATTGCCACTGGCCTCCGTTGCTCTCTCGTCCGCCGACCCAGAATGGCCAGCGTGTATTGCTCGCTGTCAGAATGAAATGTAGATTAGAGGTTAGACGTGGTTAATGAAAGGGAATAGAATCATGAGGGAATAAAACTAGCAAAGCGTCCGCAGAATGTGAATGAATATATATGACGGAGTCTGGCCAAAACTCACCTTGCAATCCTTGTTCACAAATAAAGCCAGGCCAATTTCTAGGAAATGTTGGCTGATTAGATTTCGAAGATATTTTTTTTATTATCAGAAGCAATTCAAGTCTCAAGAATTGATAAATGAAATACCGAAGATTGCCAGCGAAAGAGGTGATAGAGTGAAAATGTTGATTAACTCATGAATCAGTGATATGGATAGCACAAGGATAAGAATGCACAGAAGCTTTTTACGCAGCGAGGCCGCGAGAAAATGAAGGCACGCAATCAGTATATCCTGAGGAACAGTAACCAAGAAAACGATGGAAAAAGATAGTAAGAAATGAGACAACTTCCTTGTATACTGGCTCATTAACCAGAGTAATACAGTGTTGTCATTATCACAACAACTTATTCATATGTATAGCAATGACTTAAACCAAAGAAGAGATAGTAATAACAATAATATTTCAAACAATAAGAAAACAAAGAAAATGCTTGACGTTTTAATTCCTGAACGATGACGCAAGATTTAATAAACATTGTCTATGCATGTGGCTGCGTTACTCACACGTGGATCTCCAGCTGAGGCCGTAACGCGCCTCCAGGAAGTCTTGCAGAACGCGTTTACCCTCACCTTCCCAAGCCAGCTGTCCGCCCTCCCGCCTACAGAGGGTGACAATACAAGAATTGGACATGATTGCTGTACTACCTCTGTTTGGAGTGTGTTGGAACAATTTCAACTTTAGAATGGCAAAAGGTGACGGATCAGACAGAATACTGGCTGAATAAGATGTTTTGTTGGAACACCCTGAAGTGACGGAACAGCAAACTGAAGTGAGGTCAGTGTGGAGGTGGAGGAGGACGAGAATGACAATGACAGTGATAAGAGAAATGAAAGTGAAAATGAGGAGGAGGAGAAGAAAAAGTTAGAGGAGGAAGAAGAAAAAGAGATAGTAATCATAAGATAAGAGAAACAGTAACACTGAAAGTTAAGGAAAGATTTTGAGAGCAAGAAAAGTACTGAATGAAAGAAAAAGAAAAAGAAACGGAAAAACGAGGTATACCAAGAAGAAAAGAAGAGGGAAGAAAGGAAGAGTAGAATGCTATACGAATGAAGTAGAACAGAAGGCAAGGAAAGAGTAAATAACAAACACAAGAAGTAGAAATGGGAAAGACAGACTGGAACCCCTCACACACACACACACACACACACACACACACACACACACACACACACACACACACACACACACACACACACACACACACACACACACACACACACACACACACACACACACACACACACACACACACACACACACACACACACACACCTGCAATGTTCAGCGGCTTCGTCCCAGTTGAGCTTCATGTGTGTGATCTCCAGGACACACACGTACTTCTGGATCCTCTCGAAGGGCGGAGGGCAGTAGTCCAGCAGGAGGGGCAGCGTGGTGGTGGTGGTGGCGGTGGTGGTGGTGGTAGTGACTGAGGTGGTGTCGCCTTCTGTACCGAGGAAGGTTAAAACAGAAAAAAGCCTTGAATTAGTGACGGGATTAATTGATGGTCATGAATTTTTTAGTTATTTGAAGAAGTGGACATGTAAAGTACAGGTGATAAATGATGTTACAGGATAACGGAGAGGCAACATAGGAGTGTAAAAAAAAATTAATAAAAACAATTAATGTAAAATAGATAAATGCTACTACTACTACTACTACTACTACTACTACTACTATGTGTAAGTGGGTACGGTGCAATGTGTTACTTGACTGTATGAGTGCATGGCTGAGCGTGCCTGATGGTTTTCTACCTTCCCGCACGGTGAGGGTGGCGCTGGCGGAGGCCACATCAAAGGGCGTGGAGGCGCGACACGTGTACTCGCCCGAGTCCTCCACCACGGCGAGGGTGATCACTAGGGCGTTGTTTGAACTGATGAACCTCCTGCTGGTGACGTCGGTAGAGACGTTTAGAGTGACGCCGTCCTTCAGCCACTCCACCAGCAGCGGCGTCCCCTCGTCCCCTTTGGCTCGACACCTGCACCACACAGCACCTGAGGTCACAGCGGTTCACAGCAGTATTTCACGGCACACGTGTTTGTACTTGGTGTGTTGGAGAAAATTACGATGATGCTTGTTACTCGATGGACTGTTTTGTTTTATGTTGTAGATTTCTTTCTTTTTTTAACGTTAAATGGGAATGTTTTTAATGGCCACATCGCCGTCCAGGTTATGTTGCATTAGGTGACGTGACGATTCTTCTTTTGCCTGACGAACTGTTTGGTGTGATGTTGTGACGCACGTTTGACGATTAAAACAATTTGAAAACGTGGGAGTATTTTTGCAATGCTCCTTAAATTAGGTTGAGTTGAAGCTACGTCATGTTAGGTTAGGTTAAGAGACCCAGCGAGTGTTTTGACCGACGAATTTCTTAACTCCTCTAGTAACATGACGCATTTCCAAATTTACTCTGCTTATTATGTGATGATTTTATACAGCTTCAAAAATTCAAGGGGGGGATTAAAATGGTGAAGACTGAGGCCATTAATCTTCTGACCTCCATAGACCTTTCCTAATGTCAATAAAACCGTCTAATCATACCCAAAACTCATGATAAAAATGTGTCCCAGCACTGAAGGGGTTAATGTGATATGGAACGTTTAGAGAGTAATGTTGCGACACACTGCATCTGTAGACATGCACACTGACCGCCTCACCACACACACACACACACACACACACACACACACACACACACACACACACACACACACACACTAACAGCTTCCATGCACACCCACCTGAACATCGTGTCTTCACCCACTAGTAGCTCTTTGTCCCGAGGCGTCCTTAGTATCTTGGTGGGTTGGCGCACAGTCAGTAGCGCCTCGCTGTCCACTTGTCCCTTGGAATTGACGCCTTCACACACATAGCGGCCCGCGTCACCCCGCCTCACACCCCTGCACAGACAAAACAGAGATTTTTCTTCTTTTTTATATGAAATAGGAGAAGCTGGCCAAGGGCAACAAAAAATAAAAAGAAAATGCCCACTTGACTGCCAGTTCCTTAAAAGATTAAGAGAGTTAGCCAAAAATCTGGGACAAATGTCTTGAAGCCCACCTTTTAAAAGAAGTCAAGTCGAAGAAAGATGGAAATACAGAAGCAGGCAGGGAGTTCCAGATAGAGAGGAAGAGAAAGACGATGCATTCATTAACTTCTTCAGTGTCATGACGCGTTTTCATATTCATTCTGCTTGTTATTTAGTGATTTTATACAAATTCAAAAAACTTATGTGGGAGACTGAAATACTAAAGACTCTGACAATTCATCTTCTGACCTTAATGTAAATAAAATCGTCTAATCATACCCCAAACTCATGGTAAAAATGCGTCCCAGTACTGAAGAGGTTAACAGGAAAGAAAAGATCCCCCAAAGACGAAGAGGGAAAGAAAACTCACCTTATGATCAAGTCCCCTGCAGGAGTGATCTGATGGCGCGCGGAGGACGATACCTGTAGACTATTTCTGGTCCAGGTGATGGAGGGCCGCGGGTAACCTGACACGCGGCAGATGAAGGTCACGTCCTGCCCCTCCACCGCCAGCCTGTCGCGCGGGAAGTGTTTGAAGCACGGTGGTGAGGGCGCTGGGTCTGTGGAGGCCGACACTGAGAGACTTAAAGCTCTGTGCATGAAAGTGTGTGTGTGTGTGTGTGTGTGTGTGTGTGTGTGTGTGTTTGGAGCATCTGTTTGATAGTCTATTATCTCGTTTTCTCTCTCTCTCTCTCTCTCTCTCTCTCTCTCTCTCTCTCTCTCTCTCTCTCTCTCTCTCTCTCTGCCAGCCATCCCTTCTGTCTCTTTGTCCCCCCTCCCTCCCTTATCTCAATCTGCCCGTCTAACTGTTCCTAATCCTTCACGTTTCACCACTTCTCTTTCCTCCTCACCCAGAACAGTCAGCCAGATGGTTTGGCGGACAGCGGGAGTCGTGGAGAGGTTGCACTCATAGGCGCCCTCGTCCTCGCGCCTCACGTCCTTCAGAAACAGGCGGTAATATTTCAGTTCCTCGTTGGCAAAGTCCACGGCGATCCTGTTTTCGTTTGCGACTACTTTGTGTCTTCCCTGTGACAACCAGTTTTGGTCCCGCACTCTAATCCACACGGCTTGCTGGGGAAGGAGAGAGAGATGAGGGAGGGAGAGTAGAAGCGGATGGTTATGTCAGAAAAAAGAAAGAGGAAGGAAGAGGAGGAGTAGGAGGAGGAGGAGGAGGAGGAGGAGTAGGGGAAGAGGAGGAGCATATGGTATAGTGTCAGAGGAGAGGCATGAGAGAGAGAGAGAGAAGGGAAGGTATCAGAGAATGAGTGAAGGTGCTTAGCTGTGATAAGAGTAAACCTTGAGATTGGTGACTGAATGGTGATCAGAGAAAGAGAGAGAGAGAGAGAGAGATAGTAATTGAATGAAGCAGTTGAGTCACAAAGCTCCGCCTGTGAAGAGATGAGTCAAAAAAGTGTTTGAGGTTATGTAATAGTGAGAATGGCAGTAAATGGGTGAGAGGGTGCGTGGCGGTGAGTTCCGTGGTTGTCTGGGTGAGAGAGTGAGAGTGACGGTGCTCTCCTCAATCCACACTGAACGCAGTGCTTACCTCGGGGTCTTGCAGGTGGTCCAGGCGGCAGCGAAGTATAGCCTTGGACCCGAGGCGCGCCGTGACGTTGGTGCTGTGACGGAACTCAGTGTCTCCCTCCTCCTCCTTCTCTTCGTCATTCTCCGCACACTCCTTCCTGTCTGTAGAGAAGTATTGTTTCATGCGAAACAAAAGGTTTACTTAGCCTCTTGAAATGATTTGATAATGAGGAAGTCAGACGCATCTATTCCTGTACTTATCTATGCCACTCTGTCGCCAAGAGGACACACACATTCGTACCTGTGGGGGGTGTGGTAGTGGTGGTGGTGGTAGTGGTTTTGTCAGGCCCAGACGGGGCCTTCCCAGGGTTTGTCCCGCCACACAGGCTGCTGGAGTCAGCGAGGATGGAGTACACCTGGGTGAGATTTCTCATGGCCTCCAACAAGTTGTCCATTCCAGTGACTTCTCTCTCTTCATCAAAGTCAGCTTCGTCAGCACCTAGAGTCCTGTTCATGTTGTCATCACAAGACGCTTTCTCCCTCGAGATGCGGGTGTCTGTCGAGGAGATCCGCCACTCAGTACTCTCGCCAGAGCACAGGGAGTGGAGTGGCTGTCTCCAAACAGTGTCGATGTGTCAGCCAAAGATCATGTTGTCCCTAATACCCGCTGCTCACCTGCGTCCTGGCTGTCTCCCCGAGACTCCAGGCGGTCGGCGAGGCTCTGCATCTGCGCCTCCAGCTTGACCAGACGCACCTTGATGCTCAGTGTGTGGTAGCGAAGGTTCTGCAGCAGGTCCCACTGACTGGCTAGCGCTCCTCGCACTTCCTCCATGAACTGATCTAGTTGTGCCCCCTTTCTCTGTTTCCCGTCCTCCCCCGCTGCCCAGCCCACCAGCAGCATGGTCGGGAGAAGGCGGAGGAGGAGAGGCGCGGCGAGCCTCATGGCGTGGTTGAGGCCTCCCCGTCTCACAGCCTCAAGTCGCACATTACGTCCAGTCACAACTCGATCCCCTGACTCCCACGTGTCGCCCCGCAGCGCCTCGGCCAGACTACTGCTATCTGATAGTGGATGGCGTCGTTAACAAAACACTCGCTGCTGGTTATCTCCGCGATAGGAAGGGTCAACGGCCAATAGGGATGAGAGCAAACGCCACGGGGCAGCATCACTCCAGTATGTCTGGCACCTTCAAGGCACAGCCTCCGCCAAGCTGCGTCTCGTGTGTTGTGGGTGGTAAACTGGTGATGAGGTACTTAAGAGACTCTGTCACCAACGAAAACATTATATATGAACCATACATATTCATTTGTATGCATTTGCAAATGTTTTATGTTTCTATCATATATCACTCTGAGGTCCGCGCATGCGCGTGTTATGTAATAATCTTCACTCATTTTGTTATCAATGAAAGTTTTTTTTTTCGTAATCCCAAATGTTTGAACAAATATGATCTTCAGTGATGAAGTATCGTTGATCTCGATTGCAACTTATACTATCGTTTCTCAACTTATCAGTAACAAAAGCATTGGTTGCATTCGATGTTTTGTTAAAACAGACTGATTATATTTGGAAGGAAGAGCGCTCAAAGTATGTCTGTCGCTACGGCACTGTGCGGTGCAGCCTTACTCAGGAGGAGGAGGAAGAGGAGGAGGAATAGGAATAGGAGACATAGGAGAAACAAAAATAGGAACACCCTTTTTCATTTGTTTATTGTTATATACATTTAACTGTAAGGACACACACACACACACACACACACACACACACACACTGTTTCAGCTTTCTTACAGTTTACGCATGGAAGCTCAGCTCTTTTCTTCACAATCTCCTTACCAGATGGCACCACCGGTCCCTCCTCTGGCAGCGCAGTCACAAGGCAAGGTAGACATCTCTCGAGTCTTAAATCGATTAACAGAGACCAAAAACACACTGTATCAGTCAACACTCAGTCACTCTTCCTAATGAGCTCCATACAAAGAGTGTTTTTCTTATGCAATAAAACAGTCAGCACTTAATCATTATTTCAGTCATGGTTTGGTAGCTCCGAACCCAGAACGCTCCTCGACCCTTTTTGCTTCACACCTGCTCACGCCTCCCAGCTCAGCAGTTCTCCAGCAGGTTGTCCGTGGAGGTGCAGTCGTGTGGGGGCACCGCTTTGATGTCTGTGGTGCCGAGGAGGACGTGGCCTGTTGATTTGAAGGATGCCCGACTCCAGTCGTGAGTATCAGAAGCTCTGGCAAAAGTGACTATGCTGGCCCTCTGCCCTGCCTCTGCCTTGCTCTTTTCTGCTCGGTATTTTTGTGCGTCGATGCGACCCTTGATCAGTATCACAGCTGGTGGAAGAAGGGACGGGAAAAAACAAATTATGGTTAATGTCGGTCCTTCTCAGTAGCACATAAAACGACTACATGATGTGTTAACATATTTACTTTACTTCACGTTTATGCAAGGGTTGTTGATTATAGGGGTAGGACTGGTTCTAGATATTTACTCAAATTATTTCTAGCCTGCTTTGATGTGGTTCACTGTAACTAAGGAAAGTGAATGGTGTCAGATTGAGTGTGTGGGGGGGGAAAGAGGGGTGTACGCACGTGTGTGCGTGTGCAAAAAGGTGACGAACTAAACTGAAATTAATGATCCTACTCTTGTGACTAATATAGCAAGTGGCGCGCAATCGAGATAATGATGCGTAACGTCCGTCAGGAGCAGTGAGAGACGCCTGACAAGGATACTGTGACCTTGAGAGAGAGACGCAATCTCACTTACACCTGCCAGGCGCCATCCTCCCCACCCCTCACACCCAGCGTAACGGTGCACGCGCTATGCTGCTGAAGAGAGGGAGTGAGGAAGTGACGTGCTGATGGTAGGAGGTGGTGGGGGGAGTGACTTCGGGGTGAAGAGAGGGGGTGGGGAAGTGATGTGGGGATAATAGGTGAGGGGTGAGTGACATGGGGGTGTAGGAAGGGAATGGGGAAATGACCTGGTGGTAAAGGGAGGAATGGGGAGAGTGACTTGGTGGTAAGAGGGAATGGGGAGAGTGACTTGGTGGTAAGAGGGGATGGGGGAGTGACGTGGTGGTGGTGGGAGGGAATGGGGTGGTGATGGAAGGGGATGGGGGAGTGACGTGGTGGTGATGGAAGGGGATGGGGGAGTGACGTGGTGGTGGTGGGAGGAATGGGGTGGTGATGGAAGGGGATGGGGAGTGACGTGGTGGTGATGGGAGGGATGGGGAGTGACGTGGTGGTGGTGGGAGAGGATGGGGAGTGACGTGGGAGTGGTGGGAGGGATGGGGAGTGACGTGGTGGTGGTGGGAGGGATGGGGAGTGACGTGGTGGTGTGGGAGGGATGGGGAGTGACGTGGTGGTGGTGGGAGGGATGGGGAGTGACGTGGTGGTGTTGGGAGGGATGGGGAGTGACGTGGTGGTGGTGGGAGGGGATGGGAGAGTGACGTGGGAGTGGTGGGAGGGGATGGGGAGTGACGTGGTGGTGGTGGGAGGGGATGGGGAGTGACGTGGTGGTGGTGGGAGGGAGTGGCGGAATGACGTGTTAGTGATGAGCAATGCTATAATAATAACTCGAAATGACGGAAGATGATTGATGAGTGACAACTTGGCAAACAGAACTAGTGAAATTATTTTGACACGCACACCCGGTAGCTCAGTGGTTAGAGCGCTGGCTTCACAAGCCAGAGGACCGGGGTTCGATTCCCCGGCCGGGTGAAGATATTTGGGTGTGTCTCCTTTGACGTGTAGGTGCTGTTCACCTAGCAGTGAGTAGGTACGGGATGTAAATCGAGGAGTTGTGACCTTGTTGTCCCGGTGTGTGGTGTGTGCCTGGTCTCAGGCCTATCCGAAGATCGGAAATAATGAGCTCTGAGCTCGTTCCGTAGGGTAACGTCTGGCTGTCTCGTCAGAGACTGCAGCAGATCAAACAGTGAAACACACACACACACACACCTATGGCCAGCAGAAGAACGACAAAGGAGACGGTGAAGGCAATCCAGGTGGCTGTCAGGACGATTTGTTGCACAGACCACGAATTGCCGCCACCCCGAACACTCTGCAGGGAAACCACAGCACATATTAGACACAGACACAGAGAGAGAGAGAGAGAGAGAGAGAGAAACAGACAGACAGACAGACAGACTGAGACTGCCTGTTTTCTTTATGAGTCATTTCGAAGGTATTTATGTTAAGTTACGTTAGGTTACGGTGTTTAATAAGGCGGCTAAGTTACACCCCGTTTTATGAGCTGAGAATTGCTAGATTTGGCCTGGTAATGTTATGTTGTGTAGTAATTCTCATGCATTATTCGGCTGAGAGTGACGGGAGCATTGAAGGACCAGGGATAATTATAACACCTTCAGTACCATGACGTGTTTCCATATTCATTGTGCTTAACATTCGGTGCTTTTGTAGAGCTTCATAAATTCATACGAGGGATTAAAATAGTGAGGACTCTAACCATTAATCTTCTGACCTCCATAGACGCTTCCTAATCGTCTAATCGCACCCAAATCACAATGTAAATATATGTCCAAGTACTGAAGGGGTTAACGGTCTTTTCGATTAGAATTATCGGTACACATTTTTTTCTATATCCCTTCATTATGCTTGCTTGCGGCCATACAGTCCAGTACACGAGGGTCGCCGGGTGAAAGGAAGCAAGGCAGTTTGTTTCCAGCCGCCATGTCTACGAGCCCCTCCCTCTGGCAGGCAACACGTGACCTTCACCGCAAAAACTTTAAACAACGACAGCGCAAGATTACATAAAGGTCGCTGGAAAGTTTGCCTGATTTCACGTCACTTTTCTGCGTGGAATTGATGATTGTATTGTTGGATACTGTTGTTGCTGTTGCTGTTCCTGTTGCTGTTGCTGTTGCTGCTGCTGCTGCTGCTGCTGCTGCTGCTGTTGTTGTTGTTGTTGTTGTTGTTGTTGCTGGTGTTGCTGGTGTTATTGCTGTTGCTGTTGCTGTTGCTGTTGTTGCTGTTGTTGTTGTTGCTGTTTTTGTTGCTGTTCTTGTTGTTGCTATTGTTGCTGTTGCTGTTGTTGCTGCTGTTGTTGTTGCTGCTGTTGTTGCTGTTCTTGTTGTTGTTGTTGTTGTTGCTGTTCTTGTTGTTGTTGTTGTTGTTGTTATTGATTTTGCTGTTGTTGTTGCTATTGTTGATGTTGCTGTTGTTGTTGCTATTGTTGATGTTGCTGTTGTTGTTGCTATTGTTGATGTTGTTGCTGTTGTTGTTGCTGTTGTTTGATTTGCAGAATACGTAAATGTTTGAATGGTGAAGTGATTTTCTTATCTATGTATTGTATTTTTTTTTTTCTTAACTTTTTGGATTGTATCTCCGTTTCAAGATACTGACGAACACACACACACACACACACACACACACACACACACACACACACACACACACACACACACACACACACACACACACACACACACACACACACACACACACACACACACACACACACACACACACACACACACACACACACACACACACACACACACACACACACACACACACACACACACACACACACACACACACACACACACACACACACACACACACACACACACACACGGGAAAAGACAATTCTGTAGACCTTACAGTACGATATAGAAAATTGAACACGAAGATCACCGCAGCGGGAGTGATTAATCAATGTAGAAATGCCGTTAATTAGTACTGACTGTCCTCTCGTTGTGACAAAGACCAAACGGGGCTTCATGGTGTTGCTTCATGGTGTTGCTGCTTCGAAGCTTCATGTCCATTGTGGTGCTAGAAGTCTCGTAACTGCATTAAACCTTTAAAAGCACAAAAATATCCTAAAGACTCATCCAAACCCATAAATTTCCAAAAAAAACACCTTATAAACCCCTCCCAACACCCTTTCAAACTTCCTTCACACCCATTCAAAACTTCCTTTTAAACCACTTCACTCAAAAACCCCTCCAAACCTCTGCAAACATCTACTAACTACTACAAACAACATCCTAAATCATCCGAACACCCTCCAAATCTCTTCAAATCCTTCCAAAAACTTCCAAACATCTTCCTAATCCCTTCAAACTCCTCCAAACGACCTCCTAACGCCGTCCAAACCCGTCCTAACCCATCCAAACACCTTCCAAACACGCTTTTAAATCCTTCCAAATACCATCTAAACCCCTCCAAATATCTTGCAATCCCCTTCAAACCCGTCCTAACCCATCCAAACACGCTTCTAAATCCTTCCAAATACCTTCCAAACTCCTCCAAACCACTCGAACCCATTATAAGTCGTCCCGGAGAAAGAATGTGCTGGTTTCTATTAATCATCGAGGTTTAGGTAATGTTTTGAATAAATTATAGGTAGGAAACTGGAACAGAGGATCGGTAAGGGGAAAAGATAATTGGAAATTGTGTTAATGGGTAATTGATATAAGGAACATGATACTTGGGAAGTTATGAAACAGCTGGTATGAGGGGACGGTACACTAGAAACTGGCAACGAGACACAGAGACAGAGACAGAGAGACAGACACAGAGGCAGAGGCAGGGGCAGAGAGGCAGAAAGCGAGAGACAGAGAGAGGCAAAGACAGAGGGAGGCAGAGGCAAAGACAGAGACAGGGAGACAGAGACAAACACAGACACAGACACAGACACAGACAGAGGCAGAGGCAGAAACAGAAACATAGACAGAGATATACAGACAGACAGAGACACAGAGACACAGGACAGAGACACAAGAGGCAGACAGACAGACAGAGGCGAACAGACAGAGACAGACAGACAGACAGACACAGCCAGACACAGAATACACAAAGGCAGACAGAGACAGACAAAGAGACAGACAAAGAGACAGACACAGAGATAGACACAGAGACAGAGACAGAGACAGAGACAGACAGAGGCAAAGACAGAGGCAAAGACGGAGACAGAGACAGAGAGAAATGTAAAAACATGAGACAGAGATAAAAGCATGACAGATAAAAGTACGAGATAGACAGAGATACAGGCAGAGACAGACACAGACAGAGAACAAGTGTGACAGAGGATGCTTGGGAAATTGACAGAATATTCATTACCAAAAAGAAAAAAAAACAGTAAAGAATAGAAAAAGTAAATAAAGGAAAAAAAAATCATTTACAGCTTAACGGACACCCCTGACATTAAGTGCATTTCAGCCTTCAGCACTCCTCAGTGAATCGCGCTCACACAAATAACCTCAAAGCATCAAATTAAATCAACCCTCATGGTCTTAAGTGACGTGACGTGCATCGAGGCGGGAGCTGGCAACGCTGCGATAACCATAAGGATAATTTGTATAATTTTTCTTCTCAGCCTTTTTTTTTTTTTTCCTTCATTATCTCATCAACTCCTGACATTTAGCGAGGGTTCAGGTGGGTGTTGTGTTTCCGTCAGCATGTACAGATGTGGATCACTGGGATCGCCTGCAAGAAGCCGTATCATTCCCACACTCGTATGTTGTTGATTGTTAGTAGTACATGGTCTGTATTCTGAAACGCTTTGCTCTCTCACCATCACTGCTTTCTAAAGGATCCAGTTGAAGATACTCGTGTTTTTTTTATAGTATTTTTATGGTTCTGGTGATGGATTGGTAATATTTCTAGTCTATTTAAAGGAGAAATTGTCTTAAAAATCTAGCTAGTTGTCTCTGTGGCCTTGAAAAATTGTCATAGTCAGAGGGGGAAGGCGTTTCTGAATACCTTGGGACTTCTTGCAGCCTTCACGCGCGGTACTTTCACTTGGTCCTCGAATGGCGTGTGTTAGTGTCAGCCTCGGCATCGCTGGATTCATCTGCTGCGTTAGCAAATGAGAGAAAGTTCAGGAAGTTTTATCGTTACTTGTTTGCTTCATTTAAGGAGTGTAAAAGGGAGATTTCAAGACATTTATTTAACCCTTTCTTTTGGCTAACTCTCTCGGACGTGTTCGGAGACTGGCAATTAAGTGGGCTTTTTATTACTCTTTCTGTTGCCCTTAATCAGTTTTGATGTGATTTCTTACATAAAAAAGTCAAATGGACAAATCACCATCATTATTACCATCATTTAATTATTTTCGTCTATATGTTCATTATTTTCTTGTTTGTGCTGAGTGACATGAAAAAAAAAAAATCACGAAAGCAGACAACCTAGCCTATACAGTGTCACAATACCCAGATCGTCACGTCTCCTCGCCGCTCCAGCTCACCACCTCTTGTCTTGCTAAGCTGTGAACTGCGTGACTCGCTTTATTCGGGTAACGGAGCTGCCGCCACGCGTGAAGGAGAAGTAATTACGATACAAACACGACCAAGGACTGCATTATCGAACACTCAGACGCATTATCTCGATTAATCTAACAGCTTCAGTTACTTTTACGGGATTTCAAGGGTGTTTGCACGGTAATAATGATTGGACAACAAGGACTCCGATTCATTGATAGAGATAGAAACATTCATAAACATTCGTGGTCTAGTAATCTCCTGGTATTCGAAAAAAAAGTCAGAGGGAGCTTACAGAAAACGGGATTATTATAGTATAAACTTGAGTATTTTTCATGTTTCATCAATAAAGACACATTCTTATTTCTTAACCCTTTCAGTACTGGGACACTTTTTTTTACCTGAGTTTCGGGTATGATTAGACGATTTTGCTTACATTAGAAAGGGTTTATAGAGGTCAGATGATTAAAGGCCAATGTCTTCACTATTTAAAACCCCACGTAAGTTTGGGAATCTGTATAAAATCACCAAATAGTAAGGAGAATAAATATGAAAACGTGTCTTGGTATTGAAGTGATTAATGGGAAAAATATGTTTAGCACTGGAGTTAAAAGTAGCGTGTATTCATTTCCGTGTGATGAATATTAAAAACGTAAATAAACCAGTGACTTTTAGGGATTCTTGCTTTAAATTCCTATGTGCATATTGACTCGTCTTAACCCCTTCAGTACCATGCTACTTTTCCATATTCATTCTGGTTAGTATTAGTGATTTTATAAAGCTTCAGAAACTTACACGTGGGGAATAAAATAGTGAAGACTGTGGCCATTAATCTTCTGACCTCCATAGACCCTTCTTAATGTCAGTAGAATCGTCTAATGGTACACAAAACTCATAGTAAAAATCCGTCTCAGTATGGGTTATCGTTAGGGGTGACGAGGACCAAGTGACTGTATCCTGGGGGTTTGCAGGATACGCCACGATAAACTCATCCTTTGTGCCACCGTTACTGACACAACTGTGACTGTAGTGACTGTCTTTGCTGCTGTTGTTGCTATTGTCATGGTTATTGCTGCTGAATTTGATTACATGTAGTATTATTAGTATTTTATTTTTTCATTGTTAATTTCTTATTGTTTGTTCATTTTACTGCTGCTATTACTACTGCTACTGCTACTATTACTATTACTACTACTACTGCTACTACTGCTACTGCTACTGCTACTGCTACTGCTACTGCTACTGCTACTACTACTGCTGCTACTACTACTACTACTGCTACTACTGTACTACTGCTACTACTACTACTACTACTACTACTACTACCACTACTACTACTACTTGTTACTACTACTACTACTACTGCTACTATTGTTACTGCTGCTACTACTACTGCTGCTACTGTTACTACTGCTACTACTGTTACTACTGCTGCTACTGCTACTGCTACTGCTGCTGCTGCTGCTACTGCTGCTACTGCTGCCACCACCACCACTACCACCACCACCACTACTACACCACCACTACTGCTGCTACTGCTGCCACTGCACTGCTGCTACTGCACCACTGCTGCTGCTACTACCACCACTACTACTACTACTACTACTACTACTACTACTGCTACTACTACTACTACTACTACTACTACTACTACTACTACTACTACTACTACCTATGTCACTATCATTATTGAGGTAGTTTGATTGTGATAGTTTAGACGAGCCACAACAACGGGGTCATGTGGCGCCACTTTTGAGGATAAAGACGTTTATCATGTCACGTGTTCAGAATCGTTCTTCTCTCACCACGACAGTTTTTCAAAGGTCACAGATGATTTGGTCAGGTTGTCAAGACTGTTTTTCCTTTTAATAATGTTAATAAGTGACGGTGCGTGGCGGTCTCACCTGGCACAGGTAGCAGGCGACGTGCACAATGGCATCGATGAAGAGTTGCTGGTCCATGAAGTTGCTGGCGTTCTTCTGTGCCTCCTGGATGGTGGAGGTGGTCAGCACCCCGCTCAGGGAATCACTCCACCACGTCGCCATCTGCCGGTGAGTTGTGGAAATTCTTAATGCTCTCCTGGAGCTTGCACTTTCTTTAATAGGAATCCTGATGATTCACATTGATTTTATCCTACCTTAAAAAAGGAACTCTGAAAATTCAAATTGACTTTATTGTATCTTACACCCACCTTGAGGGAGTCTCAAAAGACAGTATTGTATTTAAAATTAAACAAACATATGAAGAAGTTCTTGATTTTAAAATCGTATATCGAATATTTGCAGAAGGATTCTAAAGCAAGCATCATTGTGACATTCCCTTAGAGAACCTTAAGAGTGAAAAAAAATTTTCTCGTTTTAGATCCCCTTAGAAATGCTGTCAAGGATCCCTTTACAGTATTCTTAAAGGTCAAAAATAATCTTAGAACTGTTCTAGATATATTCCCGAGAGTTACTATCACTTTTACCGTAGATCAGACTAGAGTTTTTCCACGCAGCTCACCTGTAATGGCAGGTACCATGGAAATATAATGTATGGCAGTAAGATTCTCTCTCTCGCTCTCGCTCTCGCTCTCGCTCTCTTTCTCTTTCTCTTTCTCTCTCTCTGTCTGTCTGTCTGTCTGTCTGTCTGTCTGTCTGTCTGTCTGTCTCTCTCTCTCTCTCTCTCTCTGTCTCTGTCTCTGTCTCTGTCTCTGTCTCTGTCTCTGTC
Source organism: Portunus trituberculatus (assembly GCF_017591435.1). NCBI lineage: Eukaryota > Metazoa > Arthropoda > Malacostraca > Decapoda > Portunidae > Portunus > Portunus trituberculatus. The sequence goes on along the minus strand of NC_059302.1, from coordinate 21,939,865 downwards.
TCTGTTTCCCAAGTGTCAGTCACCATTTCCTGACTTCCATGATATAATTGTAGTTTCACCAGCCAGGCACAAGTTGCGTTGGTTGTATTGTAGAGTCAAGGTCCCAAGTCCACGAACATATTGCTTTGTTTTGCCTTCTCTCAATCTGAAGTGCTGTGATTTGCTGGGATTCCATGACTTACAGGCTTTGTGAGACACTGAGGCAAAAGGCAACACAGAGTGTAAGTGAGTGTAGGTTACTCGACTTTTGATTACGACTGCTCACTACTGGAATGGGAAAACTTAGGTTGTTGCGTAGATTATGAGTGTTCTTTGTAGAAAGCTTTCTTGGTTCGTCTCTGTAAACAAGCAATTCCCTGAAGAGCCTTGGCGTGTGGGAAAGAATGCAGCTTACTCACAAACTCACTGTAATTATTGTTCCTTGCAAATGGTGAGTGGATGGAAAAGAGTTATTCAATAGTCTGATCTTGGAAGCAGTAAACCTTTGTTGGCAGTATAAAGATTATGCGTTGAAAATGTTTGTTACACTCGAAGAGAAAGATTTGCGTCATCGTCAAATAAAAACGGATAAGGACATTGATAGATAGAGGTTGCCATATTATGAGACCTATTGTTATTTATCAAGAGACAGCGTTATGGCAAGAGAGACAAACAAACAAACAAAGGCAGATATAAACAAGCGATTGAGCTGTTATGAACCGACAAAGGTCATTATAAACAGAGAGAGAGAGAGAGAGAGAGAGAGTCATAAACAGACATACTGGTACATACTGCTGTGAAGATTTAGAAAAACGGGAAGGGATGGCTTTTATCGCAGGATATTCTTGATAGAGAAAACGTACTTCCCCGACGAACAGGGTCACCAGCCCCGCATGGAGACAAACACACGATGCCACTGAGCACCTCACCCACCACAGCCTCCACACTCGACTCACACTCAGCCCACATTCATATCCAGTTTTAGCACACAGGTAGCAATACATTATAATGAGGCTTAAGTCACAGGCAATCCATCATATTCACACGGGCTTGGCAAACCGATGTCGCTGCCAGTTAAAAATATCAATTCGTAATGATAATGCGTGTTAGCCCTTTAGCTGCTTTTTGTGTTGCTTTTTGTGTTGTTTTCTTTGTTTTGTGATTGTAATAATGATTATAGTACTAATAGCAGTTATAGAAGCAGCAGCAGTTATTATCGTTATAGAAAACCAGTATTAAGAACAACAATAACGACAACAGCAGCAGCAGCAGCAGCAGTCGTAACGGAAATTAAAATAGTAACACAACAAAGAGAGAGAGAGAGAGAGAGAGAGAGAGAGAGAGAGAGAGAGAGAGTGTTTATATGCCAGGCGCTGAATACCTTACGTAACCACAAACAAATCATCCCGTTTACCTTAAGCTGATCCTTCACACCGACCAGGAGGATGACGGGGGAGGAGGTGGTGGTGAGGTTGTTTGCCGCCACCACCCGTTCCTTGAGGTGTGTGATGCCCCTCGACCCCATACTGCCATCACCACTGCTCTGTTTGGTACTCATAATGGTGGTGGTGACAGGCGTGGTGCTGGCCTCAACATCACCTGCTGGCACAAAAAGGCCTGTATTCTTAAGCACTTCTGCGCCTCATCTCTACTATTTTTAAAGGGCTCTGATTAAAGTTGCTTGGATTTTTAACCCCTTCAGTACTAGGACACATTTTTTATCTTGAGATTTGTGTAGGATTAGACAATTTTATTTAGATCCAGGAAGGGTCTATGGAGCTCAGAAGATTGATGGCCACAGTTTTCACTATTTTAATCCCCTCACATAAGTTTCTGAAGCAGTATAAAATCATTAAATAGTAACTAGAATGAATATGGAAACCGGCACTGAAGGGGTTAAGGGTATTTCTGTAATCATAATGCCATATGACAACAGGACAAATTACTTTTAGAACTCAGCTAATTGTCTCTGTGGCCCTTCAAAAATGGTCGTCATGAGAGGGTGAAGTGCTTCTGAATATGCCGCAGAGTCAGTAAGGGAGAGGAGACGCGTGGGGTAAGGGAGGAGGAGGGGGAGGATATCATAGTGGTAGGGAGGAGTGAGAGGGGAGAATACTGTTGAATGAAGAGGGAGGAGTGAATGGAAGGAAGACTGTTGCTTAGGGGAGAAGTGAAGGAGGTGGATACCTTTGTGGTGGGGGAGAGGGAGTGAAGGGGTTTGAGTGGTGGGAGGGAAGGAGTGAACGGGGAGGATACTATTGCGTTGGGGAGGGGAAAGGAGGGGGAGGAGATGCGTAGGAGAGGGAGAATGAGAGGGAGGATACTGTTGTGGTGGGGAGGAGTGAGAGGGAGGAGACTTGGGCGAGGAGGGAGGAGCGAAGGGGAGGACACTATTGCGTGAAGGGGAGAAGAGGAGGAAGTGTGTGAAGTGAGTGGTTTAGTGAGGGGAAGGATTTCAGGAGGCGTTAAGTGAAGGATCGGCTCAAAAGTACCTGCATGGATTTTTACTATTTGGGTTTTCGTAAGGAATATTTTCAGAGCTGATTAATCTGATTCTCGTACATTTCCTATACCTATTTATTCATTATTTCAGTGATGATGCACAATCCATGTCGAACCATAGATTGAAGCAGAGAAAAAAAAACGAATATATCAAAAAACTATTGAATGTTTTTTTTTTTGTTTTTTGCAGTGAGCCTTTTTAAGTGGGTCTTTTTTCTAGTGGGCCTTTTTTTGTTGCCCTTGGACAGTTTTCTCTTACATAAAAGAAAGAGATGAGACGCTGAGAGGTTTGAGAATGTCCTCCTTTGCGAATGATTACGTGAGTAGAAGGTAACTGGGGCCGATAAGGAAGGAAACACGAAGAGTCAAGAGTGAGTTACTATAAACCAATCGTGGAAGATGAAAAGAAATAGAAAAATGTAGAAACTCGGAAAAAGTACATAATGAGCACACTGTTTTATAATTTTACGCCATATGTAGACACTAAGCCTCAAATAATGGCAACTTGGAAGCGATGGCGAGACTAAGGAAACGAGAAGCGTGGAGAAGAAAGGAGATGATGAACTGAGAGAAAAAGATGAGAAACAGAGAGAGGTAGAGAGAGGTGAAGAAGACAATGAAGGAGAGAAAAAAGGTACAAGAAAAAGAGACAGGAGGGAAAGAAGTTAACAGTGGTGCATGAAAGGCAAGGGAAGCAAGGGGAATTAAGAAGAAAATATACAAAAACGATAAAGGGAAACGGGAGGGAAAGAAGTTAAGAAGAGGCATGGAAGGCAAGGAAGGCAGGGAAAATGAAGGAGAGGGAAGAAGAGAATATACAAGAATAGAAAAGAGAAACTGAAGGGAAAGAAGTTAATAATGTGACGTGGAAGACAGAAAAGGCATGGGAGAACAGTGAGGTGGGTGCAAGACGAGGTGTTGCCTTACTGTCATGGGGAAGAGTAGCGGCTAGGAACACCAGCAGCCTCAGTCCTGTGTCCTCCCCACATCTTGTCAGTACCTCGATAAAGACCTGGCCTGGAATATACCAGTCTCTTATCATCACACTGGTTACTTTGTCCTTTCACTAATTCTTGAAGAGATGAGTACTGGTAACAATTTGGGATTTAACCAGTTAGCTTCATCTTACAGTTAACTTCATCAGTACTGAGACACATTTCTACCATGAAATTTGTGTACGATTAGACCATCTTATTAATATTAGGAAGGGTCTGTGGAGGTGAGAAGATTAATGATGGCCAGAGTCTTCACTATTTCAATTTCTACACAAGTTTCTGAAGGTGTATAAAATCACCAGATAGTAAGTAGAATGAATATGGAAACGCGTCCTAGTAGTGAAGGGGCTAATTTTCTTACGGTTGACAGGCTGCACCAGATGGTTAGGATCGCAGAGGACATGGTCGATGAGGGAGCCACCGCCGTCCCCACACGATTCCAACTGGTGTTCTGCGCCCAGTCCTGCGCCCGGAGAAGACAGGTGGGTTACTTGAGCGAACTCGACAAGAAGTTTAGGAAATTATGGCATTGGGAGGTGTTAGGTGTTGCGAGCCTTGCCTGGGAGAGTGGTGGTGGCCAGGAGGAGGATGAGAGGCGCTAGTAGACGTTCCATCTCTTTCGCTCCTGTGCCCACCACATCTCCTGTCGTGGCGGAGATTCACACTGCCGCACCCTGGCCACTCCTAGCTAGCACCACACTGGTATTAACCGTGGGCCGGATGTGTGTGTGTGTGTGTGTGTGTGTGTGTGTGTGTGTGTGTGTGTGTGTGATCCTCATTTCGATATTTGCTCAGTTATTGCGTGTCAGGTGGACTGCAGTGCCTCGGTGACTCCTCGACAGGTCCTGGTTGCTATGATGTTTTCTTTACTGTAGTGTGCTTTTCATTCTCCGCTACATACCTATAGATGATGTAAGAGGTAAGCACAAGTCTGTCAGTGGTGGCCTTGTCTTTATCATAAGCTTAAAATAGAACCAGAGCTACGAGTGAGTAGACAATCTCTCTCTCTCCTGGCGCCAACTCTTTGCTCTCCACTCTACAGCAACTGATATTCTGCCATGAATTATTGCGATATTGTTGTTGGTTAGAAGGTGTAGAGACAAAGTTCGTTCGCTTTCGTATGTCTTCTCATCCGCAACCATTAACTCCAGTGTCCAGTGACAGATTGACTGCTCTTTAAGCGTATTGGTGGGAAGGAAATGCAGGATGTAATTTCCTACGCTACTGCAATATATGATATACAGAAGACAGTGTCCCGCCCTGCAAAACATGCATGAAAAGCCAGTGAGCTTAACTGATCGAATCTGTGAGCTACTCTGAAAAAAGGATGACATGTAACTTTTGTTATAAATGTTGGTATGAACACTGCTTCATATGACTGTACATATGAAGGAGGTAGTAGACACCTACCGAAACAATAACTTACTCCCACTGAGATGTAATAGCACTAGTTCAGGAGGTTCTGTGAACCTTCCATTAAAGCTAGTTGTGATCTCGTTGAATGTTTCCCTTTGTGTCTCACAACTCAAGGGGGTAGTCACAGCCTACCCTCTAAAGACAGCTCTCCTTCTTCACACAAAACTACATGCACTTACCACACATACACCCTTCACTCCAAATCAAAATTTAAAAGAAAAATGGGACCCAAAATAAACAACGCCTCGGAGTCCCCTCTGGGAGGGACCAAAATGTCCCCAGGTCGGACACCTCTCCTGTTGAAGACCACAAATGCCTTAACACCTCCCTCAACTTTATCTACAACATTCGCGGTCTTGGATCTAATTTTCAATCTGTGGAACACCACCTCTCCTCTACTAAACCTCATCTTCTTTTCCTCACCGAAACACAGCTGTCTGAGGCAACTGACAGTAGCCCTTCTCTGTTCCCTCCTACTTTCTCTATTCTCATTTTCATTCCAAAGCTGGATGTTGCGTCTATGTACGCAACGACTTAACTTGCTCTCGTGCCCACGCTCTTGAGTCTTCCGAATTTTCCACCATCTGGCTACGACTTAACAGTCACTCTCAAACTAAATTCATCTGTGCTGTTTATCTCTCCCCTAACTCTTCTGACTATAGTAATTTCTTCGACTACTTAACTTCTAAAGTGGAGCACATTCTGTCCCTCTACCCTTTCGCTGAGATTTCCATTCTTGGAGATTTCAATGTTCACCACCAGCTTTGGCTTTCCTCTCCTTCACTGACCACCCTGGTGAACTAGCCTTCAACTTTGCTATCCTCCATGACCTAGAGCAACTGGTGCAACACCCTACTCGTATTCCTGACCGTCTTGGAGACACGCCCAACATTCTTGATCTCTTCCTCACCTCTAACCCTTCTGCTTATGCTGTCACCCTTTCATCTCCGTTGGGCTCCTCCGATCACAATCTCATTTCTGTATCTTGTCCTATTTTTCCAATCCCTCCGCAGGATCCCCAAAGCGAAGGTGCCTCTGGCGTTTTGCCTCTGCCAGTTGGGGGACCTGAGGAGGTATTATGCTGATTTTCCTGGAATGATTATTGCTTCCGTGTCAGAGACCCATCTCTTTGTGCTGAACGCATAACAGAGGTGTTAGTATCTGGCATGGAGGCGTACATTCCTCATTCTTTTCTCAACCTAAACCTTCTAAACCTTGGTTTAACTCAGCCTGTTCTCGTGCTATACATGATAGAGAGGTTGCCCACAAAAGGTACTTGAGCCTTCCATCTCCTGAATCTCATGCACTTTATATCTCTGCCCGGAATCATGCCAAGTCTGTTCTTCAACTTGCCAAACACTCTTTCATAAATAGGAAATGTCAAAATCTTTCAAACTCAAACTCTCCTCGTGACTTCTGGCATCTAGCCAAAAACATCTCAAATAACTTCACTTCTTCATCTTTCCCTCCTTTATTTCATCCTGATGGCACCACTGCCATCTCTTCTGTCTCTAAAGCTGAACTCTTTTCTCAAACCTTTGCTCACAACTCCACCTTGGACGATTCTGGGCTTGTCCCTCCCTCTCCTCCTCCCTCTGACTATTTCATGTCTACAATCAAAATTCTTCGTAATGATGTTTTCCATGCCCTTGCTGGCCTAAACCCTCGGAAGGCTTATGGACCTGATGGGGTCCCTCCTATTGTTCTCAAAAACTGTGCTTCTGTGCTTGCACCTTGCCTGGCCAAACTCTTCCAACTTTGTCTATCGACTTCTACCTTTCCTTCCTGCTGGAAGTTCGCCTACATTCAGCCTGTTCCTAAAAAGGGTGACCGTTCTAACCCCTCAAACTACCGTCCTATAGCTTTAATCTCTTGCTTGTCTAAAGTTTTTGAATCTATCCTGAATAGGAAGATTCTCAAACATCTGTCACTTCACAATCTTCTGTCTGATCGCCAGTATGGCTTCCGTCAAGGTCGCTCTACTGGTGATCTTCTGGCTTTCCTTACTGAGTCTTGGTCATCCTCTTTTAGAGATTTCGGTGAAACTTTTGCTGTTGCGTTAGACATATCAAAAGCTTTTGATAGAGTCTGGCATAAAGCTTTGATTTCAAAACTGCCCTCTTACGGCTTCTATCCTTCTCTCTGCAACTTTATCTCATGTTTCCTTTCCGACCGCTCTATTGCTGCTGTGGTAGACGGCTACTGTTCTTCTCCTAAACCTATTAATAGTGGTGTTCCTCAGGGTTCTGTCCTGTCACCCACTCTCTTTCTATTATTCATTAATGACCTTCTTAACCAAACTTCTTGCCCTATCCACTCCTACGCTGATGATACCACCCTACATCTTTCCACGTTCTTTCAGAGACGTCCAACCCTTCAGGAAATTAACAGATCACGCGGGGACGCCACGGAACGCCTGACTTCCGATCTTTCTAAGATTTCCGATTGGGGCAGAGAAAATCTAGTAGTTTTCAATGCCTCAAAACTCAATTCCTCCATCTATCAACTCGACACAACCTTCCAGACAACTATCCCTCTTCTTCAATGACACTCAACTGTCTCCTCTTCCACAATGAATATCCTCGGTCTGTCCTTTGCTCATAATCTTAACTGGAAACTTCACATCTCATCTCTTGCTAAAACAGCTTCTATGAAATTAGGTGTTCTGAGGCGTCTCCGCCAGTTTTTCTCGCCCTCCAACTGCTTACTCTGTATAAGGGCCTTATCCCTGTATGGAGTACTCTTCGCATGTTTGGGGGGTTCCAGTCACAGCTTTGCTTGATAGGGTGGAATCGAAAGCTCTTCGTCTCATCAACTCCCCTCCTCTGACTAACTGTCTTCAGTCTCTTTCTCACCGCCGAAATGTTGCATCCCTTTCTATATTTTATCGCTATTTTCATGGTAACTGTTCTACTGATCTTGCTAACTGCATGCCTCCCCTCCTCCTGCGGCCACGCTGCACAAGGCTTTCTTCTTCCTCTCATCCCTATTCTGTCCAACTCTCTAATGCAAGAGTTAACCAGTACGCTCAATCATTCATCCCTTTCACTGGTAAACTCTGGAACTCCCTCCCTGCATCTGTATTTCCAAATTCCTACAACTTGTCTTCTTTTAAGAGGGAGGTATCGAGGCATTTGCTCCCCTAATTCTGGCTGACGGTTTTGGCACTTATTGTATTCTTTGGAGAGCCAGTGCTCAAGTGGGCTTTTTTCTAACTTTCTTTTTTTTTTTTGGCCTTGGCTGGCCCTCTTCCCTACGTAAAAAAAAAAGAAAAAAAATGCATGTGATCAGCTGTGGTAAGTCTACCACGTCTATAGTCCGACTCAAATATGAAGGCCGCTGAGGGGGGGGGGGGAGACCTAACGGGGATTCCCCGGCTGCGGCGTTTTCAAGCATCGTAGCACATGTTTCGATCTCATTATTAATTACATCTTAATGAACCGTCATAAAAGTGTATTCCTCTAAATTTTTAATAAGGATGTATAGAGAGCTTTGAATATTGTTTTAGTGTAATGAAGACAATGATTTTGTATAGATACAACAAAATGTAGCACCACTGCTCTCCAGCGTTGCTACTTTTCAAGGTTGGACATGGGTGAGGTCAACCTCCCTGACCGCTGATAATCCCCAGGTCAAATCGAGTCACTCCTCCTCTCCCTGTCGCTCAGGATGGAAGGTGAATATCTCGTCCGCGCTACTCGCCATCGCAACCTTCATAGTCGAGAGAAATTAATTATTTACAACGTCAACAAGTTCTGCTTAGAGGATTCTTTTATTATCAATGTGGAGGACACATCTGACGAAGAACTGTCTGATTAAATAGCTGAGAGGGGATTATGCCTACAGGGTAAAACCTCTATAAAAAAAAACACACCTTAACTCTTACCTCATGGGTGGTGTGGAAAAAGAGTAAAATAAAACAACAAAAAAGATGCATGTCTACTTGTCTATTTTAGAGAGAGAGAGAGAGAGAGAGAGAGAGAGAGAGAGAGAGACTGTGTGTGTATGCCGCGTCACAGGAGAACCAATACGTAAACTGAGAAAGACTCGCGCAAGCAAGATTATACACACACACACACACACACACACACACACACACACCCCGGCCGGGTGGAGATATTTGGGTGTGTTTCCTTTCACGTGTAGCCCCTGTTCACCTATCGTCAAACCACGCTCTGGAGTCACTTCGGGTGTGGACGCTGCGGTAAATCCCCGGCTCGCCACTATGCCAAATCAGCCCCAACACACATCACTTCGTGTCATTCGTTACCTATTTACTAATTATTCTTATGTTTTATTTCCCATTAAATACTTTTTTAGATTCAATAAGGGTTTGTAGTGTTATGAATGCACTATATTATTGTAATATAGATAATAACAATTAGTATACATACATAAATAGCACGACACGTGGCAACGCTATTTTGCGGGGTTGTCAGGTAAGTCTGGGAAGGCAGGCAGGTCAGGGGTCGGTGATTAAGGTGGGTCAGGGTCATTCATTCATCACCTGGCCACCCACTCAGCAAGATGGAAGGAAGCGTCACGAATCGTGGTGGACCAATACACAGCCGAGAGAAGGAACTTATATACAACGTATATAACTACTTCCTAGAACCTTGACTTATACCTCACTGGTGGTGTGGAAAACAAGTCGAAAGCAGAATAGGTATGTTATATTATTTAGAAAGTTTTTTGGGAGTTTTCTTTATCCTTTTCTACAAAATTATGCAGAGAGAGAGAGAGAGAGAGAGGTGGTGGGGTGGTGTAGGCTTAAAAGGGTCAGGCGATCTCTAATCCTTTTTAATTGCCCTAGTACTGGGAGATATTTGGCAACGCTGTAGCTGGGAAGTTCCCTTTTCCGACCCCACCCAAAGTGACTCCAGAGCGTGGTTTGACTATAGCAGTGAGTAGGTACAGGATGTAAATCGAGGAGTTGTCCCGGTGTGTGGTGTGTGCCTGGTCTCTGGCCTATCCGAAGATCGGAAATAATGAGCTCTGAGCTCGTTCCGTAGGGTAACGTCTGGCTATCTCGTCAGAGACTGCAGCAGATCAAACAGTGAAACACACACACACACACACACACACACACACGTGCATGAGAGAACTATATAGTAATAAGAAACAGGAGGAAGTAGTAACAAGCCAGAGAGAGAGAGAGAGAGAGAGAGAGAGCGAAGATGGGCGTTTCTCCACACTTCAGTGTTAATCCTATTATTGGGGCTGCGACGTTTGGCGACGCCGCAGGCGGGGAATTCCCGATAGGTCTCCCCCCCCCCACCCCTCAGCGGCCTTCATATTTGAGTCGGACTATAGGCAAGTCTAGCTTGCATAGTTGCCAAAAGAAACCGGAAAGTGAAGTAGTTTCCATTCTTGTTATAAATCTCACAGCCACCGAACACCGACCGAACCCTTGACCAAACCCAAACCTCTTCGAGCTGGAGTACCGCTGTAAGCTACTTGTTCATTTTTGTTCCTGCCGCCAGGGTAAGTAGCTACTACACACTCCTGTGGTCCTTACTGGCTCTTTCACGGTGAGTAACACAGGGGGTTCTCTTTGTTTGTGTATGCGAATGGAACTGTTCATGTTGATTTTTTTTTTTTTTTTTTTTTTTGGGGGGTCACTTAGAAGTAATCTATTTTGTTACTTGAGGTGGAGTTTCGATCCTCGCGGATGCTTACTCCTGCAGTACACCTCTCGCTCCAATCGCCATGGTGGTTGTAGTAAACAACATAATATTATATATAGTCCGGTAGCAGATACTGTAGTTCATATTATATGATAACGAATGCATTGTATGATAGTGTATAATATTATTTTGTATATATATATATATATATATATATATATATATATATATATATATATATATATATATATATATATATATATATATATATATATATATATATATATATATATATATATGTACTAATCCTTAGAATAATGCACTATTGGGGAAAAAAAAAAAAAACACTAAGATGCTAGAATATACCACCTACCAAGTAGCTCGCTAGTGCGCAACCCGCGCCGCCTTTTAGGCCGACAAACGACGACTCGGTCACTCGACAAAAAGGCGTACGAGTGGGAGACTGGACTCGACAGTAGACTAGACTCTCCAGCACTGAACACCAGTACCAGAGCTCTCTACCCACACCAAGCAACGACCACGTGGCACCTATGTTACCCCGCACTACCTACACCAAACTCCATTTAGTACAGCTAAGTCCAGGTCAGGGAAGGCCTTCATTGCCTCACCTTGGACTCACCTCGCAGCGCCAGCCACCAACCACTATAGTAACAATGACAAGCAGCCACAAGTTGTTAATCAGTAGCACCATGTCTCTCTCTCTCTCTCTCTCTCTCTCTCTCTCTCTCTGGTATTTAGTCCCACTCAGGTTGGGACAAAGCCTTGGTGCCGTGACAAGTACAGCTAGATGGAACCTGGGAAAGCTGCTGATGTAGCGCAGGAACAACAGCAACAGGCCATGATGGAGTGGTGTCGGTAATGGTGACTTGGCGGAAGTTCGGCCAAGCACGTCTTAAGAAGTTGGCCCTCTTTGCATGCCATTCATATGTCAATCGTTTGAGGATAGATAGCCCCGTGATGGCCTTTCTTTGTACTTGAAGAAATTTGGGAAGGGGGCGCCAGCTAGGGTGAACAACATCATGGAACTATTGCTGGACTACTGAGTACTGACCTCGGCTTCACCATAGGGGTGGAACAATGGCAGTTGGCGCCACTGTCCCCGCGCGCTCGCTTTGATTCCCGGCTTCCCCTTCGCAACTCCTCCACCCAGATGATTTGACGTCAGATAAAATGAAAATATATGGTATATAAATTTTTTTTTGCGCAGGGGTTCCTTGAGACATATGTATATTAAGGGTTACGCAAGGGTAAAAAGGTTAAGAAACGCTGCCTTATTAGTTACCATCTCTCTCTCTCTCTCTCTCTCTCTCTCTCTCTCTCTCTCTCTCGTTGACCAATAGCGTGGCTTCATATATGTGACGTAAAATTAGCTAGGTGGAGGAGCTGCGAAGTGGGAGCTGGGAATCGAGGCGAGCGCGCAGGACGGTTTCTTGGGGACAGTGCTGGAACAATATCCTGCCCAGGGCCATTTCTAGCGATAGGCGGACAAGGTGATTGCCTAGGGCCCCCAAGCCACAAGGGGGCCCCCTGGGTAGCCTGGAAAATTTAAATTTCCTATGTCACCCAGGGGCTCTGACGAAAAGTTGAAATCTAGGCCCCCCCCCAAACAGCATCTTTCTTAGAGCCCCCACAAAGCTAGAAACGGCCCTGATCCTGCCCAACACCCACCTCACACAAGTGGCTGAAAACATTGAGAGATTAGCCCAAGAAATTGAAAAGATACCTGAGGGCATTGTAGAATTGTGGAGGTCAAAGGAACAAACCCTCTGACCTGAGGCTTAACCATGGTAAAATTCAACGTGTTCCAGGACGGGGTGAACCTGTGTAGACATTTCAGGTTATTCCCCTTAGACATGACTCCTGGAGTCTCTTGAAACTACTTTTTGAGCACTCCCCAGTCAATTGAAACCAGTTTTATAAGTTTCACCCCTCAGGGTGAAATGACTCCCATTTTTGGATGAAATTGATTTATTGATGTTGACTCCCATACAAAAACTAATCACTTATCATGCTGCATTACATTAAAATATTACTTAATGTTATTTTCCATCCAAAACCTAACCACTAATCATGCGCATTACACACTAATAACTATGTGAAATGGGTTGCCTACTTTATTGCCGAGGTATGCCATATGTGTGCATATAAGCAAACTTTGCCCACACACAAGGGCTACATTCACATGAAATATATGTTGGCTGCTGCTAACATCTCGGCTGTTTACTTCTACACTTTATTCTGATGCACTGATTCAACTTTCAAGTTCTCAGTGCTGACAATGAAGTCACATACTATCAAGCTTCTGTCTGTGTCGTGTTTGTCCTTTTCTCCAGTGATGGCATATGGCGATACATGGGAAAGACAATTTTCATCACAGTTAATTACTAAAACTTCTGCTGGAGTGCATTTAAAGAATGGCTTCAGATTACATCTGTCCACTTTTGTCTTGAAGTCTACCTTCATGGATGCATTAATTAGACAGTATAGCCCCTTTTTGCAAACTTGAGCCATCTGGTAGGCACCATCCTATGGATCAATTTACTTGCCTCCTTTTCTGTTGGCTTGGCTCTGCAGAGATTGTAACATAACACCTTGTCACCCATGATTAAATTCTTTGTTTATATTGGCTGTCCAAAATTATTAACTTGCATAAAAGTATAAAGAGTATGAATAACAGTAATAGTGTTGTACTCGTATACAAATTACGTAAAACCATACTCATGTTGGCAACAAGCATAGGTCTATGCCACTTTGGTATATGTAATTGGGATAGTTACTGTTCAGTTTTGAGTCCAACCAGTGAGTTGAATCCAGCACATTATGGATGGACATATGATGCCCCAAGTAAATGTTTTTCATCTACACCTATTCCATCAAGTGTGTGTCCTGTTCCAGTAGAATTGATGAAGTTGATCAAATGTGGATATTCTTCCTCACACCCCTGTACAGCATCCATTCAATTGTGTTTCAGCTTAATCACAATGTTCAATTTTCTATGCATGCTCTAGTGGTGATGAATGCAGAAAACTTAGAACAGTTGATTGTATGTCAAGAAATAACAATAATGAGGATGTATGTCAAGAAATAACAATAATGAGGATGATTCTGATAAGACTCCAGAGTGTTGGGATATTAAACAAATATATATTTATTTAGGATATGTATATATGTGATTTCCAAATTACCTGAAAGCTTATGTATCCAGAAAAGTTGCATTTAGCTATTTGTTTAATTTTCATTGTTTTCGTACAGTTGGAGGAAAATTCAATAAAATGTTACTGAATGATAAGTATTTTCTGATCATAGGATGGGACACCAAAATTAAGATCTCTAAGACAAAAATTAGCTGAGTTAGGATCATAAATGAGTGGGCATGAATGCCATTTTGATTTTTGGCGTTAAAAAAAAAATTCCAGAGGTGCAAGCTTTGCACCTGACTGAATTATGAACAGTTGGACAAGATTTACCAGAAATAGCAATAAAACATTGCATAATGTCTTAAATCTGTGTTTGATCTAAAAACTTGATTTTGCCACTGGACTAATATGATTTCTTTGTATTTAGATGGAGTGGTTCTGTCAGCATTTCAGTGCAGTTGGGAAATAGGTCTTATGGACATCTGGTTGAGGATTAAGACTTACATTCGTTCCTCCAGTTTCCAATGAGTACGTACATAGAGGAAAACCTTCCACCTAAGTACTGCACAATGTTTGGAAGACAAAAAAGAAAAAACAAAAAGCAATAAAATCTTTAAAAGACCCAAGTCTGTTACAGCTTCCATTGTAAAGACTACATCTCAAAAACTACCTCATTTATCTCTTCAGTCTTCACTTCCCCAGAGTTTCCTCATGATGGTAAGCACTACAATTACGTACTTCTTATCTTCTTTTACCAAACTTTTGTTTAATATTTAACCTTTTGAAAGGAAACTATGTTCACTCAGTTCTTCACTTTATCCTCCTCGTGTCTTATTCTTGATCATCCTGTGACTTTAGAAAGATAACCAAAGAGATTAGTAGTTGTGTTCTTGTCCATCTAAGGAGGCATACCAAGTAAACTGTCTGGTCCAGTATGTTCACACCATTTTTGATGACACCACTGCAATGTTATGATTGCAATTTGAGATCATGAATTTCAAATGATCAAGAGCAGCTGTTTATCTGCTAAGCTTCACCTAACACAGCTTCATCTATAAAGTCACGCAGGTGTATTATATCTGTAGGTATGTGCAAGCTGTTTTTAAGAGTCCTTGTACCACAAAAGCAATTAATTGGCAGTAGACAGTCTTTACTAGGTTTTATTCTTTAATTTTTAAGTATTTTCAGGAAACCAGTGTTATGGTAATTACATCAGGGTTGTTGATTAATGACACTCAGAGTTTTGTAAGGAAGACTTGCAGTGAGCAGTGTTGAATGGGTTCAAGGATTGGACTGACACTCCCAGACACAGATAGCAATGGTTTATTAGGCCTTAACACATATGGGTCAGAACCCCAAGTTACTACTACCCACAAGTCACTGATAAACTGGTGAGATGGCCAGGATATATTTTCCAATGTTACATTAAAAAATATTTACACAGACACACACACACACACACACACACTACAATATGATATGACAATGATATGCAGCAGGTGTGAAGTTCATATTATAATGCACATTCACTAGACTCTTCACCTTCAGCACTGGGTTTGGAATTCCTGGTCAAGAATGATAATGAGCACTGAAGGCCAGCAGTGGTGTGGGAAGTGCTCTGAGTGGGGTCTGACCCAAGATCACAATGGTTTCTCCAAAAAAGATTCCAACACACTATATACCCAAATCCTATTCCAATCACTAGCTCCTCATTCTATCCAGCAACAAATTGAACTGAAAAACCTCACTATACAGGCTAATCTTTAATATTTGTTTTTAGGTTTATACAAGTGTGCAAGTTTGGCAGTTTGACCAGAGGAGTGTTGGATGCAATCACAGCACCTGGTGCTGTCCTCCAATCAACACCTGACGAGCGGGATCACACGTGGATGCTGTAGTCAGTGGGGGGTCGAGGAGGGAAGGCCGGCCGTCTGCAAAGTGGCAAGATGTACACGGTTAGTAGGTGTACTACTTCTCCTAAGACCCATAAAACAAACCTATGAATAAAATTTATATAGTTTTTGGATAATATAGATTTGACTAGGAATTTTCTTAGTCTTATTGAAGCAAAAAATAATAGAGAAATCCCAAAAATAATTTGAATAGTTTTTGTACAAAGTCACTACACAACTAATCCAACAACTGATAATATCAAAGTCTCATATCTTTTAAATAGCCAGCTATTGTGTCTTGGGGGCAAGAGTGTTTAAAGTACCAAATGTATTTATATAATGGGTTTAGGATGATCAACATGTTAAAGTTAATGTTTGTTGGTGTTAGCTCTGGTATCCATCACATCTGATACTCTCCAGAATGTCAGCCAGGTGAACCCAACTCCCCACTGTGGTGCTCCAATCACAGCAGTAACCTCACAATAAACTGCTTCAATTCAGAACCCCAAGTGAGGTTCAACCTGCCAACCTAAGCAATGCCAGGCCAGCATGTTACCACTGTACTAACCAGAGGCATGTATACATATATATGTCCCTAAGAAAGCTAAGTGTAAGGTAATGAAAAATTGCATAAATGGAGTGATGGAGGTAATGTGAAAAAATAATTACTCTCATTTTCTCCACCTACAGAAAATATTAATTTTGTTGTGAAGTGCCTCCACTCTTATCCCTGCAGAGCTTCCAGTAGTTGTGGGTATGGTAAATGTTGTGACTGTATTTACATGCACAAATTTCTCATAATGAGACACCCTACACAAGTGAGGTTAAAAATACAGTGAGTGATTTGAGTGCCACAAATTAAGTCTGAGGACTAAAGAATTGTGTTGGCTAACTGACACGTCTGAAGTTTCATCACACTGCCTGGTCTCCAAAATAAGGCTTTGGGAGAGCAGAGGATAGCCTGCCACAAATACTGACAACCTGAAAAAGCATTGAACTGTTCCTTTAGCTGTCTTATTATAAGAGTGAGGTTTTCCTCCAGCTACATCTTACATGATCCAGTCCTCATTTATCCTGACATGCCATATCATCACCTTACATGTTTGTGGTGGGGCATCCAACACCTTCCTGATACCTTAACTTGGTGACCAGGTGGTGTATTGTAACTTTATTCATGCTAGTTTGCCAATGGGTTTCCTTAATATTCAGTCTCAATGTGTGACAAACTCACTGTGTTAATCTCAATATTCAGTCTCAATGTGTGACAAACTCACTGTGTTAATCTCACTTGTTTATCTCATGAGATAAGAGTGGAGACACAACAGGAAAAGTACAATTAAAATTAACTATTTTGTAATTGCTACAATCATATCAAGATGAGCTAACAGTTCCTAAGTCTTGCATTCAGATCTCCCAGCAATGAGAAATTCACATTTGCATCAAGTCTTGGCAAATATTTGACATTTAAGAACATTTCTCCTTCATCCTTTTCATAATGAACACCATGGCCACTTCCACTCTAACATCCATACATTTCATCCCAGTTTCACTTTCATCCTTACACACGCACACACACACACACACACACACGAACCCTGGTCCTCTGGCTTCACAAGCCAGAGGACCGGGGTTCGATTCCCTGGCCGGGTGGAGATATTTGGGTGTGTCTCCTTTCATGTGTAGCCCCTGTTCACCTAGCATTGAGTAGGTACGGGATGTAAATCGAGAAGTTGTGACCTTGTTGTCCCGGTGTGTGGTGTGTGCCTGGTCTCAGGCCTATCCGAAGATCGGAAATAATGAGCTCTGAGCTCGTTCCGTAGGGTAACGTCTGGCTATCTCGTCATAGACTGCAGCAGATCAAACAGTGAAACACACACACCCGGCCCTCACAATCGAGAGGGCCGGGTTCGAATCCCGGCGCGGCGAGGCAAATGGGCAAGTCTCTTAATATGTGGCCCCTGTTCAGTTAGCAAAAAATAGGTACGGGATGTAATTCGAGGGGTTGTGGCCTCGCTTTCCAGGTGTGTGGAGTGTGTTGTGGTCTCAGTCCTATCCAAAGATTGGTCTATGAGCTCTGAGCTCGCTCCGTAATGGGGAAGACTGGCTGGGTGACCAGCAGCCGACCGAGGTGAATTACACACACGAGACGCGGTTGAGGAAGGACGCACTGGCGCCGTTCCGACAATCAGCTGATCTTCACTACGTGTGGCCTGGGCAGGTAGTGTGGACTCATTTTTTTCATGAAATCAATTATTAAGGAATCATGAGTAAAGAAGAGATTCCATCCAAATGCAGAAGAGACTAGGGCAAAAATGAAAGCTGATGATGACTATGTTAGTGAGGGAGACAGCGCATTCGAAGGTTTCGATGCGGCTAATACTTCAGTACTTAAGAGAGTGTTAAATATTGAACATAAACTAGATAAATTGATAAAGGAGAATATGGAAATGAAAGAGAATGAAGAACAGGAAAAAGTTTATAAAACTGAGAGAAAGGATAAAAAAAAGTGGAAGAACATGAAGCTAGGCTAAGAGCGGAAAACGAAGAACTTAAAAAGGAAGTAGCTAACTACAAGAAGCAGATGGAAGATGGACTCGGTAAAGCCGAGAAAGAAAAAGAGAAGTTGGAAGATCTAGTAAACAAGGAAGAGGAAAGAGTACAGAACGTGATTAAAAAAGTAGAAGCATGGAGAGTCCAAGATAAGAAAGATAAGGCTGATTTTCAGGAGGTGATTCAAGAACAACTTAAAGAAAAAGAAGAAAATATGACAAACAAAATGATAGGAGTCCTCAAGACAAAAGAAAATCTAGTTAGAGAAATTGCAGAAAAAAGAAGAGTGTAGTCGTATTTGGAATAAAAGAAAAAATATAAAATATAGACCAAAAGAGAAAAGAAGAAATGAAATCAGTCAAAGACCTACTGAAGAATCTAAACGACGAAGATAGGCAGAACTTGGAAGAGGAAGTAGAAGAAATAAACAGAATGGGACCATATCAAGAAGGAAAAACGAGACCAATTAAAATACTACTAAAATCACAAGCAGCAACAGAAGAAATATTATATAGAACAACAAAACTTAGAGAAACAGAAGGCTGCAAGGATATCTATATAAAGAAAAATAGAAATGAGGAAGAAAGGAAGAGATACAATGAACTGGCAGCAGCAGTAAGGGAAAAGAATAATGAAAGGTCAGAAGAGGAAAAAAAGGCATTTTTTTGGAGAATTCTAGGAGACAGGATAAGGAAATGGTATATAAACGAGAAGGAAGAGAAAAAAGTGGAACAAGTTTAACTAAAAATGATAAAGGCAAAAGACTAAAAATGATGTATACGAACATAGACGGGGTTTTATCAAGTAAACTAGAATTAAGAGATTACATAAAGAAAGAAAATCCAGATATTGTATGCCTGGCTGAAACAAAACTAAATGAGGCAATCAAAATAGACTTGGATAATAGGTATAATGTATGGAGAAGAGACAGAGTGGGTAAAGGAGGAGGAGGAGTCATGATAATGTTAAGGAAGGAGATAGTGATAAACCAAGTGGAATGTGGGGAAGGAAAAGCAGAAGTATTGTATGTTAAGATGCATATTAATAAAAAAGAGTTAACAATCATTGTAACATATGTGCCACCAAAAACAAATTCATGGACCAATCAAGAATATAAAGACATGATAGATGACACAATAAGGAGTCTAACGAGAATTGTTAAAGAAAGGAGAAAAGTGATATTAGTAGGAGATTTCAACTGTAAAGAAGTGGACTGGGAAAATTATGAAAGTGGTATGGGGGAAGAAGCCTGGGGAGAAAGATTCTTGAACCTAATGATAGACAATATGATGGACCAGAGAGTAAAGGAATGCACAAGATTCAGAGGAAACGACGAGCAAGATTGGACCTAGTTTTTACAAGGGTATACAAATGAATGATGATATAAGATATAAGTGCCCATTGGGAAAGAGTGACCATGTAATATTAGAAATAGATATAGAAGAGGGAAAGGAAGATAGAGACGATTCATACAAAGGAGACCGATTAAATTACAGAAAGGCTGATATTGAGAATCTCAAGAACTATTTTAAAAACGTAAACTGGGAGGAGATGGAAAACTCAGAGATGCAAGAGAATATAACTTATTTTTGGAAATATACAAAACAGGAGTCAGGAATATGTCCCAAAATATAGACCTAAAGAAGAAGGAAAGAAAGATTGGTTTAATGCAAGGTGTGCTAGGGCAAAGGAGAAAAGAGATGGAGCATGGAAAAGGTGGAGGAGAAATAGAAATCCAGCAAATAAGGAAAACTTCAAGGCAGCGAGAAATGAATATGTTAAGGTGAGGAAGGAAGAGGAAAAGAACTTTGAAAAGGACATTGTCGAAAAATGTAAGGAGCAACCAAAATTGTTCTATAGATTCATAAATGGAAAAATTAGGCAAAAGAAACAATAGAAAGGTTAAAAGGAGAGAACGGGATGGTGGAAGACCCAAAAGTATGGCAGAACTATTAAATAATAAATTCCAGGAGGTCTTTACTAAGGAATCCAAATTTGAAAGGCCACAGGGTAATAGAGAGACAATCTATATGAAAGAGATTAAAGTAACCAAGCTTGAAATAAAAGAGTTAATGAAGGAACTGGATGAAGAGAAGGCAATGGGACTAGATGAAGTCTCAGGCAGAATACTGAAAGAATGTAGGGAAGAACTAGCAAGTCCTATATACAACATCATAAAATGCTCAATAGAAAATGGAACAATACCAGTAGAATGGAAAAGAGCTGAGATGGCTCCCATATATAAGAGCGGAAGAAAGGAAGAACCTTTAAATTACAGACCGGTATCACTAACTAGTGTAATATGCAAGATGTGTGAAAGAATAATAAAGAAACAATGGATCAAGTTCCTTGAAGACAACAAATTAATATCAAATAGGCAATTTGGTTTTAAAAAAAAAGTGGAGTGCCACAGGGGTCAGTATTGGCACCAATACTTTTTCCTCATTTATGTTAACGACATGCTAGAAGGTGTGAACAGCTACATAAATCTGTTTGCAGATGATAACAAAACTGTGCAGAGTTATAAAGCAAAAAGAGGATTGTGAAATACTTCAAGAAGACCTAAATAAGATCTGGGAATGGAGTAAAAGTGGGAAATAAAATTCAATGTGAACAAAAGCCATGTCATGGAAATGGGAAAGAGTGAAAGACGACTCATGGGAATCTATAAGATGGGAGATGGAGTAGAACTGGAGAAAGTATAAAAGGAAAAGGACTTAGGAGTGACGATGGAAGAAAACAATCAACCAGTAAGCCATATTGATAGAATTTTTAGAGAAACATATAATTTGCTGAGGAATATTGGAGTAGCATTTCACTACATGGACAAAGAAATATTGGAGTAGCATTTCACTACATGGACAAAGAAATGATGAAGAAATTAATAAATACTATAATAAGACCCAGATTGGAATATGCAGGAGTAAAAAGAAACACATAAGGAAATTGGAGAGGCTACAAAAAATGGCTACAAGAATGGTCCCAGAACTTGAAGGGATGACATATGAGGAGAGACCAAAGGCTATGGATCTACCAACCTTGGAACAAAGAAGGAAGAGAGGAGACCTGATACAAGTCTATAAATTGATCAACGGAATGGACCAAGTGGATAATGAGAAACTGATCCTGAGAGAAGAATATGACATCCAAAGCACAAGATCGCAGTGTAAAAAGCTGAGAAAAGGAAGATGTCTGAGAGATGTTAAAAAATATAGTTTCCTGCAAAGATGTATTGAGATGTGGAACAGTTTAAATGAAGTAGTAGTGTCTGCAACGAGTTTGCATACTTTTAAAGTAAGATTGGATAAGTGTAGATATGGAGACGGGGCCACACGAGCATAAAGCCCAGGCCCTGTAAAACTACAACTAGGTAAACACACCCACACACCCACCCACCCACGCACGCACGCATGCACGCACGCACACACACACACACGCACGCACGCACGCACGCACACACACACACACACACACACACACACACACACACACACACACACACACACACACACACACACACACACACACACACACACACACACACACACACACACACACAGGGATGACATATGAGGAGAGACTAAAGGCAATGGATCTACCAACCTTGGAGCAGAGAAGAGAGAAAGGGGATCTGATACAAGTTTACAAATTGATTAACGGAATGGATGAAGTGGATAATGAGAAACTGATCCTGAGAGAAGAATATGACTTTAGAAGCACAAGATCGCATAGTAAGAAACTAAGGAAGGCACAAGGTCACATAGTAAGAAACTAAGGAAGGGACGATGTCTGAGTGATGTTAAAAAATTTTGTTTCCCGCAAAGATGTGTTGAGACTTGGAACAGTTTGAGTGAGGAAGTGGTGTCAGCAAAGAGTGTACATAGTTTTAAAGAAAAATTGGATAAGTGTAGATATGGAGACGGGACCACACGAGCATAAAGCCCAGGCCCTGTAAAACTACAACTATGTAAATACAACTAGGTAACACACACACACACACACACACACACACACACACACACACACACACACACACACACACACACACACACACACACACACACACACACACACACACACAGTAGTGTACTGGTTAGCACATTCTACTCACAATCGAGAGGGCCGGGTTCGAGTCCCTGGAAGCGGAGAGGCAAATAGGCAAGCCTCTTAATGTGTGGCCCCTATTCACCTAGCAGTAAATAGGTACGGGATGTTACTCGAGGGGTTGTGGCCTCGCTTTCCCAGTGTGTGGAGTGTGTTGTGGTCTCGGTCCTAACCGAAGATCGGTCTATGAGCTCTGAGCTCGCTCCGTAATGGGGAAGACTGGCTGTGTGCTGGGTGACCCAGCAGGTCACCGAGGTGAATTACATGCACACACACACACACACGCACAAAAAAAAAAAAAAAAAAATTAACCTAACATGTCCTATTAACTATTTGTATTAATTTTTAACAATTAAATTAATGCAGCTCTTTGATGTTTACTACATACAACCAGAATATTTTTTGGCTGGATTAGTAATGGTGAAGTGTGCAGCATTCAACTGTCACTCTACCCACAGGCCCACCAAGGTAGAAAAGGCAAGTAACAAGGCTGTTGGGTCTGCTGCACACAGGCCCTCAGTGTTCAAGTTTCCTTGGTCTCATAGGCCTCTGGCCTAAGTGGATTGCTGCATTGAAACACGACACAAACTGGAACCCAGCCAGACCTTGCTGGTGTTTGTGAGCTCCATTTCATCCCAGAGGAATTTCTGCAGGAGATATGAAGGAAAACGGAGTGTCAACGGAAGACCCTCAAGACCACTGCTGTTTCTTCAGATGTAAGACTACTGGCTGCAAACCCAACTAGCCACAGGAAACTGGTGACCATATAGAGAGAGGAAAGTGCAAACACATAATTTATGTACTCAAGGCAGCTCCTTACATGCCACTCAGTGAATAGTCAATTCTCAAACTGATGAAAAATTTATTCAGTTTTTAAACTCGGCTTTAAACAAAAACTAAAACTATGTACAGTAGTACTAAGAAACAAAATAAAAAGCTCAAATTATAGAACTTTTAAGATTTATCAGATTACTAAAGAAGGAAGTGACTGAGACTTATGTAGCAGTGCAGCATCTGTAAGACATCAGGTCAGGTGAAGGTATCGCAAGATCACTGTCACCCACTCATTTGCCACATTTAAGATTGGGAGAGACTTGTACAGAAAACACACTAAACACGCCTTCATTTTTACCTAAACAGTGATGTGAAACAAAAGTTAAAATGATTTCTTTCCCTGTTTCTATACAAGTTGGAGTATTTCTAAAATCATTGTCGAGCAAAAAATGAAGGCATGTTTTCTGTAGAAGTTTCTCCCCATCCTTAGCATAGCACATGAGCGGTGGAGTGTGATCTTGCAGATCCTCCACGTGACTGACAACTTCCACACGTCTCACTTCTGCATACTACAGCTTTCAACATACATACAGCTAACAATCAGTTCCTTCTTCAGTAATTTTATATAAATCTGAGGCTTGCTTCTTTCAAGTTCTATAATCTAAGCTTCTCTTATTTTGTTTCTTAGCACAATACTTACTTTTTGTTTTTAACATTGTTTAAACAATAACATTAAATTCAAAATTAATTATAAATTTTCAGTAATTCAAGAATCAATTATTTCCTGGATGGTGGGTAAGGAGCTGCCTTGAGTACATGGATTATGCATTTGCAGTTGCCTTCTAGTCTATAAGGTAGCCAGTTGTCCCATTCCTTCTGTTCAGGTGTGATGAAATGGCCATGGCCAGTTGTCCCATTCCTTCAGTTCAGGTGCGTTGAGGTGGCCGTGGCCAGTTATCCCGTTCCTTTCCATATTCAACAATGTGGAACATCTTGTCCATGTCCTCTGATTTCTTTTGTGAGCACTAACTACATTGTCTGCATATCCAAAGCAGCTCAATTTTCTGTTTCAGCCTTTCTGATGTCTTTTCTTTTCCTCCTCCTTTGTGGATTACTAGTTCCACTAGACTCTTCTGCCAGTCCTCTACTATTTGTCCTTTATCAAATATTTCAGAAAATGGGTTGTGCAAGTCTGTCTCCACATTTTCTCCTCCTTCCTTTATGAACTCTGCCACTACATTGTCACATCCTGCAGCTTTCCTGTCCTTAATTTTCTGTATGGCTTGTGTTACCTCTTCTGTAGGGTTGTACTTTTCCATGTAGATGGTCTTTACATGGTGCTACCTTTTGTTGTTTTTTTGTACAATGTCTCTCCAGAGGTCCTGAATAGTTTCCTTAATTTCTTCTTCCTCTTCTTTCAATTTGATCACTTAAAAAAAGTCTTAGATTTTCTTTCAATATTTCCCATCTTTGTCTCTTCTTGGCTATTTATTTTGGTTTGCTTTTTTTTTTCCATTTTGGTATTTTGTTCTGTACTAACTGTTGAGTTTTTTTTTCTAACAGGTATTTGATTAATTTTTGTTGCCAAGCTTCTCTTCTTGTTTCTCCAGTTTCCATGATTCTCTTCAGTTTCTCTGTTTTCTCTTGTCCTTCTTTCTACACTGTATGGCTACTTTAACTTCTTCCTCCCGCCACCCTTTTAACTTTATACTGGTTGTATTTGCCCTGTTTTTCCTGATGTTTCCTTTCTTTTTCCAGGATACCTTTCTTGATGTTTCTTTCCTAGTCATTGATTGTTCTACCTCTCTTGTATTCTCTTTTCATTGCTGTATTAAGTCTCCTCTGCATTCTGGTCATAGAAATGGAAATTCTAAAGTGGAACTTCAATAAAGCTCTATGGTCAGAATGCAGAGGAGACTTAATACAGTAATGAAAAGAGAATACAAGAGAGGCAGAACAATCAATGACTTTAGAATTTCCATTTCTTTCTCTTTCCCTT
The DNA here is from genome assembly GCF_017591435.1 of Portunus trituberculatus. Classification (NCBI taxonomy): domain Eukaryota; kingdom Metazoa; phylum Arthropoda; class Malacostraca; order Decapoda; family Portunidae; genus Portunus; species Portunus trituberculatus. The sequence goes on along the minus strand of NC_059302.1, from coordinate 21,914,869 downwards.
GTTTCTTGTCCCTTATAATTTTTCCTTGTTTTTGTTTTACCCTGGCATTGCATGGTTTTATATCTACATTTTCATTTGTTTGTCTGTGGCTTCCTTCTAATATGTAATCAATCACTGCCTCAACTCCATTTCCTCGCCATGTTATCAGTTCTTTATTGTGAGGTTCATTTATTCACAGTAGTCTAGGAGCATTTTACCATTTACATTTACTGCCTCATTTTTCATCCCTATATGACCATTAAAATTGCCCATTATTATCCATATTATCCATTTGTCATTTCCCACTATTTTCTTTTTTCTGTCATGGCCTTATATTTTTTCATATTTTTTACTCCCATGTATTATACTTCTGTTATCCACCAATATTCTAATATTCTTTATTTTCTATTAACGACTGTTAGAATATCTCCACTTCCAAGATTAGCACTGCTTCCATCCCTGTTTATTTGTATTTCTTCAAACTGACGTCCTGTTTTTTTTCCTCTGGTGAAAATTCCAACTCTTCCTCCCTTCTTTTCATCAACCATTCTCCCTCCCTCTTCCTTCTCCTGTCCAGCCGCCTCCTTGCTAACTGTATTCCCATGCCACCGTGTGTGTCTGCTACTACCACTGTCTTGTTCTTTGCATTCTTCTACATTTGCCATTGCTGCTGTCTTGCTCTTTGCATTTTTCTAGTGTTCTCCACTTGATTTCATTCCGTCCTCTTGCATTAATGAAGCTGCTTCTGAGTCTGTTTCAGGTACTGGCACTTAACCAATGGATCATCCTATAGATTATTCTTAACCTCTTCCTCTTTGTTTCTTGTGGTGTCTCCTTGATTCTATAGTTATCCATTCCTCCACTATCATAGCCACCCATAGCGGGCGCTAAATCTCAATTAAGTGTATGCTGTCCCTGCCTAACACCTGCTCCCATTCTACTTTTTCACTCGACTGTATGCCGTCATATTTCCACTCTCAGGTTTTCTAGGTATTCTCTATTTACTATTTTTTGCATCTTTCTGAATTGTCTTTTCTCTTTTCCTCTTTTCATGGGTATATTCATTACTACAATATTTTTTTTTTTTTTTTTTCTGATGCCTTTTCCACCATTCTCTCTATAGTATCCAGTATTTTGACTCCTATGCTAGTAAGTCCATTACTACCACCTTCAACCACCATATAGTAATTTTTTCCATTTATTGTTATCTCATGGAAAGTTTGTTAATATTTCCTCTATTCTTGTAATGTTTGCTCCTCCTGTTCTGTCCATAATCCTGGAGCTACCTTCTGCGAGTTAGTTTATTGAATCCTTTTCTCCTCAATCTCTGTCTCCATTCACCATCTCCTCAGTATCCTCATCTAGTACTACTGCTCTCCACTCTTTCCTGGCCTTTTTTTCACACCATCTCCTCAATATCCTCATCTACTACTAGTGCTCTCCACTCTTTCCTGGCCTCTTTTTCACACTTTGTACAGAACCACCACACATTTCTTATTTCCAACACTGGATAATTCTTTTGATACACAGACCTCAAACATGCAACATGGTACCAGTCACTATATCTCTGGCATGTAAGCCTCCTATTCCTCCCTCACTGAACTTCTTTCTTACACACTTTACAGTCACTATTGTATGTCATTTTGTCAATTTCTTAGCTTCCAAGGGTCATCTTACAGCGTCCTCCTCTCCGTCGTTCCCTGACACACAAACAAGGTCATCCCTTCTCTCCTCAGTCTCTCCATGCATGATCTCTTTCCCTGCATTCATCCTTCTTTTTCATCTTTGTGTCACACAGAACCAAACTCATTGTCTCCCTATTCATCACCATAAAGAAAGAGCACATCCACATACATTCATCTCAAATCAACATTACACAATTATAATTATAGAAAAGCAGAATAAGATTTTTCAATGTGATAAGCCATTTGCAGTTATGAAGGACAATGTTTGACTAAACAAAAAGGCCAAACTTAAATTAAGTTTGTTCCTTACTCATTAGCAATTTACTATATATGTATGATTAAGGTTTAAGATTTATCTGTATATTTCATGTAAGTAATCAAATGGTTCATGCATTTGCAATAATTCCCCCACCTCATTGTTCATCAACAATCAATCAAACACGACTAAACCACTACTGCCTTTACACCACCATGCAATATTTTATCATGTACCAGTCTTGCAGCAAGTACTGCATTACCTTAACTACAAGCTCTGACTGAAGCAAAAGAAATTTTCCACAAGATAGAGATAGAATTTATGCATATTCATTAAGTACAACATTCACTTGCCAAGTGTTACTGTTGTAGGTGAAGAAGAAAGATCGGTCTAAGAACCCATTGAAAGTTGCAATAGACCAAAAGTCAAGTACAGCATCTGCAGTGTGCACCTCTGATGTGCAGCAAAGGACTGACAGTACCACACACCAGCAACCGCTCTCTCAGCTTCCCTTTCTAGCCACTCTTATCCACTCCATGATACCAAACACCTAACAAATTACAGATAAATGATAACAAAGGAGGATATTCTCTCAGTTGTACATCTCATGAGACCAATCCTAACCTTGGAACTGTTCATCTTCTTATCTAGTACACTAGGAGTGCTTGTTGGAAAGAGTGCATTATGTACAACCATCTCACTACACAAATTAATCTAAGATTAATTTGTGTGATTTCTCATACCTGTACAGCTACTCATGATTAAACTCAGGAGCTAAAGAATACATAGTTATATGATATTATTTAAAAGTAGTTTATGGCACATAATCTAACATCTATTTTAATTCCCCCTATCGGCAATACCTACCTACATAATACCTATTGCAGAAAAATCTGTCCTATATATAGAGAGAGCAGATTTTTCCTTTCCCCTACATTTCATACAGTAATGAAGTCAGTATTAGCTAATTGGCTGCTTGACCAAAGACTGCATTTTATACACCTAATGAATGCACAGCCATCAAACATCACTCATCCTGCAGTAAACACTAAATACCACAAAACCACCACCACCACCCAACAGAAACAACACACCACATAATCAAACTGTCAGCATCAGAGCTCACTAAATCCCTCTAAACCACAAGCAACTGCCACCCACACGAAACCAGAGTTCACCCCAAAACTCAATACAAGCAACTATAACCCACACAACACCAGAGCTTGCCCCACAAACCCAACACACAGCAGCTATCACCCCATACAACACCAGAGTTAACTCCCACAAACCCAACACACAGCAGCTATCACCCCATACAACACCAGAGTTAACCCCCACAAACCCAACACACAGCAACTATTACCACATACAACACCAGAGTTAATCCCCCCCCAAACCCAACACACAGCAGCTATCACCCCATACAACGCCAGAGTTCACCCTCCAAACCCAACACACAGTAACTATCACTTCATACAACACCAGAGTTCACCCTCCCAACCCAACACAGCAACTATCACCCACACAACACACTCCCACCAGTTAAATCCTCCCCGAATGTGGCCCCCACCTGCCGTGCTGCTGTGGCCTTCCCTTGGGACCTCCCTGGCCTGGGTCTCGGTCACATTCTGCCTCTGAGAGCTCACGGGAGTCAGAGAACCCAGTCGGGGGACGAAGGGGCCCCCCAACCGCCCCTTCCACAGAGTAAACGCTGTCCAGAGTACTGCTGGGCCTGAAGGGAGGGGGCAGGGGTGGTGGTCACAGCAGGGAGATGGTGGTGAGGAAGGGAGGGAGTTCGGTAGTGTGGAATGGTGGTGAGGGAGAAAGGTAAGGAGATTTAGGAACTGGATTTTATAGTGGTAGGATTGCTTGGATAGTGAGAGAGGGAGTGATTGTTTGGAAGGAAAGGAATTGTGACAGTAAAAGGAAATTGGTGGTGGTAGAGAGCATGTTGAGATGATCACAACAGGCTAGTAAGGGAGGAAGGGAGAGTGAAGTAGGGATGATGGGCTGTGTTGGGAGGGGGTTAGGTAAAGAGTGAGGGTTCTTTTTGACTATCCTCATATCACAGGAATACTTATTAGTGTGTGCGTGACATGGATCAAGCTGTGAGGGACGTGAGGCTACACTGAGAAAAACAAAAGTGATGTGTGCAAACATGACTTTCTTCTTACACCCCTCCAAGCTCTGATCATGCCATCCTCTCCCAGTCTCTCTTCATACCATCTGAGTTCTAATCATGCTACCATTTCATATTTATTTCAACCTCCCTTTGTCCCAAGTCCTAATCATGCCTTCCTATCATGAAGAATGCCAACATGATGCAAACAAGGGGTTTGGTGTATAAAACATGGCTATGAACAGTGTAGAGTAACATACAGGCTGCACATTGCTCATTTAACACACTATGTATGTACCAATTAGCTACATAAGGATCTTGAAACAATACAGATACGAAAATAGAAAACTTAATAACATCTATGGGAAAGATGCTCCCAGTGGACTCAAATTTATCACACTTAGGAATTGGACACTTAAATGCATTGAAAAACATGTAAGAGTTATTAAAAAAGCTAGAGTATACAAAACACCACATAGGCTACACTTGGTCAGCTTCAAAGTTAATCCCCATGGCACACTTGCATCTCACTATTGCACTTAACTTCATGGCACTGACTTGATCAAACAGTTGTGAGTTATAATGGTGAATCCACTAGGGGCATGCAAGGAGGTTTCTCTGACTGGCCTGAGTCAAAGGGAAGCAGAAAGATGGTATAGGATTGAGAAAAAGGGCACTAAACGTTCACCTCAGGCCCTGTGCAGGTGGTGGAGCAGGTGTACAGGCATGGAGTCTGTGAGAGGCATGCTGGGGGTGGGTGGGGGGAAGGTGCTGTGGTCGGCGGGGGGGCACAGGGGACCGCTCGTCATTGCTCTCAGTGCTGGAGTCTGGCGGGTGGAAGCTGAAGTCAGCACCTGTGTGGAGCAATACAGATTCAGCACATACATATAACTGGGAATCTTTTTGTGTTAATATATATTCTATTTACATTCTTTCACACATTTCAATAATTTTTTTTTCCTCCCAGTTCTTTGTTCAGTTTTCTGGGATGTTATTCAGTAGTATAAGTAGTTACTTGTGGCCATTATGAAGGCAGCAACATCATAGACATCAAGAATAACAATCCTGCCTTACATTAGATTCATGCCTGTCTCACATTGTCACATTGCTATAACCTTCCAGAATTAGAATATTTTGAATTATACTACAAAATAAAATGACAAGTCAAGTTAGTTAAAGAATGAGCAGCAACTAATAGGTGTTTCTGTAGTGTAGAAAATATAATGAGAAAGTGTATGTGGAAAGAGTAAAGGACATAATGAACCCACTATAATCCCATTCAACCATATCAATGCAAGACAGATGGCAGCAAAGATTGATGTAAAAACATAGTGCTAGGAAGATTCTAAGCCCAAGCCTGGATAAAAGAAATAAATTGGATGACGCACAACGGAGATGAGAAAGATCCATGCTAAGCTTTCACTGACATGCTGTGAAAACTAGGTGACTGAGGTCAGGTGACATGTTTGAAGATTACCAAACAGAAGAGTGTGGAATGAAGACGACTACCTGGTAGAAGAGAAGACAAGGACAGTACATTGGTGAGAGCAGAGAAATATGGCACAAGATAAGAGAGATGGGAGGAGCTCTTAGTTATAGTTCTGCAAGGACTGACAGGCACTAGATGTAGGTGCTGGTCATTGAAGATGTATTTTATAATTCAAGCAGATAGTTTTAGTGGGTGGTAGGCAGCAGAGTTGCCCTGTTGTTTACAGTGACATTGTAAACATGTGATGATCTTCCTCATGCACCACTCAGCCATACAAGGATTTGGCTGAGTGTAAGTTTCTAATTACTGCAGTACAAGGAGCAATGCTGTAGAGGAGAGCCATGGAATAGTGCTAATATTTTACTACATTATATGCATGAAGTACAGGCACTTAGGTAACATAACTTGACTTGTGTAAACAGTAAAGATGTAGACACTATGCAGCTCAGTTCAGTGTGAGAATTAATAATGTGTGGGTGACAGTGAGAGCATTGTGGATGGTGTTTAAAGGTGCTTTAGGCCCGCACTTGACTAGACTGTGTTCCTTACATGTTAGACCTGATCACTCCTATGTTTCAAGGACCAATGCACAGACTGTGTTGAAACACTATTGAGTGAAGCGAGTTACTTGTGTGGCTGAGACTATGACCTGTCACAACAGTTTTCCAGTGACTGTGACCTAGCATAGAACATTGCTCTAAACAATATGTTGCTGTGTTGCATGCATGTAACTTGTCCACACACACACACACACACACACCTGGGTATTACAATAAACAATAATTTATCACTGAAAAAAGCACAAACAATATAGTTTGGGAGACGTATGAGTTACTAAGAAGAATGAAATGGACATTTACTTACATAAATGATGAGATGAAGAAAAAATTGATAGAACATGATTCAACCCAGACTAGAATATGCTGCACTTACTTATTTGGTCACTACATAATAACAAAGGTACAAGTTAGATAAACTAAGTATTCAAAGAGTAGCAACCAAATTAGTTCCAAGTTTGAGAGATTTTACATATTTCCAACATTGAAACAGAGGAGAGAAAGAGAAGACCTAATTGTTATATACAGGGTATGGAAGGGGATGGATAAGTTGACAAAGAAGATTTATTGGTATGGGACTTGGGATACAAGGGGACACAGCATACAATTCAAAAAGACCGCATGTAGAAGAGACATTAAGAAATATAGTTTAACAAATAGAAGCACAAAAATAAGGAACAATTTGGATAAAATGGTGGTTCAAGCAAGGAATATCCATGACTAAGGCTAAGCTGGACGATTATAGATATGAGGACGACAGGACAGTATGGGCATACCTCTTAAATTTGCCTGTAAAGCACAACTAGATATACACACACACACACAATGATAATAATAATGTTGCTACTACTACTACTACTACTACTACTACCACCACCACCACTACTACTACCACCACCACCACCACTACTAATGTACTCCCTTACACAATTCTATTCCATATTACTTCGTACTTCTACTCCAGTTCATGCGTTTCAAGTGGAAATTAAGTAGAAATGCCCAGAGAAAGCCTGAAAATTAAGGATAATGTTGAGAGAGAGAGCATGCAGGTGGGAAGGAGGAGAGGAAGAAGGCAGGCCAATGCTACACATGAGAAGCGACTTGGCTTTAGTCAATGACAACTGCCATGAATAAACAAAAGGTGACACATGGAAGTGGTGAGGGTAGAGTACCATCACCCGCTACCTCGAAACTCACCTCGCCTAAGCCGGACAGGCACCTTGTATGTGTCCCTTGGGCCGCCTCGCACCCCGCCGGGACTGCCACTCGTGTCCTGCTCACTCTCCGACCCACCGTGGGCCTCCCCCTCCTCCTCCTCTTCCAGCTCCTTCTTGCCTGCACGCCGTACGCCGCCACGCACGCAGGAGATGGGCAGAGTCTGCTGGCTGGAGATGCACGCGATCTCTGCAACACGAGACAGCAAGTAAGACTTCCGTCAAGTCTGAGAGAAGAGCTGCGGATGTGGAAACGGTGCAAGCATTACCATGAGTGAATGAGTAAGACAGCCATCACAGCCACATGCAGCAGGCAAACCGTGCACGCCTGTGACCAAGCGATGTGAATCTCCGCACAGAGCGGTGGCAGCAGGCGTGTGGCGGTGAGTGGGACAGAGTGGCGCGGAACAGAGACCGGGAATAACATTATGAAGCTTTGCTGGCGTGAACCATAGCCATTCCCGGGCACAGCGACAAATAAATATATGCACTAAATTAATCAGGGCTTTTTTTTTTTTTTTTTTTTTTTTTGGCGGCGGGGCTTGATGGGAAACTATAGAAGAGGAGGAGGGGAGGACATAAAATTTGGCTGAGGTAGTAGATGGGAGGAGCGTGGTGACAGTAATCACCACGTGATGAGCTACGAGACGGGAGGGGAGGGTTGGGAAAAGAGAGGAGGGTCACGTTAGGAGGGGAGGGGATGGGGGCCTGTGGTGGGAGGGGTGAGGTAAGGTCTTACCCACGGAGGCACCAGCTGTTGATCCGCCGCCCCCGTCACGCCGCCTTCCGCCCAAGAGGGAGGCGGCGGAGGCCCTCTGCGGGGCTGGCTGGCCCTCGAAACATTCTTGGTGGCCAAAGGTGTGAAACTGTAATGTGTAGTCGAGTGTGCCCCTCCCCGCCGAGCCCGGAGGCACAGTGGTCCCCGGGGGCATGCTGAAGGTGGCGTAGGGGCAGATCTCGTACGGCTCGTCCACTGCCGGGCGAGACGAGGCGGCGGTGAGGCGAGAGGAGCGAGGAGCGGGTCAAGGAAGGGAGGGCGGGAGGAAGGAAGGACACGAAGGGATGGCGGAAGAGGAACACTGGTCGCTATGAAAAATAAGTAAAAAGAAAATGAACATGAAATCAAATAAATGAAAATAAATAAATAAATAGATAAATAAATCACACAAATACACATTGAAACCCGACTATGAATCACAAATCACCACAATGGGTCGGAAAACTCCACTAATTTTCTACTGACTGCAGGAGAATGGTGCAGGACGACCTTGAGGCGGATGGTGTGTAAGACAGGGCAGTGTGCTGTTGTGTGAGCACCTGCACCTCAAACCACCAGTTGTAGGAAGGGTTGATTCGTTGCGTTCATAAACTAAAGCCGTTGTTTATAAATGAAATTATATGCAGTTCACGAAACAGACTTTGCAATTTTGTTATTTATTTCTAATTTGTTTTGTTATCTGAAACCGGTTTAATCTGAATCACCAAGAATAGGCGTTTATCTCAAAGTTTTGGCGTTGAATAGATTCCATGACGCCGCAAAATAATATTTTGGTGTCTTATCTGTGTTATCTCTAGAAGAATCTGATGGGACTTAAGATATTCTCATGATTCTAGTGAAAGTTTAACAACGCTCAATAGGAAAACACACATGAAAATTCGATAATCAAGAGCAGCATTCAAAAATAATTCTGCTGAGACCAAAGAGTTTGAAGACGTGGGCCATGATGATGTCAGTCCACTCGGGTGTCTCTGACACGAGGACAACAACACTACCTCGCAGTGAAGAACAAATCAGCAAACCAGTCAGACAGAAGAACCAAAGTTACATTTACAAGAAAATAAAGTCACGCTAATTAAACTTATTCAGTCACGACCTACAAGGACGAGGACGATAAGGAGGAGTGGGTGAGTGAATGAGTAGTACAACGGAACACAGCTGAAGCCACAACGAAGCACAACTTCCACAGAAAAGGAAGCAAAAGAAGAAACAAAATAAAAATGTATGCAAATCACTAACATTTGATGATCGTGAGTTTTGAGTTAAAATTTTGTTTGCACAAATACAAAAATGAACAGTGAGGTGGTGGTAATAGTGGCAACACTAGTTAACGCATAACACTGACGTGAAGAAAACGGGAAGACAAAGACAGATCGACAAGACAGACGGACGGACAGACAGACAGGAAGGCGGACAGAGAGGCTTGGTTAACACATAAGCTAAGAGAAGCAAACTCGTTGTATGAAGGAGGGACTAGGAAAGGCACACACAGAGACAAGCGCACCACACTTAAAAATGGGACAACTACAGAATTGGTAGTTTACAAAGAGTGGTTGTGACACACACACACACACACACACACACACACACACACACACACACACACTTAAGATTAAGTAAGTAGTTATAAAATTAATTCTGACATTAGTATAGTTAGTTTTGGTAGTTACAGAAGCAGTATTAATTAAAACATTTTCAATACCATAAGTAGCATTAATTTAGCATTTAGCATCTACATTATCAGCACGAATTAGTAGTAGTTATTAGGAGTGAGTGCCAAGAGGGTGAGGACACGGACAGTGGCATCTTGGTGAACAGTACCGGAGTAAGCCTCGTCGTGTTTGCTGCGCGGGCCTGGCGGGGGAGACAGCTGCTCCTGACTGTCGTTGTGGTGATTCTGTATCTCGGCCAAAGAACGACTGTATGTATTGCCATTACTGTTTCCTCCGCCGCCGCCGCCGCTGCTGCCACCATTCGTATCCGCACCTTTCATGAACTGAGCACGTCTGGAGAACAACAATAAAAGGAGAACCTGTTCATAAATCCAACATGTGAACAACCGTACATACAAAAAACATTATGAAAATCACGATAATGCAAGTACGTGAAGCGTCTTCTATTGGAACTATTGTTGTGCGTCTTCTATTGGATCTATTGTTACTAAAGTGTCGTGCATGCCTGAAGAAAGACAATTAATAAGACATTATAAATCCTTGTTTTTTTGTTTGTTTTTTATCCCAAATCAACTTTTTTTTTTTTTTTTTTTAACTGAGTAAAGAAGCCTCTACTATATGTGTCAAGATGAACCTATCCCATAACATTAAAAGCTTGTGTATATTGAAGTAGTACCTTTTGAAAGTGCTAGTGGGAGGGCGCTGCGGAAGTGTTTCAGAGTAAGAAGTGAGCCAGAGCAGACTGAAGCCACGGGTGATGATGCCTGCCTTGTCTACCCCTCAGCGCGCGCGCGCACACACACACACACACACACACACACACACACACACACACACACACACACACACACACACACACACACACACACACACTCAGCATATGTGCAATAAAAGGTAAGGTAATATAACCAACGCCTAATTACCAATAGCACGCACAGGCCTAATAACCTCAAACTGACAACTGTGATGACCAAACGTGTCACCCCCAAGAAAGTGCAGCCCGGGACTGACCGCTCCCTCTCCCCTTCCCTCCCCTCCGCCACTGATCTGAAGTGGCGTCTAGGAGAAAAAACAATACACTAGAACGCAGAGGTGTGGAATAATTTGAACGCTACTTAACAGTGAACGCAGCGAGGGAGGTTGAGCTTTCATCTTTATCCCAAGCAAACAAGTGCAATCCAAAGAAACTCCGGAGAGAAAACTGACTAAAAGTGGGCGTGTGTATAAATCAAAGGTGTGAATAATTACAACACGCAACACTGAAGCAAATAATAAAAACTTGTGCGTAACATGGAAGTCGAGCTGTCTCTGTTGTCTCTGTTGTAATTTTTCCTCCCTGGAGAAAGCAAGGTTAATTCGTCTGCAGTAATACCTTTGGGAAAAAACATAAAAATCAGGCATGTCCATAAACCAAAGCAGTGAATTATTGCACCGCACGCCACTAGTAAAAAAAAAAAATGAAAAAAGAAATATAAAAGACAAAAGCAACAGGTAAGACAATCGACTTTTCTTTCATCTGTAGCAACTTTTTTTTTTCGATCTAAAAACGACAGAAACAACGTATGGAAATCCACACACACATTGACGAAACAGCACAAGAAAAGGGAATAAAGAAACATGAGATATAGTAACTCGTAAAGAAAAGGTGTGTGTGTGTGTGTGTGTGTGTGTGTGTGTGTGTGTGTGTGTGTGTGTGTGTGTGTGTTTCCTTGACTATTTTAACGAGGACACGGTGGCATTTCTTACCCTCGGGAGATCAGGAGACCGACACAGAGGAGCAGGGCAAGAGTACAAGCTACCCCGGAGACCACAGGCGCCAGGATGTGAGGGTCGAGATACAGTGGCGAGCCCCGACGATCCACCACCTCCACCACCGACTCCGGCGCGAGGGTGGCTGTTGGGACATGGAAGGACAGAGGTGAAGGATTATTTTACTGGTTCAGGTATTCGTGGCAACTTTTTTTTTTTTTTTTTTGTGTGTGTTCAGGGCAATATTTCATTCTTCGTTTAGCGGTTGTTTTATTGATTTCTATTTTTTTTTTTCTGTCTCTCTCTCTCTCTCTCTCTCTCTCTCTCTCTCTACACACACATATATATATATATATATATATATATATATATATATATATATATATATATATATATATATATATATATATATATATATATATATATATATATATTTTTTTTTTTTTTTTTTTCTGGTGCGTGTGCGTGCGTGTACGTGTGCGTGAGTGTACGTGTGTGTGTGTGTGTGTGTGTGTGTGTGTGTGTGTGTGTGTGTGTGTGTGTGTAATTCACCACGGTCGTCTGCTGATCACCCAGCCAGTCTTCCCCATTACGGAGCGAGCTCAGAGCTCATAGACCGATCTTCGGGTAGGACTGAGACCACAACACACACTCCACACACCGGGAAAGCGAGGCCACAACCCCTCGAGTTACATCCCGTACCTATTTACTGCTAGGTGAACAGGGGCACACATTAAGAGGCTTGCCCATTTGCCTTGCCGCCTATGGGACTCGAACCCGGACCCTCTCGATTGTGAGTCGAGCGTGCTAACCACTACACTACGTGTGTGTGTGTGTGTGTGTGTGTGTGTGTGTGTGTGTGTGTGCAAAAACTTCCATATCCACATATTTCACCATCTTTCCACCATCGTTTTTTTCCACCAGACTTCCACATAAACCTTTAGTGAAGAGAAAACGGCCTACTTTCCTATCCTGGCATTACGGTTATTTCTCTTCCACGCCTCCACAGACACCTTGAGGCACCTGTAAAAACCCTCCACGTGAAGTAGTAAATGCCAGCAGCGGTCTCTCCTCACCCCTCCCCTCCGGCATACCTCGGTCTCTGTTTTTCCGTCTCTCTGTGTCTCTGTGTCTATGTCTATGTCTATGTCTATCTCTATCTCTGTTTCTCTCTCTCTCTCTCTCTCTCTCTCTCTCTCTCTCTCTCTCTCTCTCTCTCTCTCTATCTATCTATCTATCTATCTATCTATCTATTCATCTATTTAATTATCTCCAGCCTTGAAATATAATGGCTACCGTGCTAACATAAATCACTGGCTACTCACCCAACACACACACACACACACACACGCCCGGTAGCTCAGTGGTTAGAGCGCTGGCTTCACAAGCCAGAGGACCGGGGTTCGATTCCCCGGCCGGGTGGAAATATTTGGGTGTGTCTCCTTTCACGTGTAGCCCCTGTTCACCTAGCAGTGAGTAGGTACGGGATGTAAATCGAGGAGTTATGACCTTGTTGTCCCGGTGTGTGGTGTGTGCCTGGTCTCAGACCTATCCGAAGATCGGAAATAATGAACTCTGAGCTCGTTCCGTAGGGTAATGTCTGGCTGTCTCGTCAGAGACTGCAGCAGTTCAAACAGTGAAACACACACATACACACACACACACACACACACACACACACACACACACACACACACACACACACACACACTGCACTCCATACATGTACACTACCTACAATATAAATGGCAATACAAATCACACCATATAATCGTGACCACAAGCACTATGACGCTACATGCTACGCCTTGAGAAGCCCCTGCCGCCGCCCTCACAGTTGCCGCTTCGTTGCCCAGGATCGGCAGCTTCTTTTAAGTCTTTAAAAAATTCGATAAAAACTCAGGTAATTATCTATATTTTTCCCCGCGACACTCTACCATGAAACTTTATACGAGTTTTTAAAGATTACCGAGGAAATTTAGAGGAAAAGGATGAGCATTAAGGCTGAGAAAGGAGTCTGCATGCTTGGTCACCGTGTTTTGTACTGCAAGAACACACACGTAGCAAGCACACACACACACACACACACACACACACACACACACACACACATTCATGCAAAATTTCCGCACTGAAGTCGCAAGCAAGTATGAAGTGCACGAATTATACACTTTCTAAAAATAATAAGTTAAAACACACACACACACACACACACACACACACACACACACACACACACACACACACACACCACACCACACCACACCACACGCACACAAACACGACACAACACAACACAAAACACACACACACACACACACACAACACAACACAACACAACACACACACACACACACACACACACACACACACACACACACACACACACATACCTCCAGTGAGCGAGGCAGTAGCAACATCATAAGCAGCAGTCGTGGAACCAGCTGTGTTGTAGGCAGTGACACGCAGCTGGTACCAAGTGAGCGGCGCCAAGTCCCCCAGCGTATAGGAGTCCGTGTCGCCAGCCAGGTGTGAGGCGGCGGCGGTGAAGTCGTTATCGGAGTGGGCGCGGTACTCCACCATCCAGCGGGTGATGGGACAGCCACCAGAGGGCCACGTGTACAGCTGCAGTGTCACCGAGGAGGAGTTGACGCTAACGAGATCCTGGTGGCGTGGCTGGCGGGGCGCTGCGACACGGGAAGAAAAGGATGTGTTAATGAAGGAACGAGGAGGTAGAGAGGAGACTGGACTTCGGCAGGGAAAGGGAGGTGGTGGAGAGAGGAGACAATAGAAAAAGAAGGAAGATAAAAGGAAAGAAAATCAAAGGGAGGGTAAGACTGGATGGAAAATGGGAGTGAAGGAACGAGGTGGTGGTGAAGAAGAGGCTACTTTGGCAGGGAAGGGGAGCGGTGGAGAGGCGAGGCATTAGAAAGAGAAAGGAAGGAAAAGAAAAGGAAATGGAAGGAATGGAGAGACAGGGTAAGACTAGATGGAAAATGGGAGTGAAGGACCGAGGAGGAGGTAAAGAAGATACTGTGCTTTGGCAGGGAAGGGGAGCGGTGGAGAGGCGAGGCAATAGAAAGAAAAGAGAAAAAGACGGGTTAAGATTGAAGAAAGGGGATACTAGATGAAAAATGGGAGTGGGTGAGATGTAAAAGTAGTAAGGATGGGAGGAAAGCAGGCGTAGGAATAAAAGGATGGTTAAAATAGGAAGCAGAAGAACGTAAGGATGGTTAGGGAGTAGCAAGGACGGTTAGGATAGAGAGGGACCGAATGATAAGGTTAGGAAAAGTGGGAAAGTGATGGAGGAAGGCAAAAGATATTTAGTAGGAATGGAAGAAACAAGGAAAGAGGATTAGAGTAGTAAAGAGGAGACAACTTCAAGGAAGAGGAGGCAGGGAGACGACGGGTAAAGGAGAACCATTTACCGTGTGACAATTCAGCTCCGGCCTTTGTCAACCACACGCCGTTTGACTGGTGGGAGCAGGCCAACCAACACCCAGCACCAGCCATCACCACGCAACATGATTGCTGTTACGGCGCTTGAAACCTTTACAAGTAACTTGCAATACTCTGTGCTTCTATCATATCGTTGCAGAAAGAGAGAGACACAGTGACGAAAGGCTCTCGCAGACACCAGCACGCCTCCCCACTCCACCACACGCCATTCTACTGGTAGGGAGCCAGGAGACTGAAGCAGCAGTGTCTAGTCCAATGTTTCAGGTTCACTGCTTCGGACAGAGTTTTTTTGACGTTTTAAGTCCCGATCAAGGTTACTCCATTGTGTTGTAGTACGTATCTGACCGACCAGGACCTTTATTGACGCCGCTACTCTGCATGTAATGTCATCCAAGACCTGTGTGGCACCGAATGCCTGCAGCAGAATCATGTTAGACCAGGGGAAGAGAAAAATAAGAGGTTTGACAGTAAGAAGAAAAATTAATGAAATACAGAAAAGAGTAGAATAAAAGTGCAACAGATGGCCTTCTTTATATACCATGTGGGCTTTCCACGGGAATTCATGGGCTAAAGGAGGTACTTTTTAGGGTACATCTAATCTGAAAACCCATTCGCTAGGGAACCGTTATCCCAAGTAAGGAAACCCTACCTACATTCAAACCGTGGCCAGGATTCGAACTCGTGTGCTTGGAGGTCCCTCAGACCCCAAAGTGCGCGTGGGTCCACTGTACCACGGCGGAGGAGTTCGGAGCTTTTGAACTCTGGCAATCAGAGTCCAAACAGTACGTGCAGTATATTGACTAAAACGCCTATTGATGTACTAATGTGTTTTTAAGTTCACTCATGAAATCAATTTAGTCACTGGTGATGGTGAAAGAGAGAGCAGGATGCAATAATGCCATAACCATACATATGCCGGAGATGAGGAGCGCAGGAGCGGCGGCATTCAGGTAGGGGCAATTATAAACACATTCCCGCTGCGGCTACCGTGGTGGCAAACAATTATTTCAAGCTTGTTTGTACGATATATTGCGCTGTGATTATGTTTGCTCGTTATGATGGAGCTGCACTGCGCCAAAAACACACCCGGATTCATGATGGACGTACGGATTCCATGAAATTCCGTTACAGCTGGTTCCTCTGCCTCCTCCTCCCCCCCTCCTCCTCCTCCTCCTCCTCCTCTTGCATTGTCCATCAGGGGTGGTTGCCGAGGCTAGACTATCATCATCACTATTACTCCTGCAGCCCTTTCATTATTCCTTCTGTCACTATTGTACACCTTCGTCAATCCATTACTAATCCTTGAGCTGATTATACTGAACCCTATCATCATCACCATCATCATCATCAGCAGCAGCAGCATTATTACAGTCGTTACCAATCATTTATTCAGTCAAGTACATAATAAATACCACACGTGAAAAACAAAACACCACCACCACCACCACCACTATTACTACCAACACACCCCTATCACACCACCACACCATCACTAACAACCCTCCACGATGCACATCACCACCAACGTTTCCAGGTACTAGGGAGAAGCACGGAGAAGCTGGCCTCCTCCCCAATTTGTGAACTTTATTTTACTATATGTATTTCAATGTTTTATTTGTTTTTAGTTTTTTTTTTTTTTAGTATTTTTAGTTACTTTTAATTTCCTTGTTTTTAATTGTTTTTAGTTAGTTTTTTTTTTTTTTACTAACTTTATGGTTTTGATTAAGAAATTGTAGCGGCGCCAAATGACCTAAGCTGTTGCGGCGCCTAATTTTAAATCCATCCATCCATCCATCCATCCACATCACCACCACCAGACCTCCCACCCCACCACTACCACATCACCACCACTATTACCACCAACACACCACTATCACACGACCACCGATCACAGTCCACATCACCACCATCACACCACAACACCATCACAAACAGCCTTCTACCATCCACATCACCACCACCAGACGCCCCCAATCATACACCATCACCACCAATACACTACTATCACACCATCACACCATCACGAACAACCCTCCACCATCCACATCACCACCACCAGACCCCTCCCAGACACACCACCACCACCACCACCACCACCACCACACACCTGCGCCTCGTGTCCTGGTCTTGACGTTGCGCGACGCCTTGCCGTGGCCCACCAGGTTACGTGCGGCGACCTGCAGGTGGTAGGTGGAGCCGCAGCGGAGTTTCTGCAAGACATGACTCGCCTCCCCGGGCTCCACCGCCTCCTCCAGCCACTCGCCTCCCTCCAGACGGTAGCGAATGATGTAGCCTGCGAGTAGCACAAGACAGGAGGATATTACAAAAAGGAACACTGAGATTAGAGATTATTCCTCCTTCTTTTCCCTGTCTTCATTTTCTTTCTCCTCTCCTTCCTCTTCCTCCTGCTCCTCCTCCTCCTCCTCCTCCTCCTCCTCCTCCTCCTCCTCCTCCTCCTCCTCCTCCTTCTAGAACAGGAAAGACAATGACCAGTTTCTATGACGGAGCATGGATACTGGCTAACCTCTTCAGTACTAGGACGCATTTTTTTGCCATGAGTTTTGGGTATGATTGCACGATTTCCTTTACATTAGGAAGAGTCTGTGGAGGTCAGAAGATTAATGACCTGCGAGCTGGTACAAGATAGGACGAATATTATAAGAAGGAAGTAAGTAGGAGTGAGTAAGGGATTGCAGTAAGGCACCGGAATGTAAATGAATTATCTGGCTGTTTTATTTATCTAATCTGTTTATTATCTTTTTATGGATACTGGTTAATCTCTTGCAGTATTGAAACGCATTTTCTACCATGAATTTTGAGTGTGATTAGACGATTTTATTGACATTAGGAAGGGTCTATGGAGGTTAGAAGATTTATGGCCAGAGTCTTCACTATTTTAAACCACACCTAAGTTTCTGAAGCTGTCTAAAATCACTAAATAGTAAGCAGAATAGCAGAATAAATATGAAAACGCGTCCTGGTACTGAAAGGGTTAAGAGCAACAAAAATAGCGAATAAAAAGGTCCACTGAGCTGCCACTCACAAAGCAAAGGTCAAAAGAATCGTGTAAAATTGTCTTCCTCTCTGTATCGTTCCATTTGTTACACGCTTCATGTTAACGCTTGCCACTTTGTCCTGTTCTCATGAGTGGTTTTTCTTGATGCTTTTTTTCTTATTCATGCAGGTGTACTGACCAAGGGAGACACAATATATAGATAAACAAAAAGCACCAGTCTTTCTTCCCCTATGTACACCTTCCCCAAAAAAAAAAAAAAAAAAAAACTAAAAAAGGCTCATATTCAGAAACGTTATGTCCTCTCACCACGACTATATTCAAAGCTCATAGAGATAATAACTGGCCGGGTCGACAAAAGTGTATCTCCATCTAATAATGTAAAAGAATTAAGAAAAGTTATTAACCTGTCACTACAGATCAACCCGTGACATTTCATTTAGACTACAACTAGTGTCAAAATAGAAAAAAGTGGACCGCGGAGGGCTTTTAGAATATGCCTCTCTCTCTCTCTCTCTCTCTCTCTCTCTCTCTCTCTCTCTCTCTCTCTCTCTCTCTCTCTCTCTCTCTCTCTCTCTCTCTCTCTCTCTCTCTCTCTCTCTCTCCTTCCCTCCCTCCCTCCCTTCTTCCTTCCTTCCTCCCTTCCTCCTTTCCTCCCTCCCTTCTTACCTCAATCCTTCCCTCCCTCTCCTCTTTCCCTCTCCCTCTCCCTCTCTCTCTCTCTCTCTCTCTCTCTCTCTCTCTCTCTCACCAGTAATAGGTTTCCCTCCGTCCCCAGCGGTATGCCAGGAGATGTGGATGGTTGTCTCGGTGGAGTACTGGACGCGAAGAGTGGGTGGCGGGGGCGTCTCCACCACCCTCACCGACCACTGCGCCTCGTCCCGTCCAATGGGGTTGTGGGCATGGCATGTGTAGTTACCTGAGGCTTCGGAAGTGACGGCGGGCAGGTGAAGGGAGTGGTCTGGCAGTGTCTGGCGTGATGGAGAGAGAAAGAGAGAGTGAGTGAAATGGGTGAGAGAAACGTGAGTGAGTGAAAGGAATTAGTGGTCTGGCAGTGTCTGGAGTGAGTGAGTGAGTGAGTGAGAGGAGGTGATATAAAAATATAGAGAGAGGTCTGGTAGAGAGAGAGAGAGAGAGAGAGAGAGAGAGAGAGAGAGAGAGAGAGAGAGAGAGAGAGAGAGAGAGAGAGAGAGAGAGAGAGAGAGAGAGAGAGAGAGAGAGAGAGAGAGAGAGAGAGAGAGAGAGAGAGAGAGAGAGAGAGAGAAGAGAGAGAGAGAGAAGAGAAGAAGGAAGGAAGGAAGGAAGGAAGGAAGGAAGGACAGAAGAAGAAGAAGAAGGAAGGAAGGAAGGAAGAAAGGAAGGAAAGAGGAAGAAAGAAAGAAAGAAAGAAAGAAAGAAAGAAAGAAAGAAAGAAAAAGAGAGGAGAGAAAGAAAGAAAGAAAGAGAGAGAGAGAGAGAGAGAGAGAGAGAGAGAGAGAGAGAGAGAGAGAGAGAGCGAGTAATTGTTGTTTTTTGTTTTGTTATAACTGTTTTGTTTGTTGGTTGGTTCTTTGTTCGTTCGTTTGTTTGTTTAGTTTTATAATGTTTTTTTTTTATATTGGTTTCGTGTTTGGGTTTGTTTTATTGTGATGTGTTTGTTGTGTTTGTTGTTGTTGTTGTTGTTGTTGTTGTTGTTGTTGTTGTTGTTGTTGTTGTTGTTGTTGGTGGTGGTGGTGACAGTAGTGGTGGTGGTGGTGGTGGTGGTGGTGGTGGTTCTCTCTCTCTCTCTCTCTCTCTCTCTCTCTCTCTCTCTCTCTCTCTCTCTCTCCTCTCTCCACCCAGAAACACACACACACACACACACACACACACACACACACACACACACACGCATCAAAACAAAGAAAGGAAAAGAAAAAAATAAACAAACCCAATTTACCCTCACCTCACCTCACCTCACCTAACTTAATCCCACCTATCCTAATTTAACCTAACCTAACCCAAACTAACCTAATCTCAACTCACCTAACCTCACCTAACCTCACCTAACCTCACCTCACTTCACCTGACCTGGCCTGACCTGACTTCTTCTCACCTCACCTAACTTAATCCCACCTATCCTAATTTAACTTAACCTAACCCAACCTAACCTAATCTCAACTCACCTAACCTCTTTTAACCTCACCTAACCTAACCTAACCCCACCTCACCTCGCCTCACCTCCTCACCTCACCTCACCTCACCTCACCTCACCTCACCTCAATACACCTAACCTAACCACACCTAACCTCACCTCACCTTACCTTACCTTATCTTACCTTACCTTACCTTACCTAACGTAACCTAGACTCACCTAATCTCATTTAACCTCAACCTCAACCTAACCTAACTTAACCTCACCTTACCTGCGAGTTAGGGATGGCGTCGCGGCCCAGGTGTGTCCAGGTAACGAGTGGCGCCGAGTGACCCACCACGGCGCAGGGAAGAGTGAGCGGCGCCCCTGCCTTCACTTCCACCGCCTGGCCGAACGACTTGATTTTGGCGGCCACTGAGGGAGCGAGGGGCGAGAGGGAGCGAGGGGAGAAGAAATGTGAGAATGTATTTGCTTTGCTGTGTTTGAAGGCTGGAGCAAGAGAGGGTGGAGGGAGGGAGAGAGAGAGAGAGAGAGAGAGAGAGAGAGAGAGAGAGAGAGAGAGAGAGAGAGAGAGAGAGAGAGAGAGAGAGAGAGAGAGAGAGAGAGAGAGAGAGAGAGAGAGAGAGAGAGAGAGAGAAAGACAGAAAGAGACAGACAAAAAGATGAAAATGAGACAGACAGACAATGGAGAATACGAAGAATGTAAACAAAATAATCAGGATCATTAATCAGTATACAAGTCAAAAGAACGGATGAAACCTTGAAAAAAAAAAAAATAGGTTTGAGAGAGATAGGAAGGAAACTGTTCTGAAATAGTGGATTGTTGGTGTTGAGTCATTAGGGAGCTTTAAAGGAAGATTAGACAAGTTAATGGATGGGAACGATAGGTGGAAATAGGAAGGCATGTTTCATAAGACGATTGCCACAAGTAGGTCTGTTATTTCTTTGCAGCTTCCCTTACTTTATGGTCTTATGAGAGAAACAATAGTCACGGAAATAGAGACGAAGAGAGACAGAGATAGACAAACAAATGAAGACAGACAGACAGACAGACAGACAGACAGACAGACTGACAGACACACAAATGAAGGCAGAAAGCCAGACATACAGACAAACAAATGAAGACAGAAAGACAGACAGACACACAAATGAAGACAGAAAGCCAGACAGACAGACTGACAGACACAGATAAACAAATAAAGACAGAAAGACAGACAGACAGACAGACTGACACACAGAAAAACAAATGAAGACAGAAAGACAGACAGACACACAAATGAAGACAGAAAGACAGACAGAAAGACTGACAGACACAAATGAAGACAGAAAACCAGACAGACAGACAAACAAATAAAGACAGAAAGACAGACAGACAGACGGACAGACAGACAGACACAGACGAAGACAGAAAAGCCAGACAGACAGACAAACAAATGAAGACAGACAGACGAAGAGAGGAACCCAGACAGACAGACAGACAGAAATCCAGACAAACAAATAAAGACACAGAGCCAGACAGACACAAAAAGAAGCGACACGATACATATATTGAGCTGATAATGATACACGTATTGACCTCATAGTTACAAGGAACAATACGCGGTGCAATACTCGAGGATTAGGACCATTGAGCTGGGACTCTTTTGCAAACCTTTCCTTATTATATGAACATCGCCGAGCCGTATTCTGAAACGTTTCGCTCTCTCACCCTCACTACTTTCCAAAGGCTCCAGTTGAAGATATTCGTGATTTTTAGGAATATTTTTTATGGTCCTGGTGATGGATTAACAACATTTCTGGTTAATTAAAAGGAGAAACTGTCTTGAAAATTTGGTTAGTTGTCTTTATGGCCATGGAAAATTGTCGTGGAAAGTGGAAAACGTTTTTGAATATAGGCCAATGGTAGATTAACGCCTTCAGTACTGGGGCACATTTTTTACCTTGTGATTTGTGTACGATTAGACCATTTTATTGACATTAGGAAGAGTCTATGTAAGTCAGAAGATCAATGGCCACAGTCTTCACTATTCTAATCCTCATATATGTTTCTGAAGCTGTATAAAATCACCAATAGTAAGCAAAATGAATATAGAAACACGTCATGGTACTGAAGGGGTTAAGCTCAACTACGTAACTACACATTAATCAACATAGCAATCGTAAAGTATAACAACAAAAGACAGAAATACAAACAGGTAACACTCCCCAGTCTTACCTGTAGCAGCAGGGGCCTGGGACACCACTCTGGAGGCGCCACCTTCTCCCACGCGGGTTGAGGCCTTCACCCACATCTCGTACCGGGCATGGGCGTCAAGATTCTCCACCTCCCGGCTCACCTCACCCCACGGCGGCCTGTTGGCTGTGGCGCCGCCCTCCACTGGCACCACCACTGTCTGAAGGGCCTGTTCATGGTGGTGGTGGTGGTGGTGGTGATTGGGATGGTAGTGGTGGTGGTAGTGGTAGTGGTTGTGGTTGTTGATGTTGTTGTTGTGGTGGTGGTGGTGGTGGTGGTGGTGCATGAGAGATGTGTGTGGTGGGGAGTGAGGAGAGGGGAGAGAGGAGAGAGGAAAGAGGAAAACGTCAAGAGGGATTTGCATTGCTATTGTTTAAAATATCGTAGCTTTACTCAACTAAATATTTGGACATTTTTTTTTCATCTCCCTGTGCGAATTAAGAAATAAATAAATTGAAACCATCTGCTTGTATTTCATTTTCATTTTTCTTATCGCATCGTCTTTATTTCAGTCTCTGTGACCAAAAGCTTCAAGGGAAAGGTATCAAGACACACACACACCTTCATATCTACTGGAAAACCCGACTCGAATTTGTTGTTCTATTTTTTTTTTTTTTTACCCTTTCAGTGCCATGACGCGTTTTATTATTCATTCACCTGTCTATTTATTGATTTGATACAGCTTGAGAAACTTATGTGAGAGATCAAAATAGTGGAGACTGTGGCCATTAATCTTCTTACCTCCATAAACACTTCCTAATGTCAAAAAATGGTCTAATCCTACCAAAACTCAAGGTAAAAATGCGTTCCAGCACTAAAGGGGTTAAGGAGAGAAGCAATGAGAGTTTTATTTTATTTTTTTTTTTTAGTTTTCTGTTTCATAATCCTTGGTCAGCCTCCTTATCACGTGGAAAATGATAAGCGTTAAGTCTATATTTAATCTCTCTCTTTCATTCTCTCTCTCTCTCTCTCTCTCTCTCTCTCTCTCTCTCTCTCTCTCTCTCTCTCTCTCTCTCCAAGGGACCTAAGGCAGCGTTCAAGGAGAAACACGATGCAGAACACACACACACACACACACACACACACACACACACACACACACACACACACACACACACACACACACACACACACACACACCGAGTCCTCTCTGTGCCTGCAGCGTGTGTGTGTTAATAAGTAATAACGCTCCACTTCCTTCCTGGTTTTACTGAGCAGCGACACTGGGACAGGAACCGTCTTTTGTACGTGTTCCTTGAGTAAGACAGCTTTTCTTTTTATCCTTAACGTGTAAGTCTTTCCTGTTTTCTTTTTATTTGTTTCTATTATAGAGGCAATGGCGTAGTGGATAAGGTGGTGAGCGTGGGATCGGGCAGACGTCCACGGGTAGGTCCAAATCCCACCACATACCACTTTGAAGCTATGCCATTTGTCGAGTGGTTTAAAGTTACATACATGTCACCATGATACCCAGGTTCTAGGTGGTTACACTGAAGATGCGCTTGGGTGGTGATATGGGCCCTAATATGGGTACCACTATAAGTAAAATTGCCTGCGCCACTAATCGGCGGAAGTTTAACAGCACTTTTCTCATAAACTCTTCAAATATGCCTACTGGCGCTATAAGCCGTAACATTAAAAAATTTGCACACGTTTCACACAATGACTGTTAAGTGTAGGCCTGGCTGGCTCTCTTTTTGTAATACGTTCTTATTCAACACAGCACTGAGTCAAATTTCAGTGTCTGCGTTAAAAAAAAAAAAAAAAAAAAAAAAAAAAAAAACATGCGCTTCATATTCAGTCAAATGCCAAACACTGATATTCCAGGAAGAGAAAATTGAAATAAATGAGAGAAGATAAAAAGATGTTTGTCTTCCCACCAAAACAGAACCTCAATTATCCCTTTCAGTACTGGGATGAATTTTCACCTTTAGTTTTGGGTGTAATTAGACGATTTTATTTACATTAGGAAGGATCTATTGAGGTCAGAAGATTAACAGCCAGAGTCTTCACTATTTCAATCCCCACATAAGTTTCTGAAGCTGTACAAAATCACCAAGTAGCAAGCAAAATAAGTATGAAAACGTGTCATGGTACCGGAGAAGTTAAATACAAGATTACAAGTTTCGGCAGCTTTAGCATCTCAAACACATACACTTCATGATAAAAAATAATAAAATATGAAAAAAAGACAAACACGAATATCCAACAAAAGAAGAAGGTAAAGAGAGAGAGAGAGAGAGAGAGAGAGAGAGAGAGAGAGAGAGAGAGAGAGAGAGAGAGAGAGAGAGAGAGAGAGAGAGAGAGAGAGAGAGAGAGAGAGAGAGAGAGAGAGAGAGAGAGAGAGAGAAGCAGAGAAAAAAAGAAGAGAAACACTTGTCTTCCTTTCATCCAAAACAAAAACCCAATCAAGCAGCGCACGAAACCTTTAACACCCATGTTCTACCTCTGTCTCTGGTCAACATTCAGAAACGCTTCGCTCTCTCACCACGACTATTTTCCAAGGCCAGAGATGATTAGCGGGATTTTCAAGAGTGTTTCTCCAGTTAATGATGCAGAAATCTTGTCACTCTGCCTCTATAAACGTAAAAACACCTTAAAAACTCGCGCAAATTCAAATAAAGCCTTTCAAAATACTAGAAGTGAAGCACAGAAGTGTTTGAGAATACGAGCTTCTGTCTCTGTCTCTCCCTCTCCCTTTCCTCCCTACGTGTTCTCTCTCCACCCTCCGTTGCAGTACATACCCTGTGGGCGTTAAGTGGACGGTAATAGAGGGTGTAGTGCTCCAGAATGCCGTTGGGGCGCTCAGGAGGCAGCCACGACACCACAATGGAGTGAGGACCTGCTGGGAGGGCTCGGATGGCAGCTGGCGGTCCGGGAACTGCAAGGAAGGAGGGATGAG
The DNA here is from genome assembly GCF_017591435.1 of Portunus trituberculatus. Lineage (NCBI taxonomy): Eukaryota > Metazoa > Arthropoda > Malacostraca > Decapoda > Portunidae > Portunus > Portunus trituberculatus. The sequence goes on along the minus strand of NC_059302.1, from coordinate 21,889,650 downwards.
AGTGAATGTGTGAAATGAATAGCGTAAGAAGTAAAGGGTAGAGATAATGATAGTACACAGGGAAATAGTGCGAATTGATATACTTAAAAGATGTTTAATAAAGAAAGGGAACTGTGAGAAGCGAGGGAGGAGAGTGAATGTGTGAAAGGAATAGTGCACGAAGTAAAGTATAAAGATAACGGTAGAACACAGAGTTATAATGTCAATAAATACACTTAAAGAGATGGTTAATAAAGAAAGGGAACTGTGAGAAGCGAGGGGTGAGAGTGAATGAGGGAAATGAATAGTGTAAGAAGTAAAGAGATGGAGATAATAGTAGTACACAGGGAAATAATGCAAATATACACAAATACGGAACCTGCACTAGAAAATCATCCAAACTGCAAGGAGAGAGGGATGACAGTGAAATGTGTGAAAGGAATAGTGTAACATATAAAGGATAGAGATGATTGGGATAATGGGAAATAATGCAGATAAATATACTTTAGAGATGGTTTATATAGAAACGAGGGAACTGCATTACAAAATACTCCAAATTGATGTGATTCAAAATTGCGTTAGTACATAAATTAAAAAGTAATACATTGCAAAGTAAACTGAATAATATAAACATAATTCAGAGAGGGTCAGTAAGGAAACCAAGGAAAAACGAGGGTAATAGTACAAACACATGATTTTAGAGAGAGTCACTACTTAGAGTGTGTAGAAGACTTGGAATCTGTAAAGAAAGATTAGTTAAGGCTATAGAATAATGAGAAAACTAGACTTGAGTATACAGGAGCCTAGAGAACTGTAAAGAAAAGTAAGGTTAGGCTATGAGAAAAGTGAGAAAACTAGACAGAGTGTATAGGAGTGTATAGGAACCTAGGGAGAAGTTAGGATAAATTGGATTACACTAGGAGAAAGACAGTGGGGAAGAAAAGTAACTGGCAAGAGTATAAGTGATAGAAATAAACGTAATATTCCTCAGTGGCATCTTACATGAGAAAATAATGCATAAATAAACATGAACCAGAGAGAGAGAGAGAGAGAGAGAGAGAGAGAGAGAGAGAGAGGCTTAACCACACACATACAAAACAAATTATGATAAGTACTGCAGAGTTTTAAATTACTAGAGAAGGAAAATGCAAAAATTGGAAACTTCTATTACGTGTTCCAATAGAATGAAAATAGAAATAATAGAAATAATAAAAAAAGAAATAATAAAAATGATAATAAAAAGAAATCA